>NC_045455.1:58925960-59202370 GCF_002776525.5 Piliocolobus tephrosceles
GTGTGTGTGTGTGTGTGTGTGTGTGTGTGTGTGTGTGTGTGTGTGTGGTGGGGTGGGGGAGAGAGACAGAGATAGATAGAAAGAAAGAAAGATATATAGATAGATAGATAGACAGATAGATAGAGAGAGAGAGCATGCTGAGCTGTCAGGTGACAGAGTAGCCAATTAAAGCAACAAGCCAAAAGATGAAACAGTTAAGCCTTTACTCACTCATTGCTGTGGTATAAGCAAGAGGCTAAAACTGAGGATAATGCAGACTCCCTCTACTCAATTTTGCCCCATGGAAAGGCACACCAAGGGAAAGTCAGGAAGATCAGCACAGACATGCTGTCTTTCTAAGTGTTGAGGGAGACCAAAAAGAAAGGCTCTGACAGTTTTATAGACCCTGTAGTTGAGGGTGGGGGGAGTAAGGAGTGGAAAATTACTGAGAAATGAGTGAAAACAGGGAAAGTGCCTTTAAGGTTTTCCCCTCCTTCCGGTTGATATGGAGGCCTCAGTGGATGGGCCTGAAGCTGACCTAGGTGTTAGGTTTCATACAAAAAGACCTAGGAATGTGAATATGTGCAAAGACCATGGTAGAAAAGGGCCCAAGTCCTTGACTGTAACTCCTTTCAGAGACTGCAAGGCCCTGGCTGTACCCCAAGGCTGGTGTTGGGAGGCCAGCTTCCTCTTATGACGCCTGCCAGGTAAAGCCTTTGTCATTGCCTATGGTCAAGGCTAAAAAAATCACAGGTAGTTTCTTAACAGAAGATAGTCTACTCACTATGTCCTATTATGGGGTTGAGAAAATGCTTTGATCCCATTACCCAAAGTTAACTTTAACTCAAAGAACTGCTGTCTGCCTTTCTGGTGGACAAGACCAAATTGCTTTAAGTTTCTATCTTAAATAAACAGACACACACACACATACCCTGTGCCAGACACCATCTCACACTCTTTCTTCCTGACCTTTTTCTTCCTCCCCAGATTCAAACTATAGAGATTTAAGTAGAAATGAAGATACTGATAAAACAACTTATGAAGGACATACAAGTCTATGTTTTCAAGATTCTTTACAATACTAGTTGACTTCTTAATAAATGCTCTGTTAAAACAAAGAAATATTTAAAAAATACTAATTATAGACCAGATTTCTCTTTTAAAAATCTCAAGTACTGGTCGGGCCCCGTTGCTCACGTCTGTAATCCCAGCACTTTGGGAGGCCGAGGAGGGCGCATCAAGAGGTCAGGAGATGGAGACCATCCTGGTTAACTCGGTGAAACCCCGTCTATACTAAAAAAATACAAAAAAAAATTAGCCAGGCGTGGTGGCGGGCGCCTGTAGTCCCAGCTACTCTGGAGGCTGAGGCAGGAGAACGGCGTGAACCCGGGAGGCGGAGCTTGCAGTGAACAGAGATGGCTCCACCGCACTCCAGCCTGGGCGGCAGAACCCAGACAAAGAATCTGTCCTGCAGTTGATATTTATCAGTCCCATCCATGTATTTTATGCTTTTAGTACAAATACAAGTATGGGTAAACAATCATTAGTACTTTTACTTCTTAAAATGTATATGCATGTAATATCTTCTGTATTATTTAAAAATCCAGGTTTTACTAAAAAAAGTATGTTGTTATTAGTTTACCATGAAACATGTAGATTTTGCATTTTTCAGTTGAATTGCTGTATAAACTTGTTAGACTTGATACCTAATAATTGTTTATCCAAACAGACATAGATACTTAAGTGATTTCCCTTTATTTGTTGGCTGCTATGAAATTCTGCCCATATCCACAAATATTTATATATGTATGTGCATATATATGTGTATGTGTGTGTGTGTGTGTATATATATATGTACACACATATTGACAGTGGAAACATAAATCTGTATCATATATTTAAAGAAGTAATGTGATAACATTTTTATAAGTTAAAGATATTCATAGAGCACATATATACACACATATATATGTGCTCTTTCCACTGTCAATATGTGAGAGTGTACAACTTCCTTCCGCAAATTTACTAAAGCTTGAAATTGCGTAATTTCACAATTTTGACAGTATAATACTTATGAATGAGATATTATTTTCATTTCACACATTATTACTGAGAATGAGCATCATCTCAATCAAGACCTTTGTGAAACATCTTATATTTGGCAGCTGCAAAGGAGGCCCTGAATTTCTGATTCCTAGAAACTCATGATTTAGCTACTGACCTGTAAACCTGGTTGCCAGAACACTGCAGTTACCTTTTTGCCGCTTTGACCTACAAAGGTAACTGTGCCCCCAACTGATAATTTCTGAAACTAAGTAATTCTACCTGCCCATTGCTGTTCCAGCGGCCCATGGAAATCAGACAGTGCAGTTCCAAGTCATCATCTCTCCACTTCATCTTCAATAAATCAGCCACCTCAAAGATTTCCAAGGATTTTTATGGTCCTTCACTGAGGGATTAAAATTCCTTACTAAGGAAGTTCCGGCATCTTAAACTCATTAATTGTTGGGCTACTTTTGAATTTAAGCTTCAATAACCTAACCAAACAAGCCATTAGAATCATTCCCACATGCTTACACAGTAAATCCCAATTCCCAACTGATTACGTGGCCCAATCTCATATTTAATCTTTCTGGATCAAATCCCTATAAAATGCATTTCCACACTAGAATCCTGTAATCAGTCTAGATCCTGCAATTCTTAGTGTACTCTACATCCTCTCAGAACTGACGTTGCAGTTTTCACTCCCCGCCATGATGGAATTAGCTTTCATTAGGACTCCCGAGACAAAGAGAAGTGATGAAATATGTCTTGAGTAGAATGGGCGCTCACACTGTGAGTCAATGCTCCTGATGAAATCCTTGAAATGTCTTTATGCTGGGGTGAGCATATTTCTTCAGAAAGGGAAAGAGAGATTGCTTCCATATGCATAGAATTTTGAAGATGATTTGTAAATTAAATTTAATCTGTTTCTAACCAAATGCCTCAATTATAAATCTGAGGATACTAATATTTCAAAATCAGTATCTTAACTTTAGCATGTTAACTTTAATGAGGTGTGCCTTTAATTGGCATTATAATTTCATTACACTCAAAATTATGTTTGGGATTTTATCTTCATCCATGTCCGTTTACCTGTTCCAAAAGGAAGGAGTTTTTTTTTTTTCTTCTAATACTGGCATAGAAGTCATTTGCTTCTCTACCTTTGTCTTAGATTTGGAGTGTAAGATGTTAAAATTATTTTAAATTTCTTTCTAACAGAGCTAGTGATTTAATAGGATTTAGCAGTCAAAAAGAGCTAGTGCATCCTACCTACTTTGTGATAGTTTCAATGTTACAGCAAATATATGCAACTTGGACAACCAAAGCATTGCCCTCTAAGTGTGACCCCAGCCCACCAGTGGTGATAATTTGAATAACTGGGATTCTACATGTCAAAGATACTAGTGAGCCATGTTTTTTCTTCAGCAAGGAAGTCACTGAGGGTGCATAAAAAACATGAGTAACTCAGGGCCAAGTTTTATCTTGAAGAACTCTTTCTTGGGGCCACCCTTGATACCTTTGTACTATTCAATGGTAAAACAAGAAACAAATTTAAGTAAGATGAATACAAAATATTTAATGAAGATATAATCTAGAGAATTGTGAACTAGGTTAAGGGAAGCAACGAATAATGTTGAAGTTCCCAGAGACTATTGGGAAGCTGTTCCCATTCTAGTCTTGGAGGGGCAATGGATAGAAATAGTGTTTCTCAAGTGGTAACGTTAGTAGTGTTAACTGGAGCCATAGAAAATAGCAGCCTGACAGGAGCTATTTTTGCGGGAGGGATAGCTTCTTCCAGAAGTTATAGCCCGTGGCATTGAGAATGTGGAAAAAAGAATAGCCCCCCACCCTTTCTCCTGTCTCCATGTCCTGCTGGTGTCTATTAACTAAATTCAGCTGGAAGTTAATCAGCAAAAGTTCAGATAGTGCAATACATGAGATTGGCTTTCTGTATTACAGAACAGGATAGAGAAAAAAACAAAACCAAAAAAAATCAAAAAGCAGAAAAAAAATCAATTTGGGAAAGGGCTACAAATGCGAATACCTGGCACAAATGATCTTTCTCTGCATCTCAACAATTCCTTAAAGTAAAAACAGATTTGCTTTTGCTTCATATTCAGCCTATTTACTTATTGTTATGGTTTCTGTCTGGAAAGTACGCGCGCGTGTGTGTGTGTGTGTGTGGTTGTTGAGTGAGGAAAATATGCCTCTTTCTATATGTCATAGATTTGACCCCATGTCTTAATCATGATCCTTGGAGATAATCTTGGAATACTTTGATTCTCTACACCAATTTGGAATTTTTTCTAGTCATTTCTAGCTATATGGCTGTCACCTTAGAATTTCTTGTTATTGTACTTCTAAGTTTGTCCATTTTCACACTTTCTTGATTTTTTTTCATTTCCTTGAAATATATTTTCACATTTTAAGATCAAGAATTCAGAGGAAGTAACATTCTTCAGGATCTCTATGTGTAAGAAAACCTTAATCGTGTTCTCGAATTTGAATGATGATTTGACTAGATATAGAATTCTAGATTGAAAGTTATTTTTTTCTCATATTGGAGGCATCACTCCAGTTTTTCATAGCATTCTGTGTTACAAATAAAAGGTAGAAAGTAAATCTGATCCTCAAAATTTTATAGGTAAACTTTTAAATTTTCTTTTCATAATAATTTGTGATTCTATCTTTTTCCTTATTATTCTAAACTGTTATCTATCTATATCTACATCTGGTTATTTCTTCATGTATGTTTCTTTGCCCTTTGTCAACAACTTAAAAACCTGTTTTATTGAACCAGCCAATTCCTTCTATTACTTTTTCTATTAATTAGATGAAAATAATCGAACAGCTTTTTGGGTGGGCAACCAATAATGTTTGCTGCACTTGATAGATATAACTCCTGGATTTTGACCTCCATGATCTTAACTTTATGTTTTCTGTTGTTTTCTTTTTGCATTGTGTTCTTACTTTTCTTACTTTTATTTTTCAAGCTTCCTATTAAATCAATTATTCCTGCATTCATGATGTTTCCTCTGATTTCTAGCAATTCTTTTACAGATAAAATACCTTTGAGCATCTGTCTGAGGAAACTAAATAGAAAATGTTAAGGTTATCTCCTGTGCCATGCATCTGTGTTTGTCTGAGGATCACTTGTGTTGTTTATTTAGATTTTGTTTAGTATTACATTATTATGAAAAATTATCAAAAGAAGAAGGAATAATAAATTTTACTCTTTTATTCTATCTCCTGGCTTGAATATTTTGCAGTTTTTTGAAATTCTGTTTCCCAATCCCTCACATTTGTTGTTGTTGGGGTTTTCTGGGCTATTTAAAGAAAACTCTAAAAAGGCACATTTATCATTTCACTGAAAATTACTTTTGTAAGTATCTTTAACAGATAGACTTAAATAAACAAAATAAAATCACACTCAACAATATTAACAACAATGTGTTAATAGTTTTATGAACCAAATAACAAGGTCATGCTCAGTTTGCGTTTGTCTCAAAAACATCTATTTTTCTTCACTTGATTTAGGGATGAAACAAGGTGCACACTTGGATTCAGGATATGCGTCTCATAAGACTCTTTAACTCTATAATAGTTGCTCTCTTCTATTTTAATTTTTGCCATATTTTTAAATCTGTGTCTTTTCCATTTGTTGAAATATTTCATATTTTGAAATTTGATAATCATTCTGAAGTTACTGTTCATTATGGTCCCTTATTCACCTAATGTGCTCTAAATTGATAGTTAGCTACAAAGACTGAAATAGATATAGAGGCTATTTTTTGCTTTTGTGTTGATAAAATTATCCTGCATAGTGTTGTGTACTTCTTATTATCTTAAGTCAGAAGGCTAAATGAGCATCTTATTTTTTTGTGATGCTAAAACTATTCAGTGATTTCAAGTGTCAGTCTGATAGATCTACTATACCATCTGCCTTCCCACTGTCCCTGGATTCATCTATTACAAGGTCCACTTCAAACTTTCAACTAATACTTTTAACAGCCAGTCATGGCTGAACATGGCTCATTATTTCCTGAGATATGGCAAAATGATACTCTAATTCTCTTATTTCTTCTGTATTTAATAGCTATAATAAATTATTGATGAGGAAATTTTTCAAACATACTCCTTGGATGTGAAAGAAGAAATTTCCCAGACCTACTACTTGGATATATTAAATACAGCCTATAAAGGAAGAGCATGATAAATGCTTCTTTCTCTTAATTCATCAATTTTTAAAATAATGAGTTGGTGCCTTAACAATCAACAAATGGGAGTATCATTATAAACTCATTGATGCTTTACATATTTGATGTATTTCAATCCATTACATTTATTAATCTTTTTATGTTCAAATAATTTTATCTTTGGGTCCTTCATGTTAGTTCCTATGTCCTTTACACATAACACCAGAATATTGGCTTCTTTGCTTTTAGTTGCAACAACATGTCTCAAGCTTATTATGCATATTCCCTTCCACAGATCTGGAATCAACCCTTTCTCTGAAAAGATTTAGTTTATTGCATGGTAAACAATATTCAGCAACCACAATTTGTTCACGAAGGGTGTTCATTGCTATTAAGGTTTTAATGATGTTGTATCTAATCAATGAAAATAACTAGGAAGTATGTTGGTTTTTGTTTTGTTATTTTTTTAAACTCTGATTTTAGTTTCATGGGTACATATGCAGATCTGTTATATAAGTAAGTTGTATGTCACAGGGGGTTGGTGTAGATCATTTGGTGTACAGGTAATAAACATAGTATCGGGGAATTCTTTGATCCTCACCCTCCTCCCAACGTCCACCCTTAGCGTGGCCCTGGTGTTTATTGTTTCCTGTGTCCATGAGTACTCAGTGTTTGCCTTCTACTTATAAGTGAAAACATATGGTGTTTGGTTTTCTGTTCTTGTGTTATTTGGCTCAGGATAATGGCCTCCAGCTCTGTCCATGTTGCTGAAAAGGACAGGATTTTATTCTTTTTTATGGCTGTGTAGTATTCCATGGTATATATGTACAGTATTTTCTTTATCCAGTCTGTAATTAACGAGCATCTAGATGCCTATGTCTTTGCTATTGTAAGTAGTGCTGTGATGAGCATACAAGTGCATGTGTCTTTATGGTAGAATGATTTATATTCTTTGCGGTACATAGGAACAAAATTGCTGGGTCAAATGGTAGTTGTTTTAAGTCTTTGAAAAACTACCAAACTGATTTCCACAGGGGCTAACTAATTTACATTCCCACCATCAGTGTATAAGTGTTTCATTTTCTCCTCAATCTTGCCAGTATCTGTGAACTTTTGACTTTGTAATGATAGCCATTCTGACTGGTGTGAGATGGCATTTTATTGTGGTTTTGATTTGCATTTTTCTAATTAGTGATGTTGAGTGTTTTATCATATGCTTGCTGACCACGTGTATGTCTTCTTTTGAAAAGTGTATATTCATGTCCTGTGTCTGCTTTTTAGTAGAGTTGTTTGGTTTTTGCTTGTTAATTTAAGTTTCTCATAGGTTCTGGATATTAGATCTTTGTTGGATGCATAGTTTACAAATATTTTTTCCCATTCTGTGGGGTTGTCTGTTTACTCTGTTGATAGCTTCTTTTAATGTGCAGAAGCTCGTTAATTAAATATCATTTGTCAATTTTTGTGTTGCTCATGCTTTTGGAGTCTTTGTCAGGAAATCCTTGCCAGGGCCTATGTTCAGAGTGGTATTTCCTAGGTTTTGTTCAAACGTTTTTAATACTTCTTGACTTTACACTTACTTTTTTAATCCATATTGAGTTTATTTTTGTATATAGTGTATGGAAGGGGTCCAGTTTCAGTCTTCTGCATACAGCTAGCCAGCTATCCCAGCATCATTTATTGAATAGGGGGTCCTTTCCCTATTGCTTATTTTTATTGACTTTGTCAAAAATCTGGTGGCTTTATACACGCAGCTTTATTTCTGGGTTCTGTATTCTGTTCCATGGATCTATGTGTCTGTTTTTGTAACAGTACCAGGCTGTTTGGGTTACTGTAGCCTTATAGTATAGTTTGAAATCAGGTAATGTGATGTCTCTGGCTTTGTTCTCTTTGCTTATGATTGCTTTGCCTATTTGGGCTCATTTTTGATTCCATATGAATTTTAGTTTTTTTATTGTTCTGATTCTGTAAAGAATGTCATCTGTAGTTTAATAAAAACAGTATTGAATCTGTAAGATGACTTTGGGCAGTATGGCCGTTTCAACAATATCAATCCTTTCTATCCAAGAGCACAGAATGTTTTTCCATTTGTTTGTGTCATTACCGACTTCTAGATCTTTTACTTCCCTGGTTAGCCAGATTCCTAGGTATTTTATTCTTTTTTGTGACTATTGTAAGTGGGATTGCATTCTTGATTTGGCACACAGCTTGGGTGTTGTTGGGATATAGAAATGCCACTAAATTTTGTACATTGAGTTTGTATTCTGAAACTTTGCTGAAGTTGTTAATTTTGGGCAGAGATGCTGGAGTTTTCTATGTATAAAATTATATCAACTGCAAAATGAGATAATTTCACTTCCTCTCTTCATATTTGTATGTTTTTTATTTCCTTGTCTTGCCTGATAGCTCTGGCCAGGACTTCAAGTACTATATTGATTAGGAGAAATAAGAGTGGGTACCCCTGTCTTGTTCCATTTCTCAAGAGGAATGCTTTCAGCTTTTACCCGTTTTGTATGATGATAGCTGTTGGAATGTCATAGATGGCTCTTATCATTTTGAGGTATGTCCCTTCAACACCTAGTTTGTTGAGAGTTTTAAACCTGAAGAAATGTTGAATTTTATTGAAATACTTCTCTGCATCTATTGAGGTGATCATGTGATTTTGGCTTTTAGTTCTGTTTATGTGGAGAATCACATTTACTTATTTATGTATGTGGAAACAACTTTGTGTTCCAGGAATAAGACCTACTCTATAAGGGTGGATTAGCTTTTTAATGTGCTGTTGGATTAACTTTGCTAGTGTTTTGTTGAGGATTTTTGCATCTATGCTCATGAAAAATATTGGCCTGAAGTTTTCTTTTTTTGTTGGGTCTCTGCCAGGTTTTGGTGTCAGAATAATGCTCACCTCTCAGAAGGAGTTAGAGAGGAATCCTTCCTCAGCTTTTTGGAATAGTTTTGGTAGGAATGGTACCAGCTCTTCTTTTATGTCTGGTAGAATTTGCCTGTGAATATGTATGGTCCTGGTCTTTTTTTTTTTTTTTTTCAGTTTTTTGAAACAGAGTCTTTCTCTGTTGCCCAGGCTGGAGTGCAGTGGTGTGATCTTGGCTCACTGCAACCTCCACCTCCCAGGTTCAAGTGATTATCCTGCCTAAGCCTCCTAAGTAGCTGATATTACAGCCCCCCACCACCATGCCTGGCTGACTTTTGTATTTTTAGTAGAGACGAGGTTTCACCATGTTGGTCAGGCTGGTCTCGAGCTCCTGACCTCAAGTGATCCTCTATCTTTGACTTCTCAGAGTTCTGGGATTACAAGCGTGAGCCACCACACCAGAAAGTTAGTAGGGTTTTTATTACTGATTAAACTTTGAAACTCATTATTGGTCTGTTCAGCATTTCAATTTCTTCCTGGTTCAATAATGGGAGGTAATATGTTTCCAAGAATGTATTAGTTTCCTGTAGGTTTTCTAGTCTGTGTGCATAGATGTGGTCCTAATAATCTCTGAGGGTTTTTTGTATTTCTTAGGGGTTGGTGATAATGTCTCTTTTGTCATTTCTTATTGTGTTTATTTGGATCTTATCTCTTTTTCTTTATTAGTCTAGCTAGCAGTTCATTCATTTTTTTTTTTATTCTTTCAACAAACAGCTTATTATTTTGTTGATCTTGTGTGTGGTTTTTCACATCTCAATTTCCTTCAGTTAATCTCTGATTTAGGTAATTTCTTGTCTTGTGTTATCTTTAGAACTGAGTTACTCTTGTTTTTCTAGTTCCTCTATATGTGAGGTTAAGTTATTAATTTGAGATTTGTCTAACTTTCAATGTGGGCATTCAGCACTACAAAATTTTCTCTTAACACTGCTTTAACAGAGATTCTAATATATTATATCCTTGTTCTCATTAGATAATTTATTAATTTTGGCCTTAATTTCATTGTTTACTCAGAAGTTATTCAAGAACAGGTTGTTTAATTTCCATGTAATTAAGAAATGACCTCCTTAGTATTGATTTCTAGTTTTATTGTGATATAGTTCAAGATTGTGGTTGTTATGTTTTTAGTTTCTGTGAATTTGCTGGGAATTGTTTTATGGCCAATTGTGTGGTCAATTTTAGAGTGTATACCATGTGCCAGTGACAAGAATGCACATTCTGTTGGTTTCGTGTGGAGAGTTGTGTAGATGTCTCTTCGGTTCATTATTCAAGTGTTGAGTTTTTTTTGTAGGTCTCTAAGAACTTCTTTTATGAATATGGATGCTCCTGTGTTGGGTACATATATGTTTAGGATAGTAACGTTTTATTGTTGAATTAAACCCTTTACCATTATATAATGTCCTTCTTTGTGTTTTTTGATTGCTGTTGGTTTAAATTTTGTTTTGTCTAAAATTAGAATAGCAACCCCCACCTTATTTTTGTTTTGTTTGCCTGGTATACTTTTCTCCATCCCTTTACTTTGAGCCCATGGGTGTCATTCATGTGAGATAGATCTCTTGTAGATAGCATACAATTGTGTCTTGTTTCTTTATCCAACTTGCCACTCTGTGCCTTCTAATTGGGGCATTTAGCCCATTTATATTCAAGTTTAATATTGATATGTGTGGATTTAATTCTTTGAAGGTGTTGTCAGCTGGCTACTATGCACACTTGATTGTGTGGTTGCTTCATAGTGTGAACGGTCCATGAACTTAAGATGTTTTGGTGGTAGCTGGTAATAGTCTTTTGTTTCCATATTTAGCACTCTTGTAAGGTCCTCCTGTAAAGCAGGTCTGGTGATAATGAATTCCTTTAGCATTTGCTTGTTTGAAAAAGATATTATTTCCCTTTCACTTATAAATCTTAGTTTGACTGGATATTAAATTATTGCTTACAGTTTTGTTTTGTTTTGTTTTTAAGAATACTGAATATAGACCCTCAATCTTTTCCAGCTTGTGGGGTTTCTGCTAAAAGTTCTTGATGGGGTTCCCTTTGTAGGTGACCTACCTCTTCTATCTATCTGCCTTTAATATTTTTTCTTTCTTAGCAATGTCCTTCTTGTTTATTATCTTGCAGGGGTTTGCTGCATTTCTTGAATTTGAATGCTGGTCTTTCTAGCAAGGTTGGGGTCATTTCCATGGATGATATCCTCAAATATGTTTTCCAAGTTGCTTGCTTTTTCTCTTTCTCTTTCAGGGATGCTAGTGAGTGGTAGATTTGGTCTCTTTACATAATCTTGTATTTCTTGGAGGACTCCTTCATTCTTTTTAATTACTTTTCTTTATGTTGGTCCTTATATTTTATGCTTTCCTCCATCATCTCTTTAAATTATTCTGAATGAAGAACCGTGTTGATTCATTCACTGAAGTTGCTATTTTATAAATTTATTTCCTGAAGAAGATTCTTAGCTGAAAGTGCGGTTTGACTGTACACTGCATATGCGCATGTGGGTGCTCATTGGACAGAATCTACATTACATGAGAGAGAAACAAGTAGCATGCACACTGAGCTCTGCCCACCCCAAGGTAGAAAATGTGGGCATTACTCTGTGACCCTGTCAGCCAAACTAGAAACCCTAGTTTTACTAAAGTTTATAACTATTACCATTTTATACAAAATATTCCTCAAGTTCTAGCATAAACAAAATAAAGCAGTTGCAATTCAAAGAGGGAAGAGGTGATCAGTGCAGAAATTCTATAAGTAGAGTTAATTATATTATATCCAGATGGTTTCTTACCTGATTTGTGCTGCCTTCCAACTCCTGTTTTTGTTATCTGCTGAATAAAATGATTGTCTCTACTGTCAGCTGCCATGTGTTTCTGCTAAAAGGACGGTTCTGCTATTTTTCTCCAAGATTTCTATAGTTATGTCAAAACACCCAATCTACTGCCTTCCTCCAATTCCCTAGTTACTGATTTCTTTCACTTTATAAGTCTTAACTACTATTTAAATGAGATTTGATATGGGGTGGAGTTAACTAAATGTGTGCAGACCTTAATTGATACATTGATGAAAATAATTCCATTTCTGTAGAATACAAAAAAAAAATTTGAGTTAAATTATTTATCAAGCCCAAGCGCCTACATTTTTTATGGTAACTATTGGATAACACTGAAATTACTGAAGCCAGAATATAAAAACTCTTTAGTCCAATGAACTTTTTTCTTTTTTTTTTTGAGATGGGGTCTTGCTCTGTCACTTGGATTGCAGTGCAGTGGCATGATCATAAGGTCACTGTAGCCTTGAACTTCTGGGCTCAAGTGATCCTCCCCCTTCAGCCTCCAGAGTAGCTGTGACTCCAGGCACCTGATGCCATATCTGGATAATTGTCTTTAAAAAATTGTTTTAGGCTGAGCATGGTGTCTCACAGCTGTAATCCCAGCACTTTTGGAGGCTGAGGCAGGTGGATCGCTTGAGGTCAGGAGTTCTAAACCAGCCTGGCTAACATGGCAAAAACCCTTCTCTAATAAGGTACAAAAATTAGCTGGATGACATGGCATGCACAGCTATTAGGGAGGCTGAGACATGAGAATCACTCGAACACAGGAGGTGGAAGTTGCAGTGAGTCGAGATCAAGCCACTGCACTCCATCCTGGCGATATAGCGAGACTCTGTCCTCTCCTCTGACTCCCCAAAAATTGTTCTGGAGTAGTTGGAATTACAGGTGCAAGCCATCATGTCTGGCTCATGAACTTATATTTATGAAGTACATGGGCTGAAATTTTTCACACATTATCATTTCTCCATCTTTAGCAGGCTGTATTTTTAAAAACAGTTTTAGATTAAAAAAAATTGGACAATGCAGTAGAAAGATTTCCCATATACTCTACACCCAGTTTTCTCTATTATTAGCATCTCACTTTAGTATGATACCTTGGCATAATTCAGAAACTATTATTGATACATAATTATTTAACATCCATAAATTCCCATATTTCCTCAGTGTTTTTGCTTGTTTGTTTGCTTGTTGTTGTTTTGAGACAGAGTCTTGCTCTTTCGCCCAGTCTGGAGTGCAGTGGCGCGATCTCAGCTAACTGCAATCTTCACCTCCGGGGTTCAAGCAATTCTCCTGTCTCAGCCTCCCAAGTAGTTGGGATTACAGTGCCCACCACCATGCCAGCTAATTTTTGTATTTTTAGTAGAGACAGAGTTTCACCATGTTGGCCAGGCTGGTCTCAAACTCCAGACCTCAGGTGATCTATTTGCCTTGGTCTCCCAAAGTGCTGGGATTACAGGCGTGAGCCACTGTGCCTGGCCTCCTTAGTTTTTACATAATGTCCTTTTTCTATTCTAGAAGACTACCCAAAATACCACATTACATTCAGTTGTCTTGTCTCCTTAGGCTCCTCCTTGCTGTAGCAGTTTCATAGACTTTTCTTGTCTTTGATGATTTTTACAGTTTTGAGGAATGTCACCTACTTTGTAGTCACCCTGCTAATGAAATGTATTTCATGTTTCTCTCATGATAAGACTGAGATCACACTTTATAGGAAAGACCACAGAGGTAAAGTGACATTTTTTTCATCATACTTTATCCCGGGTACATTTTATCAACATAATTCTGACAGTTGATGTTGACCTTGATTACCTGACTGAGATTGTGTTGTCAAGTTTATCCATTGTAAAGTCATTCTTATTTTTTTCGGCCTTCTTTTCATATTGTATTTTTGCAGGTCTCTATGTGTAGCCTACACCTTAGAAGTGTGTAGTTATGTTCTTCATTCTTGATCGTGGAATATCTCTACTAATTATTTTAAAATCTTCTTCATAGGGAATTTGTCCCTTTTCTCCCATTAATTTATTCCAAGTTTAATTTATATCATGGATGTGTGTGTGTTTAAATGTTGGATTATAATCCAATACTACTTGGTTTTGTTGTTCAAAATGTTCAGCATTGACCATTGAGAACTGTTTTTGGCTTCTGTGATCTTTTGACATATCTCCATTAATGTATTTTTTTCTTTTTCTTTTTTTCCCAGCATGTCCTTACTCTGGCACTAAAAAGTGCTCCAGACTCATGTGTATTTCTTGCTCCACCCTAGAATCAGTCATTTCTACAAATGTCGCTATCCTTTTATGGAAAATGACATTGGAAACCAAGATGTGGCTGCTAAGTGTGTTCTTTGCTGCTGGGTTGTCATTTCTCTTAAGGTTTCCAAGCTGACAGAGCACATAAGTATATGACATACATTATTTTTTATTTGACTGTGGAACTCTGTATCTATGTGAGAGGATTTGTTTCTGATTAAAATTTCTTATAACTAGTTCTACAATGATATTTTAATTATAACTGAAACAAAGCCTATAACTTATAAGATTCTTCTTTGGGAAGAGAGAGTGATAAATTGGTTTGAAAAATTTTTCTAAACTCATATCTGAGTTGTTACGTATTTATACTCATTCAAATTTTGTAACTCACTATCAAGATCATTATGATATACTTTTTGTCCTATAAATTCTGACATGGTCTTTGCCCCAAATAGCAAAATTTGACACGACTATAAGAGATCTTCTTCAAAGTCATAAAAAGCAATGAATTTAATAGGAAAGCAGACTCATTGATCTTTAGCAGTGAAATTGAAATGCAACCTAAAGATCAAGATTTCTATTGTTTCTATTTAAGTCAGTTGTCACTTTATTAATTACTGTCTACTAAAAAACTGTCAGAATCGGGATTTTGTAATTCATAAGCTCAAAATCATGCTACTTATGATATCTATAGAAAATATAATAGACTGAATTTTACTTCCTAGAAATATATTATGTAAATCTGTTCAACAATAATAAAATGGATACACAAAGTCATTGCCTTTCTTGCAGTAAGTTATAACATCAAACTAATTACATTATTGTTTAATTTCCATGTCTCAATTTATTGCATAATTTAAATGACAAACGTAATTGTTTGGTTTTATATTATTTAGACGCTTGTAACAGAAGTTGTGGAATTCTAGAGTTTCTGAAGTATATGGGTTTTAACATAAAAATTAATTTTTTTCAAAACCAATTTATTACAATATAGATTAATGTAGTACAGAAGTTAAAATGGTAAAACAATTATTAAACTTTACTTTTGTTTGCCTAGGTTAAGTTAAAAGACAAGATTGTCTAAAGTATCAGCTTATGAGGCTACTAAAATCATTTTAAGCCAATATTCTGAAAAATGTCTTCCTCATTCTTACAGTATGTATATAGTACACAGCCGTTTAACACTTGTATGATAGACACATAATGATCGTGATCATCTGTTTCAGATAATTCTTTGTAAGTTGTCAAATCTTGCTGAAAAGGCATACCCTGGAGAAGTGACTTTTTTGCTTGCTTTGCACTTCACTGACTTAGACAGGGATTTAATAGTAAGTTGTAATTGACTTTTCTGATCGACAATGAAGAGCACATTTCTTACTGCTTTGATTCTCTTTGTGGATTGATAAATGCTGTGAGATATGGTACTGTGCTGAAGTGAAGTGTGCTAATGTGAAGGGAATGTGAGCTAATGACTTAGCACTACAGGGTGGCAATTGCCTGGTTTTTTGGTACCAGTTCTTTACTGCTTCATTTTGTCCTCTTTTGGAAAGGTTTTTAGCCTTTCTGGCTCAATCAACAAAATAAGAACTATATTTACCTGACGTATGATACATGACTTGGGTTTAATGGGCCATTTTTGATGGGAAGAGGCAGTACCATTTGTTAAATGATACCCCTGGCTCCTGGAAAAGTTAATAAAGTTTCCCCCAAGCACTTAACCTCCTTCAGATGAATCATTTATACACTAGCAGAAACTGTCTCAATGATTATCGACACTAGGCCTAACACTTTATAAAATAGATAGAGGATACCGAATCACTTAGTTAACTATCAAAAATCTCTAGATGAAAATCTTGCTACAGATTGATCTTAAATTATTTTAAAATAATTGAATCTGAATGTGGTACTGAAATATTCTTGTTTAACAGTATTTCTTTAAAAGGAACATCTGAACATTTTTTATGATAAGACATTAGGTCTACCAAGAAGATTTAATTTGTAAATGTTTATAAGCTATTATTACTAATTAGTTTTTACCTCCCCCTTTTTCACTGTAAATAGGTTCTTTGATCCTCATTTTCTCAGTAGGCATCTAAAATGCGAAATATTTTTTTTCCCAAAGGCCTACTTTTATCAATAATAAATTAGGAATGAAGCTCACAGATACAGAGCAACTTACTTATTCCTAGTACATAGTTATCCATAGAGATGTGCACAATCAGTATGTACATGTGTAAGAAAATACAAATGTGTATGGTTGTCCTTCTTTCTTTCATTTACCTATATCTACCTATTTAGTTATCTGTTTTTACTGTATATGTTTTATTGCAGACATTGTATATCCAAATGCGTAGTAAATACTAGTGCCTTCTTTTAAAGTAAAACACATTTGTTGTTGTTGTTGTTGTTTTTCGAGAAGGAGTTTCACTCTTGTTGCCCAGGCTGGAGTGCAATGGCGCGATCTTGGCTCACTGCAACCTCCAACTCCCGGGTTCAAGTGATTCTCCAGTCTCAGCCTCTTGAGTAGTTGGGATTATAGGCGTCCGCCACCATGCCCAGCTAATTTTTGTATTTTTCAGTAGAGACAGAGTTTCTCCATGTTGGCAAGGCTGATCTCGAACTCCTGACCTCAGGTAATCCGCGTGCCTCAGCCTCCCAAAGTGCTGGGATTACAGGCACAAGCCACCACACCCAGCCAAAACATGTTAATTTTTAAATATCAAGAGTCTAGATATCATTTGCAATAAGTCAATAAATATTTGCTTGGTTATATAAAGATAGAAGGTGTCACACTGGATATCAAAGTTCTACCGTTCAGCTAAATCAAACACTCAGGAGAATGTGACAGCTTTGGAGTCAGGAATTTTAAATTCTCTAATGTAAATTGAGAACTATTTATTATTATTCTCATTATTGTTTACGCTTCTGAATTTCAATTTCTTCCTTTCGCTATAAAGGGAAAACACAGTCCAAAAGGAAAAAACATCAATTTAGTGCTTTTTCAGTTCATAATTCACAAACATTCACATACATGATTTCATTTCACTTCATAACACTCTATGAAGTGTGGAAAGCAGACACTATTACCACCATACAGCAGATGAGAAAACCATATTTTAAAAAATTATAATTAATATGCTAAAGACACCTAGGTATCTATAGTAATAATGTATTAGAAGAAAGCATGAATGACATTTTGGGCCCCAATTTTTATATTGCTGTAAATATTGTTGCTACTATTGCAAATAATATGGATCCTATGACATAAAATATTGTGGATTAAATGTAAAGGGGTAGAGTTTTTTATTTCCAAGCATTTACAAAATATATTGGCTATAATTTTTTTTACCAAAATGTTGCTATACCATAGGCTTAGTTTTCCTTCAACTGAAAAAAAATCATTTAAGAAAGAAAAATACAACCATACTTCAGATTAATATAATTGTACTTCAGTAATAATATTTCCTTATTATATTTAAAGATCCAAATCAGAGATTGTAACCCTATAGTATATTCTCTGTACCAGATTAGGGAGCGAAAAGTTTGTGAGCTACCGAAGAATGCCTATATTTTTAAGGCTTTATTAAAATATGCTTCCTCCACTTCTTCTTTTCATCAGTTAATGCTAAGTTGGTTTCATAACAACATCTGGAGAAAGTGATATTTTCTTTCTAATATGGCAACAGAAAAATTGTGTTTTTCCTCTAAGTATCAAAATCTTTGTATAATCATTTTATAATATCTATTTTAAAATTATTCTGTATTTTAATATTTCTGTTGTATTTTCCCTAGGATACACTTGCAATTCTTATCAAGTAAAAATACATCAAAGATATCAACAACTACAGACATATACACCCAACAAGGTAATGGAAAATTTTCTTTTGTTTTTGTCTTAAAAATTTTTTTTTATAGACTTAGGGGTACCAGTGCAGTTGTGTTATATGAGTATATCATATAGTGGTGAAGCCTAGGCTTTTACTGCAGTCATGACCCAAATAGAGAACATGGTGCCTTATAGGTAGTATTTCATCTGTCATATCCCCTCAGCCTCCCACCTTTCAGAGTCTCCAGTGTCCATTATTCCATTTTGTATGTCCATGTGTGCATATTATTTAGCTGCTACTCAGAAGTGAGGCCAAGTGATTTTTGACTGTTTCTGAATCATTTCACTTAGGATATGGCCTCCAGTTCCATACATGTTGCTTGCAATAGACATAATTTTATTCTGTTTTATGGTTGAGTAGTATTCCAGGATATATGTGTGTGTGTGTGTGTGTGTGTGTGTGTGTGTGTGTGTGTGTATGCATGCACGCACACATTGTGTTGAATATATATTCTTATATACACCACACCCAGTTTTCCCTATTATTCATATCTGTTAGTGTGTCACATTTGTCACTACTGACTTATTTTTCTAAGTTATTATTAGCTAAAATACACAGTTTATTCAAATTTTCTTAGTTTTTACCTAACGTTCTTTCTCTGCTCCAGGATTCTATCTAGAGTACCAGATGGAATTTAATATCCTTGACAAACATTATTTGTCTATATATGCTTGAATTCCTTTCTGGGCTCTCTATTCTGTCCCATTGGTCTACATGTCTGTTCTTGTGCCAACATCATACTTTTAAAATTACTATAGCTGTGTAATATAGTTTGAAATCAGGGAGTGTGATACTTCCAGGTTTTTTCTTTTTTTTCCTTAAGATTGCTTTTGCCATTTGGGGTCTTTAGTGGGTCCACACAAACTTCAGAAGAGTTTTTCTATTTCTAAAGAAAAGGAATTTTGATGGAGGTTGTATAGATTCTGTAGGTTACTTGGGTGTTATGGACATCTTAACAATATTAAGTCTTTGATTCCATGAATATGGAATCTCTCCTCACTTATTTGTGTCTTCTTCAAATTCTTTCATCAACGTCTTATGGTTTTTAGTGTAGAGATCTTTTATCTCCTTGGTTAAATTCATTAAATATTTCTATGCAATTATAAATATAATTGATTTTCTTAATTTTTTTTTTTTTTTTTTTGAGACAAAGTCTTGCTTTGTTGCCCAGGCTGGAATGCAGTGGCACAATCTCATCTCAATGCAACCTCTGCCTCCTGGGTTCAAGCGATTCTCCTGCCTCAGCCTCCAGAGTAGCTGAGATTACAGGCGTGAGCCACCACGCCTGGTCCTTAAATTTTTTTTTAGATAGTTTGTTGTTAGTGTATAGCAGCACAACTGATTTTTGTATGTTAATTTTCTATCTTCCATTTAGTCCTATGTCTACTACTACAATAATTTTTACTCCTCCTACAGCACACTAATTCTGGATTTCTCTTCACAATCATGTATAGAACCACTGTATATTCTAGCACATCATTTATTTGACCAAACAAATACATGGCTTCTGGCAAGGTAAATTTTATGAATTATTTAAGTAGCTATATAATTTCATCTTGACTCTGGTTATAGTTTTATCATTTTTTACTGTAAGACTAATAAATAGATAATGTCTATCACTGTCATAAAGTACTGGTATTATCTTCATTTGTAGGTAAAACATTATATATATATATGAATAACTATGCCTTATGTGTTGGCATGAGGTAAAACCTTATCTGAATATATATTTATTGTATCTGTAAATTGGTAGGTTGTTTTAGAAGTTGCAACATAAATTTAATGAGTTTGAATAACAAATTAACATTTGCTGATTAAAATTAAAGGTTAATTTTTCAATTAGCTAGGTTGCTTTCAGCCAGTTCTTCAGATTATTTGGTCCAGATGACTGCCTAGATTCCAATGATTAAGACCTTTTTTTTTTTTTTTTTTTTCCAAATACACTGCTTGCTTTTTTCAGGGACTAATCTCTCTTGCTGAAAAAGTATTTCAAATAGCAGACTTCCTCTCGATTAATTCTGTTATTTGCTTCTTAACTTGTCATCTTGGATTCTTTATTTGTAATTGTTTTGTTCATGTGAATTTCAATGACTCTACTGAATATATAACACATCATATCTAACTTCAGTGGACATCAGATGGGCTGTATATAATGTTGCTTGATTAAAATCTTACTCTTTTGCTCTAAAACTCTGATTCTTTTATTGACTCATCATATTTTAATAAAACTGAATTAAAATGCAGAAATGTGTAATGACTAATAATGTCTTACCAATCCTCACATGCCATTGTATTTTAGAAATTAGATTCTATATAATCAGCCTGATTCTTCCCATCACCTATCTTAACAAATCTCATCCAAAGCTGTGCATTTCAAGAAAGATGAGAATTTTCATCCAGACAAAACATGCTCTAAATAAGAACTGAGAACACTGCCTGTTTGGAAGAAAGAAGACTAGTGCCTAAAAATCTTTCTCTTGTATGTATGACTTTGAGACACTTAAAATTTCCAAGTCTAAATTTCTTCCTTTGAAAATGGGAATGATGTTTATCTTTCAGTGCTCTCACTAATAATAAATTATATATGTAAAGTACTTTAGATGATTCTTAAGGTAGACATTCAGAAATAAATATTATTTTTTGTATAATCCTAGAATATATTAGAATAAATTATTATTCTAATAATATAATGGCACTAGTACTATAAAATAGACTATATTTTAAGTTCAAGTTGTATGAATTCAATAAACATTGAGTTATGTTTTGTACCAGCTGCTAAGCTCTTGGGATTGAATGAATAAGAATAAACAAAAATCTTTGTTCTTATATCTCCGCTCTCATAAAGTTTATAATCAGGCAGGAATGAGGAATACAGAAAGTATATAAATGTATGGTAACTAAATGAATTTGTAATAACAATATATAAAAACATATAGTTTGCCAGATAATAAGGTTTATTTTTTAAAAATCAGGAAAGGGGAATATGGAGTGGTTAGTGAGAGCAGTGGATTAAATTTTAAAAGTTATGTAAGATAAAATCTCACTGATAAAGAGATTAGAGTTTTCTAATGCTGGAGTATATTCATTTGTTCATTCATATTTTCTTATTTTTAATTTTAATTTTGTTTAAACTTTAGAATAGTTGAAAGAATAGTACAATGAGTATTCTTAAAACGCTCACCTAAAATTCATAATTTTTAACGTTTTGTCACATTTGCTTGTCATTTTCTCTGAATCTGTATATATATATATGAATAAATATGTCTTGTTTGTTGGCAGGACTATATATATATATATATATATATATATACATACTTTGAATATATATATGCTTTGAATATATATATATATGTGCTTTTCTTTTCTTTTCTAGATGAACTATTAGAAAATACGCAGCAGAGAGTAATACTCTTTAATCCTAAATCTTCAAGTCCCTACCCGGTAAGTAAAAGAATATACTCCTATATATAAATAATTATGCTCCTTAAATTTTAAATAACATTTCCTTATATTCAGCCAATATTCAATGTAAGCTAGTATCACAACATTATTATTGACAGCTGTGTTTGGTTTGTTGCTTAGTATAGGATATCATGAGATGTTCATTATCACTTGCTACATTAAATCAAAGCAATACAGTTGCTTGAAACACCAATGGTTTATTATCTCTTATGACGCTATTGGTCTGGAGTTTGGGCAGGCCTCAGCTGGTTGGTCCATTTGCTACATGTGATATAACCTGGGGTCACTCATAGCTGCAGTCAACTCAGAGATGGACCAAGGCTGGAATATCCATGTGGTCACTAGTTATTCAGAAGTCTAGCCTGGACTTTCTTATATGATGGCAGATGGGATCCAAGAGCAGAGACAGAGATTCCCAGCCTCTTAAAGTCTTCGTTGAGAATAGATATTGCTTCACTTCTGCTTCAGTTTATGATTCCAAGCAATTCAGAAATCCAACCTAGGTTGAAAGAAAAAGGGAATTTGTTCTGCCTCTTGTTGGAAGGAGGTACAATGAATTTGTGGTCATTTAAATTCTGTTATAACAAGGATCCCACATTGCTTTAAGATTAAAGATATATCTCTTTGTCCCATTTTGATCTAGAACAGCAACACTTCTTTTAAAATTTTAGTTCCTTTTAAAATTGTATTTTTCATGACAATAACATTTTGAGGTCTATCTGTTAACAGGAATCTTATACCCCAGTATTCTGGATTTGTCTAATTATTTCATCATTATTATAGTAAACATTTTGGTTAAGATGTTATATAAGTAATATTGTAAACTTTTCTTTTTTTTTTTTTTTTTTTTTTTTTTTTTTTTGAGACGGAGTCTCGATCTGCTGCCCAGGCTGGAGTGCTGTGGCCGGATCTCAGCTCACTGCAAGCTCCGCCTCCCGGGTTCACGCCATTCTCCTGCCTCAGCCTCCCAAGTAGCTGGGACTACAGGCGCCCGCCACCTCGCCCGGCTAATTTTTTGTATTTTTTAGTAGAGACGGGGTTTCACCGTGTTAGCCAGGATGGTCTCCATCTCCTGACCTCGTGATCCGCCCGTCTCAGCCTCCCAAAGTGCTGGGATTACAGGCTTGAGCCACCGCGCCCGGCTGTAAACTTTTCTTTACATGCCATCAGAAGTCAATTTTTACCGGGCTCATTTTTCCCCATTCATTTCTTTTGTTTAAGATAAAATCCACCATAATTAACCCTTTAAAGCTATCACTCCACATTGTAACTGGTAAGTGTTTGTGGGTATTTAAATCATGTGTATTTACGGTTTTCTATCACCGTTTCACTTAATGTATTTTGACATACATTGGTTATCCTTCCCTGAATTGATCATTACATAAAAGTTACAAAATATTTTCTAATTCTATAATTTATTGTATATCATGATGTTCTTCTGTAAAGAGTAACCTTTTTTCCTTCTTTTCAGTATTATTATGAATTCTTTCTATATAAATATTGTAACTTATTAACACCATTTGTCTATTTATTTTCAAATAGCATTATTTCATGCCACACAATTCATATCATACAACTTCATACCATACGATTCAGCCATTTTAAGTTTGAAGAGTTTTGTGAACTTACAGAGTTGGATAATCATCATCAAAATCCACTTTTAAAATATTTCCATAATACCAAAACATTATTTTGTGGCCACTTACAGTCAATCTCACTACAACTTCCAGTCACAAGCAACCACCTATCTGCCTTTTGTCTGTATAGGTTTTTTTTTTCTGTTTCATGTAAATGATATTATACAATATTTACACTCTTATTTCTGGCTTCTTTCAGTTAGCATAATGTTTTCAAGGTTTATCCATACCTTTGAATGTATTCCTAGTTTGTTCCATTTAAGTGGTGAATATTTCATTGCATGAATATACTATATTGTGCTTATTTATACACCAGTTTATGTTTAGGTCGTTTCAGTTTTTAGCATTTGTGAATATATTACCTTGAACATTCAGTAGAAGTCTTTTTGTGGACATTCATTTTTATTTCTCTTGGGTAAATACCTTGAGTGCAACAGGTGGGTTAATATGGTAATTATATGTTTCACTTCTTAAGAAACTTAGATTTTACACTCCTATCAGCAATGCATGATGGTTTTATTACTATTTCTGATGATAAATTGTCCCACATTTGGACAATTGAAATTATAAGAAAATTAGGACAAAGACGTAAAGGTTTAAGGAAGTGAGCCCTACGTATATTTGGGGAAAAGCATTTCCTGCAGAGAAAAAGCAAAGTGCAAATGCTTAGGCAGAGCACAGCAGCGCAGCTAGAAACAGTGAGCTGGGGAAAAATTACAAAGAGGTGAGGTCAGAGAGGTAACAGGACCATATTTTTCAGGACCTAGTCCATTGTAAGTACTTTTGCTTTGACACTGAATGTGATAGGGGAATAATAGAAGGTTTAGATAAAAGGATTCACATGATCAAACTTACATCTTAACAACATCACTTTAGGTCCTAGTTTCATATTATATGAGCATGACAAGGAAGGAAGCAAGGATATTCGAGAACCAGTATTGCATAGTTAGTGTGACGGTGGAGGGTGGATTGTGACCAAAAAAAAATGCAAAGAATAAGATCTAAGAGTGATTAATGCATTCATTGAAAAACTGGGACCTTTTGTGTGTGTGTGTGTGATGAATGAAACTATTATGATGAGCCTGATGGTCTATCCTGCTGCAGGTTCTGGGAGATGAACTATGGAATCCAAATCCTTATACATTCAAATCTAGTGGAGGTTACTACCTGCTGTAGTAAACGTTAATGAGACTATCCTATGTCTATTGTTGGCTGCAATTCCAGGACGCCAGCAGCAAATCCAGGAATCTCCTAACTGGTTGAAACAAATTTGGTTGATGGTATTTGTGAAGCTCGGTCAAGGAGGACTTCTGAGATGCTTCAGCTTCCCTCCTATAAGATGACTGCCAGGTCCTTGCACAGTTTCAGCCTCTCATATTCCTTAAAAGAAAACAAAACCGTTCAGCCAGACTCCTCTTTCAGCATAGTCACTGTAAGAAAGAGGAGTCGATTACTATCTTACTATATTCTAATAAAGTTTTGTGGTGACTGTTACATTGTCATTAACTGTGTTTTGCAGAGTAAACAAGATTCTCTGATAGGTAAGAGAAAGAGAAGAGTAAGAGGTGACCCTAAGGTTTTTGTTCTGAGCAATTGGAAGAGGGAAAAAATAAAGAAAGGAAGAATTCGTTGATAGAAAAATATAGCATTAGTTTTAGTTTAGCATTAGACTGGAATAGATTGCTATTAACATTTTTCTTAGATGTATGAAGTTTGAGGAAAAAATTGAATTTATTCTATATGAGTAATGCAATCATTCAATCTAAGGCAGGTTGTTAATGTTTTTCATGGATTTTTCAGGATTTCAAAGTCAGTCACTAACTTTGAACTCTTGTTTGGGGTTTCCTATAAAATCCTCTCTACCCCACCCATGATCTCCAGTGTGGTATCCCATATAGCCTAGCTTTTTCCAGAGTTGAAATATTTTTTTTGCCATTACCTCCATTAGGACTATATAGTGATTTGTTTTTTCTAAGACCAGCCCAGCGGGGCGCAAAAGAACCAGCGGGTAGGCAAGTGTAGGAGCAAAACTGCACATTTATTTTTGGTAATCTAAGGTGTGGGGGAAGAAGTCTGTAGGCCTCCGGCAAAGGAGGCGGGCAGAGTCCCCCGGTGGGGCTCTCAGAGGGACTTCCCACAGTCCCGACATCCCGGCAGGAGTGGGGCTGTGAGAAGGCCGGGTGGCTCACTGGCCGAGAGTGGCTTTTCTAGGAGTGGGAGGGCAATAGGCGGGGCACCGGCGTGTCGGGGGGCGTTCCGCAGGTGCCACCAGGTAAATCTTGGTCTCTTCGGATTGACGTCACCTGGCGCATGCCCAGTTGATCTGCACCTTCCCAGGTCGCCGGCTGCATTTTCGGGGGCACGGGTAAAGCTGGTGAAGAAGAACCCGGAAGTGCGCCATCCTGCCTCCGCTCCTCCAAACATATAGGTCTCTCTCCTGGGTCCTTCCTTCTGCTACCTAACCAATAAAATAATCCACTCACTCATTCCTTTGCTGAAGAACATTTATTGTAAGCGTACTTAAGAATGTCTTGTGTTGCATAAAATGATAAATGAAGGACAAAGGGTCAGTTTGTTCATAGTATGGGGGATGGGGTGATGTGGGGAAGAGGATCCTTATGATATATAAGTAAAACAAAAATGTCAAATATTTGAAAAAATTTAAAGCATATTCATTGTAGAGATAATTCAGTGTTTTATGAAGAATACTGAGGAATACACCAGTAAGAAGGTAATATTTAGGCTCATACTTGAAAAATAAAAATTAAAAGCAAAAAAAAAAAATAATTCAGCAGCAGAATGTTTTGAGCAAAGGATTTGAACATTGCTAAGGTTTAATAATGGAAAAGCCTTGTTCACTTCCAGGAATTAAAAAGTGGCTTGCTGTCTGGAATACAGGGAGGTAGGAGTTGAAATGGGATGGGAAGGTAAGCAGGGTCCAGATTTCTACAGAGCTTGTAGAAGCTGTAATTTGTAAAGGGGTTTACATGCTATTTTACATTTAAAGGAAAGCTATTAAAATGTTTCTTAAAGGGAAAGGAGGAGTAGAATCTGGAAGTGGATTAAACTTTCCTCATAAATACTTTTTGATATCTTTATTGAAATGCAAAGAGTATTATTAATAAAAAGTAAGAAATTATAGAGAAAAGTTGGGACTCTCAGTTGTCCAAGTAAAAGATGAAGCACCTGAAACTGTTAAGAAGGTAGGGGAAATAGAGAGAAGTACTTGAAACTAAGATAAATTTTGGATACAGAAAATTTTTATATGAAAGAATTCATTGAAAGACCAGCCACTGGGGAAGAGGGAGGTTGTTGATAGAGTAGAATCGAGTATGGTTTTTGAATTCTGGGTCATTTGGAAATGCTCAAAAGGAATGGATTGATGTGTGTGTGTACATGCTTGTGCATGTGTGTGCGTTTTATCTGTGGAGCATGCAAGGGACAATGTCTATTGAAAAGTAAATGAACAAATCTAGAGGTCAAATACATGGCCTATAGTTTTTTTTACTTTTATTTTAGAGTCGTCTGTATGCAGAAGAGGTATAAAGTCATGCAAACCAATAAGATTGCAAAAAGAAAGAAGAAAAAAGCAGGCTCTGAGTTTGAAGAGTTGAATGAGCCTACAGAGATAAAGAAGTGGTTGCTGGAGAGGTAAGATGAAAATGAAGAGTGAGGGTTTCAGGGAAAACAAGGAGGTTGTTTCATAAAAGAAATATCACCTGTGTTAAGGTTTCTAGGAAGTCAAACAGTATTTGAAACCAAGAAATCAGAAATGTGAAATCATGGTTGGCAACAGGGAATTCATTGCTGACATTTAATCTTGTAGAATACTAATGGAGAATAGTTTAATTTTAACTTTAGCTACTACTGGACACAGGATATAATATAAGGTATACAGTGTTAATTCTGAAGTATCATTTTTAGTTATTCTTCTAAGTTTTAGCTGCTCATATTAACTATAGAAAAAGGAACTGGGCAATTTTGGTATTGAAATTTCCTTTTTCTTGAAACACCTGTCTGCTTATCAGTATGTGTTGCAAGAGTATCTCAATCTATTCTCTGCCAGGTAGTAAAACGAACCTTATTGAATATGCTAGTTCAGGGATAAAGTATCCAGCAGACCTTTGACATATTTCTCATGATTATGTACCCATTATATAAGTTGCTTATTGCTGCTGTAATAATATACCACAGATTCAGTGCCTTAAAATCACAAGCATTTGTAATTTTCTAGTTTCGGAAATCAGAATTCTAAAATGTGTTGCAAGTGTTTCATTCCTTCTGAAGGCTCTAAGGGAGAATGTGTTTGTCTTTTCCAGCATCTGGGGGCTGTCTACGTCCCTTGTTTGGTGCTCCTTTCCTCTATTTTCAAAGCCAGCAACAGTGGGTTGCATGGCTCTCTCTTATCCTGCTTCTATTGTCACATTTTTTTTTTTCTCTGCCTACAGTCTAGTATTATTTTCCACTTTCAAAGACCCATGTGATTACATTGGTTCTATGTGGATAATCCATTTATAGCCTCCCCATTTCAAGATCCTTAACTTAAGCATATCTGTAATGTCCTGTTTAGTATATAAAATAATGTGTTTACAGGTTCCAGAGATTAGGATGTGGATGTTCAGTGGGGTGGGCAGCACTCCTCCAGTCAACCTCAGTATATATTGCTCAGCTGATTCCAATCTTGGATGATAAAGAGGGGGTATATATTGGCCATCTAAGGTATTAACACAGTGTAATGACTAAAATGGAAATTTCAGATAAAATGATGGGTGAAGAGGCAAAAAATTGATGTAATATCATGTTAGTCACTATCAAACAGTCACTACATGAAGTTTACACACATACCCCTCTAAAACTACTTTGGCCTAATATGTTTTTTTCTTTCTATACATCTGTATTTCTATAAAAAATGAAATATATAATAAATTATGAGAAAACTATCCTTACATCTGAATGACATCTTGGATTTTGTGTGTTTCTTAGCCTTGTTGTTCAACTTTCTGATTTCTGTTGTCAAGAGAGAATGACTATGTAGGGATACACAGAATTAGCATACTGTTAAATATTATTCCATTCTGGAGTGTGCAGCTAAATACTTTCAGTTGTGTAATAATTCAGTAGTGTACACTAGGCCTAGTGGCCCAATAACTCTGTCACTTCAAATAATGGCACCATTTTTTAGTTGGTATTCATGAACATGAAATTAGCCATTTTGAATTGAATCATCCAGTGGCATGCAGTACATTCAAAATGTTGTACAATCTTCACCTCTGTCCAGTTTCAAAATATTTTTATCACCTCAAAGGGAAACCTTATATCCATTAAGCAGTTGCTCCTCATTGCTCCTTCTGTTAGCCAATATGCTGTCTCTATGGATTTACCTATTCTATTTATTTCATGCAAGTGAAACCATACAATGTATGATTTTTGTGTCTACCTTCTGCCTTACCACACTATTTTAGAGGATCATCTACATGTAGCCCGAGTGTTGACCATCTTTTCATGTGATTGTTGGTTTTTTGTGTATCTTCTTTGGATGAATGTTTATGGAAGTCATTTGCTCACTTTTAAATTGTCTTCATGTCATTGATTGTAAGAGCTTTTTATATGCTCTTGATATTAAACCTTTATTAGGTACATGATTTGCAAGTATTTTCTCCTATTCTGTAGGTTGAAGTTTCAACTTTTTCAAAATGCCCTGTGATGGTCAAACATTTTTAATTTTGATAAAGTCTTACTTATCTTCTTTTTAGTTTTGGCTTGTGCTTTGCTGTTAGTATCTAAGAAGTCATTATCAAACCCGAGGTCACGAAGATTTATTGCCTCTACAATGTCTTCTTCTAATTTTTTAAAGGTTTTAGTTCTTATGTTTAAGTAATTGATCCATTTTAACTTACTTTAATACATAATGTGATGTAGACATGCAACTTGGTTTTTTTGTTTCTTTGGATGTGGATTACCAACTTGCCCCAGCACTACTTTTTGACGAGACTATTTCTCTTCATTGAACAGTCTTGTCATGCTTGTCAAAAATACATTGGCTATAGATACATGAGTTTATTTCTTGACTCTCAATTCTATCCCCTTAATCTATATGTCTGTTTTTGTACTAGTACCACACTGTTTTGTTTACTGTGGTTTTATTGAAGTTTTGAAATCAAGGAAATATTAATGCTCTTTCTTTTCTTTTTTAATGCTTTGGTTATTCAGGATCCCTTGCAATTCCATGAGTTTGAGGCACAGATTTTCCATTTGTGTGAAAAATGCTGTTTGAATTCTAATAGGGATCACATTGAATGTGTAGCTCAATGTTAGTAGTCTTCTCACTTTAACACTATAAAGTCTTCTACTCTATGAACATTGCTGCTTTATTTTTGCCTTTAATTTCTTTCAGCAGAGTTTTCAGTATACAAGTCTTTCATTTCTTTGGTTAAATTTATTCCTAGGTATGGTACTCTTTTGCAAGCTATTATAAATGAAATTGTTTCTTAATTTTCTTTTCAGATTGCTGATTGATGGTGTATAAAACACAACTGATTTTTGTGTATTGAAACTATTCTGTAACTGACCTCATTTATTAGCTCTAGTAGTATTTCGTTTTTTTCTTTCTGATTTTCTGTGAATAAAATTATATCATCTCTGAGTACAAACAGCTTGAATTCTTTCTAATTGGGATACCTTTTTTTTCTTGCCTACTTGCTATATATATATAGAGAGAGAGAGCAAACTTCTAATGCAATGTTGAATATTGATGGTGAAAAAGGTTATTCTTATCTTGTTCCTGATCTTATGGGCAAAGCTTTCCATATTTCACCTTTATGCATAACGTAAGCTGTGAGCTTTTCATAAACGTCCTGTATCATGTTAAGAAAATTCCTTCCTATTGCTAGATTATTGAGTTTTTTTCTGTCATGAAAAAGTGTTGGAGTCTATCAAATATTTTTTTCTTTTAAAAATTTTCCTTAGTTGTATTAATGTGTAAATTACTTAGATTGGTTTTCTCTATTTGAACAACCCTTATATTACTGGGATAAACCCCACTTGTTTCATGGTGTGTAATACTTAACATATGCTATTAAATTCCATTTGCCAGTATTCTGTTAAGGATGTTGGCATGAAATTCACAAGAGCTATTGGTCATTTATCTTTTTTTCTCATTGTATCTTTGTCTGCTTTAGTATAGGTCATACTGGCATCATAGAATGTGTTAGTACCTGTGATTCCTCTTTAATTTTTAAAAGAGATTGAAGAAGATGGGTGTTACTTCTTTAGATATTTTGTAGGAATTGCAAGATAAACCATCTGATCTTGGAATTTTCATTGCTGAAAGTTATTATTAATACTATTGCTGGTTAAATCTAATTTCTTCTCACAGGTCTTCAGATTTTCTGTTTTCTCATAATCCAGTTTTTGGGAATTATGTGTTTCTAAAAAATTGTCTATTGCTCTTTGGTCACCAAGTTTGGTGTACAATTGTTCATATTGTTTTTTTATAATCCTTTATATCTCTATAAGGATAAGTAGGGATGGCCTCACTCTCACGTCTGGTTTTAGTTATTTGTGTATTCTCTCTTTTTACTTTGTATTTAAAGATAAAGTTTTGCCAGTTTTTTGACCTTTTCAAAGAGCAATTTTGTGTTTCATTCTATCTTTCTATTCCCTATTTTATTTGTTTCAGCTCTAATCATTAATATTCTATCTACTAGCTTTGGGTTTAGTTTTCTCTTATTTTTCTAGTAAACATGGTGTAAAGTTGAGTTATTGATTTCAGATATATCTTCTTAGTTTTAAATTTAATATTTAGTGCTTTAAATTTCCCTTCAGAACTGCTTTCACTGCATCCCATGTTTCTATATTTTGCATTTTTGTTTTTATGCTTTATATGATTTAAATATTTTCAAATTCCTTGAAATTTATTTTGTTGCCTCAAATATCCTGGAGACTGTATAATGTGCGCTCTAGAAGAATGTAATTTCTGCTGTACTGGGAGAGTGTTCTGTATATGGCTGTTGGGTCTCACTAGCTTACAGAATTTCTCACATTCTCTATTATTCATCTTCTATCTACCCATTAGTAAAAGCGGTGTTTTAAATTCCTCATTTTCTCAGTAGAAATGCTTATTGTTCCCTCCAATTCTGTCAATGTTTACTCCATATGTTTTGGGGGTTCTGTTGTTTGGTTCATATACATTTATAATTGTCATATCTTCTTGATGCATTCATTTATTGTCAATATATACTCTTCTTATTTATTGAAGTATCTTTTGACTTAAAGTCTATTTTGTATAGTATTACTATAACCAACTCAGTTTGGCTTTGATTACATTTGCAAGGAGTATCTTTTTTTTCTTCCGTTTTTCACTTTCAAATTATTTGTGACTTTTGATCTAAATTTAAAAGACCATTATTTATATCAACTCTGCCTCTCTCTGTATTATGATTGGAGAGTTTAATCCACTTACATTTAAAGTAATTACTGATAACAAGGGGCTTTTGTGATTTTGTTATTTGTTTTTTTCTGTCATACCTTCTTTGTGATTTCCTGTATCACTGCCTTCTTTGATGTTTAATAGATTTTACCATACCATTTTGATTTTCTTCTTATTTCCTTTTGCAAACAATTTTTAGATATTTTCTTAGGGATTACAATTAAAATTCTAAATTGATAGGAATCTACTTGAAATAGATACCAACTTAGCTTCAATAGCATTCAAAAATTGTGCTCTTATACAAATCTATCCCACCATTTTGTTGTCACAAATCATATCTTTATATATTCTGTGCCCATTAATATACATTTATAAATACTGTTTTATATATTTGTCTTTCAAAATACTTAGGAAATAGAGGAGTTGCAAACCAGAAATGTAATAATATTGACATTTATATTTAGCTGAAGGACACCTTTTGGTATTTCTTATAGGGTAGTTCTGTTAGCAAATGAAGTTTATTAGTTTGTTTATTTAGAAAGGCCTTTTTTTCTTTACATTGAAGGATTATTTTGTCAGATATAGAATACTTTTGGTGAATATAGAATTTTGGGGTGAGTTTTGTTCATTCTTTTGGCACTCTAAAGATGTCTTCTCACTCTTTTCCGGCCTCCGTAACTTCTGTTGAGAAATCTGCCTTAATCTTATTGATGATGACTTTCACGTGATAGGTCTTCTCTCTTGATTCTTTCAAGTTTCCATCTGTGTCCGTGGCTTTTCACGATCTGTTTATAATGTGTCACCATGTGAGTATCTTTTTTTTTTTTTTTTTTGAGATGGAGTCTCGCTGTGTCGGCCAGGCTGGAGTGCAGTGGCCGGATCTCAGCTCACTGCAAGCTCCGCCTCCCGGGTTTATGCCATTCTCCTGCCTCAGCCTCCTGAGGAGCTGGGACTACAGGCGCCCGCCACCTCGCCTGGCTAGTTTTTTGTATTTTTTAGTAGAGACGGGGTTTCACCATGTAGGCCAGGATGGTCTCGATCTCCTGACCTCGTGATCCGCCGGTCTCGGCCTCCCAAAGTGCTGGGATTACAGTGAATATCTTTATGTTTATTCTTCATGGACCTCACTGAGCTTCTTGATGTGTAAATTCATGTCTTTTTAAATATCTGGTACATTTTCAGTCATTATTTCTTCAAATATTATTTCTTCCCACTTCTCTCCATTTTTTCCTCTGAGATTCTCATTATTCATATATTGGCATGCTTGATAGTGCCCCACAGGTCACCTAGTCTGTTTACTTTGTTCATTCCTTTTTCTTTCTTCTGCTCAGACTCATTAATTTTAATTTTTCCTGTCTTCAAGTTCTCTGATACTTCTTTCTGACTACTCAATTCTGCTACCAAAACCCTCTAGCATGTTTTCACATTTTAGTTATTAAAATACTTATCTGTAGAATTTCTGTTCGATTCCTTTTAAAGTTCGGTCTCTTTATTAATATTCTCTATTTTTTTTTTTTTGAGACGGAGTCTCGCTCTGTCGCCCAGGCTGGAGTGCAGTGGTGAGATCTCGGCTCACTGCAAGCTCTGCCTCCCGGGTTTACGCCATTCTCCTGCCTCAGCCCCCCGAGTAGCTGGGACTACAGGCGCCCACCATCTCGCCCGGCTAGTTTTTTGTATTTTTTAGTAGAGACGGGGTTTCACCGTGTAGGCCAGGATGGTCTCGATCTCCTGACCTCGTGATCCACCTGTCTCGGCCTCCCAAAGTGCTGGGATTACAGGCTTGAGCCACCGCGCCCGGCTTTCTTTAGCTCTTTATATATGGCTTCTTTTAGCTCTTTGAGAATATTTAAGGAAGGTGATTTAAAGTGTTAGTCTAGTTAAGTCCAATGTCTATACTTTCTCAAGGATAGTTTCTGTTCATTTCTTTTGCAAAGTGGCAACACTTTCTTCTTTATTTGTATGACTTTGATTTTGTTGTGTTTTTACTGCGAATTTTGAATCCTGTAATGTGGTAGCTTCAGAAGTCAGATTCTTTCCCTTCTTTAGGGTTCATTGTTTATTTTCATAAGGTATGGCTGTTTACTTGTTTAGTAACTTCTATAAAGTCTTTTTTGTCATAGAGTCTGTATTTTCTGTCATGTGTGGTATCTGACATCTGTTTCTTTAGTGTGTGTTCAACTAGTGTTTTTAACAGATTTCTCTCTGAGCAACCCAAGAGTAAAAATTAAAATGAGAGAGAGAGAAAGAGACAGAAGAGGAAAAGAAAGTAAAAACAAAGCAATAAATGTAATCTCAGTCTTTGCTTATAGTATGTGCTGGTGGGGCCTTCAACACTTAGTAAGGCAGTTTACAACTCTGCCGTCACTGAGACTAGAGATAAGCCAACTTTGAAAGCTTAGAGTCTTCTCAGGATTTTTGTGTGCATACATTATGCTCTGGGCGTGCATGTGGCCTTCTCTATTCCCCATACAAACAGCGTTTTTGAATGGCCTAATTTTGCAAAGAAATCCTCTCCTCAAATTTTTCCTCCAAGGCTTTTGATGTTCTATTGTATGCTTCAACTGTAATGTAGCCCTAGGTGGCTGCAGTTTGTTCATTGGCCTTACAATGTTTTTGGGAAATGTCCACTGCTTTTCGGTCCAGTGTGAGTTTCAAGTTAGAAAAACCAAAGACAAATGACTTGTGTCAGTCCTTCAGGTAGCTTCTGAACAGGCTGAAACAGACAAACACAATTCTTTGGGAATAAGGTATGTAACAGAGCCTCTGGTCACAGGAACCAGAGTCCCAAATTGGGAATGGTGTCTTAGAAGAAACAGCCAACAATTAAATATTACTGATAGTCTTTACAATATATTTTTACAAGTAATTTGCTCAAATTTAGATTCTAACAAGCTATACATATTAATTTGTTTTCTATCAAATAAATTTATGTGTTCTAGCAAATAAATTTATGTGTTCTTTTAAAATATCCCACATGTCATACTTTTTACTTTAATTTGTCAAGGAGTCAATTCACTTTATATAAATAATAAGTTATCTTTAAAATATGATGAAATTCAGTTGTAACAGTTTTGGCAAACTTCCTTCATAGGTTGTTCTGGGTGCTTCATATTTAGCATCCCATCCAGAGGAACGAAATCTGTTTTTAGTGGTTAGGACTGCAAATAGCTCCATTGCAAGATTTTCTTTAAACCTTTCATGTCATAATTTTATAGTCTTTATTCTTTGCCTGATTCAATCATACAGTGGCTTTCTAGTTACATTATTTATCCTATATTTATTAGTTATAATTCTTCAGTAAAGATTTTCCCGTCATCAACTAAGACTGTTCAGAAAGGCAAAAAAAAAAAAAAAAAGTTTTGATAGTTTATAGGCTTGTTTTTGGTCTTTTCTTCTACTTTTTTGAGTTAATATCGTAACTTTTTATATAGTCAATGTTTGTTCAATAGTATGTATCATTATTTTTGATGCTCAAATTACTTATCATTGGCCCATAGGCACTTCCTTATGTGTGCTTATGTATCTTTAAAATATATGCAACTTCTTCTTCTTTTTCTTCTTTTTTTTTTTTTTTTTCTGAGACATAGTCTCACTTTGTCACCTGGGCTGGGGTGCAATGCTGCCATGTTGGCTCACTGCAACCTCCGCCTCCCAGGTTCAAGTGATTCTCCTTCCTCAGCCCCCTGAGTAGCTGGGATTCCAGGCACCCGCCCTCATGCCGGGATAATTTTTGTATTTTTAGTTGAGGTGGGGTTTCGCCATGTTGGCCAGGCTGTTCTGGAACTCCTAACTGATTTGTTTTTCTAAGACCACCAGAGAGGGCACAAAAGAACCAGCGAGTAGGCAAGGGTAACAGCAAAACTGCACATTTATTTTTGGTAACCTAAGGTGTGGGGGAGAAGTCTGTCGGCCTCTGGCAAGGGAGGCCGGCAGAGTCCCCCCTGGGGCTCTCAGACAGACTTCCCACAGTCCCGACATCCTCACAGGAGTGGGGCTGTGAGAAGGCCCCGTGGCTCACTGGCCGTGAGCCGCTTTTCTAGGAGTGGGAGGGCAATAGGCGGGACACCTGCATGTCGGGGGGCGTTCCACAGGTGCGACCAGGTAAATCTTGGTCTCTTCAGATTGACGTCACCTGGCGCATGCCCAGTTGATCTGCACCTTCCCGGGCGCGGGCTGCATTTTCGCGCGCGTGTAAAGCTGGTGAAGAACCCGGAAGTGCACCATCTTGCCTCCGTTCCTCCAAACAGTAACCTCAGGTGATCTGCCGGCCTTGACCTACCAAAGTGCTGGGATTACCGGTGTGAGCCGCGGCACCTGGCCAAAATGTAAGTAATTTCTAAACACTACAAAAGGTATTTTTTACAGTCCTGAAACGTTTTTCTTTGTCGCTCTTATAAAGCATTAAAACAGACATAAACACAACAGCTTTTCATATTATGTGAATACTAGCTTGTTTTTATTCGTAGATAAAATAAAACACACAAATACAATAGTTATATAATTTTGTATAACACCTCTTATTATTTCCATTTTGTCTGACTATTACTATTAGTCTAGAGAATGGCATGGCAGTGATTTAATTTCTATAAATTGATTAGAGTTTAAAGGCAGCAAACGTTCAGGGAGCCACATCATTCTATCTCTGTTGTTTTCTGACTCCTCTCTTCAGTTTGCTGAAGGATAAGGGCTTGCCCCTTTTATTCAGGTAAAGTCAACTCAATATGAAATATAAAAGCTATTATATTTCTCATTTTTTGAATGATGCTTAAAGCATTATAAAATAGTTGGGTAGATATAAAGCATTGTATCATAACTTCTCGGCAATTGTATTTCTCAGCAATTTAAAAACAAATTCTGCATTTAAATTATTTATGCATTTTGTGCTGACCTTTATGATAAAAACATACAGTGGTAGATGGGGTGGTGATGTTTTGATATATCAAGGCCAGGAATGCTTTCAAGGAGAGAAAAGCAAATTAAAAGCTTGAAAACTATATTCATTTAATTATTGTATTCTTTATAAGTTTGTACTTTTGGGATAGCCTTATATAATACATCTCTTGCTTCTCTGTGTTATCCACAGGATTTTATTCTAACAAATTCACAATTAATGTATAGCATTTAGTCTCTAAAGTACTTCTCAGAGAAGGTAATACTGATTTAACTCTATATTGTTAAATTTTCATATAAATTTTAAAGAAACTCACAAGCTCACTCACTCATCCCTGTTAAGCATTTGGATACCTATAATGAAACAAGGTACAAAATTATTCTGAAAACTTCTAGAGAAATTACAGGATTACATAGCCACCTGAATACAAAACAACTTTTCACAAAAAATATTCATTCAAATAAAAATAAGGGAGATTATTTCTTTTTTTATTGCTGTTGTTCTTATAAAGTATTATTATGTTCTTATAAAGAAGTATTCTTTCTTTCTTTTTTCTGTTATTTTTGAAAAATCAGTACTGTAGTAGGAAAAAAAAATCATGCCTGCAAGCAGCTGTTTCTTTCAAGCAGATTGTGAAAACGTTTCCATTAATACAGATCCGCAGGTATCTGCCTCTAGATCTCACATGAGCAGTAGTTGTAGCCCTCAAACATCATCTATCTGTATATCAAGATAAATTACAAAAGGATTATATACCACATGTCTAAATGACAAAGAGAAGAAAGGTAAGTAGCCTGGAAGAAAGGAAGTGACTTAGAGGCCCCTAGCGTTTCCCTAAGCAAAGAATAAACTTTAGCCAGACTTCCTGGCTCTAGGCCCCTCCCACCAGGTTCTTAGAACATCTACTTTAGAAGACTTGTAATTATAATCTTTTTCTCTGCCCATTTGATGTGAAAATCTTTTAGATTATAATCTTTTTCTCTGCCCATTTGATGTGAAAATCTTTTAGAAAGCCTTTTCCTAGCTTTACTAATCAGGACCTTTTTTTCCTCAAATACCTGGCAGCCATCTCTTTGAAATGTAATAATCAAGAAAGATGGAATCTCTACCTCCCAATGTCTTGGGAGAGTAGGAGCTTGACCTCCATGATCCCCTTGCTCTAAATTGCAAAACTACCTCCTGTCATGAATATACAAGACAGTTTACTTTTTGCAAGTGTTGGTGCGGGGAGGGGGCTGCGGGGAGGGACGCAGGGGGCGGAAAGAAGACCAATTAGCAAATATGAATAGCCTGTGATCCTCTTGCCTGATGCCATCTCTACCTCAATTCTTAGCAACTCTTCACCCATCTGTTTCAGTAAAGTTGAACCTCTTGGCCTGTTGCAATAGCCTGGAATAAGTCCTCCTTGTCTGTATAATTTTAGACAGTACAGTTTTTGATTTGGCACTATATTTGAAGAAAGGAAGGAGAGAGAGAGAAACCATAGACAGACTATTTATAGGAATAATTATGTTATCTTATTTATTCCTATAATATTTACAGGAAGTTAGGAAAAACTTCCTAACACTCAAAATTCCAAAACAATAAAATAAATTTTGATACACATTAACACTATAGAATTATTTTGCATAACAAGAAATGGTCAAAGTTATAAATCAAATGAACTGCTGAAAAAAATTCTTGCACTTTATAGCACAGAGAAGAGGTTAGCATCCCTGATATAAAAAGAACTCCTAAAAATCAAGAACAACACATAATAAAACATGGGCAAAAAGGAACAAATAATCATATCACATTTTTAAAAAAAGTTAAAAAGAGTCTTATGCCTACAAGACGATGCTCAATTTTGCCAAAATAGCAGAAATGCAAATTAAAACTTCATTAAAATATTTTTACCTATTTAGCAGAATTTTTTTAAAAATTTCAAACTTTAGCAGCATACTCTGTTTTAATTCCCTTTTTCTTTTACTGTCTGCCTTTATTCCTTTTGATAAAATTTTTAGTTTTTGAATATATAAAATATGCATAAATTATCAAATTCAATACTACATAAAAAGAATTATTATGAGGGTTCTAATTATATCTCTGCCTTCCATCCTTGTCTTTCCCTACCATTATAGAAAGCATTTGTATTAATTTTTATTTACTTTTCTAAAACTTATTTTAGCAAATGCATATGCATATGAGCAAACACGTTAATACATATACACATTTCTCTTCCTCTTTCTTATAGAAAAAGTGGCATGCAGTACTCATTGTTCTGCACTTTGCCTTTTTCATTTTATATTCCATCCTGCAGATTATTTCCAGTCAGTGCATAGGTGTTCTTTCTTCATTTTTAAACTACAGAATGTTTCAGTATGTGGATGAACTATAAGTTATTCAACTAGTCCTACACTCATAGACACCTGAATTGTTTCCAAACTTTTGTGATTACAAATTATACCACAGTAAATAACCTTAGACCCCAGCCTTCCTACATTTTTGACAATGTTTCATAGAAGTGGGTTTGCTGGGTCAAAAGCTAAATGAACATATATGTTTTCTAGATATTGTTAAATTTATCTCTACTGGGGTTGTACCATTGTTTATTCCCAATGGCAATGTAAGCTAGATCTCCCCAAAAGTAATGTATTGTCATGCTTTTGTGATGGGGCCCATCTGCAGCTGCAAATGACATCTTTGAAGTAGTATTAATTTGCATTGCTCCTATTATGAGTGAAATTCACCCTAATGTGGCCTAACTTTCACAGTAGTGAGAACTAAGGTCTGATTTTTTTTTTTTTAATCTTGCCCAAGTTTCCATCTAATGGGTCTGGAGAGTTAAGCCCTACAAACTATAAATTCTCATCAGATGGGTTTTATTTAACTCTGTATATGATGACTTACTTACCAATCTGACTCTGGCAACACAAGGAAGAAAATCAGAATATTTTACCCCAAAACATGTTTCTCTGCCATATCTTGAAATTGCCCTGTAAAGTCTCTTGTGGGAAAAATTCACATTCTATAGAGAATCCCCTCTCCCTGTTGTTTTCCTTTCTTCCTTTCCAGATCCATGAGATAACCAACTAAGAGCCAGGCGCCCTTTTAGGTCCAATAAGAAACATTTTACAATCTGCTCTCTCTCTGAAATCTGCTATCTGAAAGATTCCTCTGCACAATAAAACTTCGTATCCCATAACCTTTATCTTAACCTGAACATTTCCTTTCTATTGATCCCAGGTCTTCAGATAAACTCAACCATCAACCAGAAAGTGTTTAAATTTACCTGTAGCTGAACCATACCAATGTATTTCTTAAATGTATTTGACTGATGTCTCATGCCTACCAAAATATATAAGACCAACCTGTACCCCTACCTTGGGCACATGTTCTCAGGACCTCCACGGACCATGGTCACTCATATTTGGCTCAGAATAAATCTCTTAAAATATTTTACAGAGTTTGACTCTTTTCGTCAACAGTAGATACTATATCTCCTATTCGTTTATCTTCCTGTAGCTCCAGAACTTTGACTTACTCTAAGCTGATAAGTTTTTCTCATTCACTGAGTTAATACACAAAATAGTGTGATAATTTTCTCTACTCCCAACACCTCTTTACATTTGCGCTTATATAGTCTACATCAGCAAAGTTCAGAGACAGTGCCGTATTCTTCTAACTTAAAATGTATGCAAACAAAAAATCTGTTTTTGATCCAACCACCCTTCTTTGCCATTGTTCTGCTTCCAAAATAACTCTTCAAAAATTATCTATATTCCTTGTCATCATTTTTTGTCTCTCTGAAGTTCACACTTGTCTCATCAAGGTTCCCCAAATCCTCCCTGCCATTAAACCCCAAAGCTAATGTGGAGCCTTTCTAACTTAGCCTAGCAGCATAATTTTATACGCATGATCAAATCCTTCTTGAAATACTGTCTTTGCTTCCAGGACAGGACAACCTGACTTGTTTTCTTTCTCATAAGATGTTATTTTTCTACCCCTAGGGCTGATTTTTTTTTTTTTCTCAGTCCTTGGAACGCTTCTGTTCTCCCTGACTCTCCCCTGGGGATTTCACCTAGTTTCATGGCTTTAAATATTAGCTATATGACAACTAATTACCAAGAGAGACAGTAAGCACGGTTAACAGACACAGACATTTTCTCTATCAGTTACTAGCTCTTTGTCTTCTGAACAAATACTTAGTTTCTTCATGTCTTAGTCTTCTCATTGTAAAATGTTGATATTAATAGTACTTATGAGAATTTTGTATAAATTAAAAACTCATAGTAGAAAAAACAGTTCCTAGGACATAATAAATACAAAAGAAGCATGAGTGGATATTATTTTAGTCTCAGGGCAACTCTCTTCTACTGAAACTGCAGACTCTTAAACACACAGTTGTTTTTTTTAACACCTTCACTTAGTTATTTTATGAGGTCTCTAAACAATATATACAGAATGCCTCTTGATTTTATGTCTCAAATCTCTCCTCAAATTCTTTCTCTTCTAGGTAAAGAGGAATTCCAATCTTACTTTCATGTTCCAAATTTGTTCTATCAGCAAATTCTTTTGACTTTCCCTTCAAAATGGATCAATAATCTGACAATTTCTCACCATCTCTGTTGCTACCATTCTAGATGGAGTGAGCATCATATCTTATATTGATTCTTGCCTCAAAATGACCTACTTTACTTCTGTTCTTGGCCCTCTTTAACATATATTTCCACACGGCAACCAGAGTGACTCAGCAGACTATATATTATCTTTTTTTCTGCTTTAAACACTCCCAGGCCGGGCGCGGTGGCTCAAGCCTGTAATCCCAACACTTTGGGAGGCCGAGACGGGCGGATCACGAGGTCAGGAGATCGAGACCATCCTGTCTAACACGGTGAAACCCCGTCTCTACTAAAAATACAAAAACTAGCAGGGCAAGGTGGCGGGCGCCTGTAGTCTTAGCTACTCGGGAGGCTGAGGCAGGAGAATGGCCTAAACCCGGGAGGCGGAGCTTGCAGTGAGCTGAGATCAGGCCACTGCACTCCAGTCCGGGCAACAGAGCAAGACTCCGCCTCAAAATAAATAAATAAATAAATAAATAAATAAATAAATAAATAAATAAATAAATAAAAAATAAACACTCCCATGACTTTCCATCATGAAAAGCCAAACTCACTGCTCTGGCTTGAAAGATGCGAGAGAATACATTGCCACATGCTTGACCTCTCTGATCTCTAATTCCATACTTTCTCCCCTCTGGCCTCACTGGCTTCATTCCTATTCCCAGAACATTCGCTTGTGTTCATCTCCAGGATATTTCTTTTTCTTGTTGGTTTCTCTGTCTGGAATGGTCTCCCTAGAGAAGTCCAAATTTCAGACTTCCTTATAAATTCTTTATTCAGAATTCAATTTAATGGAAAGACCTTCTCTTGTCAAACTATTTAACATTAAATTTCCTCCCTCTACCACCCTTGCACTTCTGTTACCACTTTTACTTCTTTCATTCACACTTTTAGCATTCTATTTTATTGATTTTTTTTCTCATTTATTTTTTGTCTTTCTCTTGCTATAATGTAAATGCTATAGTATTCTTAAATTTTGTCCCCACTATGAAACTCTCAGTGTTGGAGCAGTGCCTAGCACAAAGAAGACATGTAGCTGGGCACGGTGGCTCATGCCTGTAATCCCAGCACTTTGGGAGGCTGAGGCGGCCGGATCACAATGTCAGATCAAGACCATCTTGGGTAACACGTTGAAACCCCATCTGTACTAAAAATACAAAAAAATTAGCCAGGCGTGGTGGCAGACTCCTGTAGTCCAAGCTACTTGGGAGGCTGAGGCAGGAGAATGGCGTGAACCTGGGAGGTAGAGCTTGCAGTAAGCCGAGATCACGCCACCACACTCCAGCCTGGGCGACAGAAGGAGACTCCATCTCAAAACAAAAAGAGAAAAGATATGTATAAATATTAGCTAGATAAATCAATGAATTGAGTAGGCCATTTATTGTAAACAAACAAAATTTTTTTTTGTAGACCACTATGTATTTGAAAAGGCAATTTTCCAGAATATAACAAATAAAGGTATGCAAAACATTTGTTCGCATTCATATTTAATACATTAAATAGAGAGAAGAAAATAAGGATATTTTCTCTCTTTATTTCTCTCCCTGTCTCTCTATGCATATATACCCATATGCTTATATACACATAGAGTGTAAGCACACTTTAATTACATGCACATGTTATACTTAAGATTCAAAAATGTAAACTATCATGCAAAAACAGCTCGAGAGATAAAAGAAGCAGCAAATAATGCCTTCATTCAGAAGTTGCTATAGATATTTTAGTATGTAAATGTAATATTGTTTATATATATTTTAGAGAAAATTGAGATTTTTATACTTGTATGAATCCATATTATAATTAAACAATAGAGTCCCATCTTGGTAGGTAGCTACTGTGCTGTAGACTTACTCCAAATTGTTTTATATTCCTCCATCCTTCACACATAGAAAGTTATATTTTATCATCTTTTTTCATTTAGATGAGTACCAAGTAACTAGCTCAGGCTAGTGAGCAGAATAAATGCACTTCACGTCTATAATGAAAAAAAGAAATGCCCTTCACACTTTCTTTAGGAAGGCTATGTAGCTGTGAAAGAAGCATTCTGGATCTCTGAGTCAGCAACTTGAGATCAGATGCCCAGGATTGACCCAGTCTGTAGTAGATTCTGTGTGAGTGAGAAAGACACTTTTGTTAGTTTGTTGAGAGTTACAAGTTGCTTGTTACTTCAGCATAGCTTATTCTATTAAGACTAGTACACCCGGCCGGGCGCGGTGGCTCAAGCCTGTAATCGCAGCACTTTGGGAGGCCCAGACGGGCAGATCACGAGGTCAGGAGATCGAGACCATCCTGGCTAACACAGTGAAACCCCGTATCTACTAAAATTACAAAAAACTAGCCGGGCGAGATGGCGGGCGCCTGTAATCCCAGCTACTCTGGTGGCTGAGGCAGGAGAATGGCGTAAACCCGGGAGGTGGAGCTTGCAGTGAGCTGAGATCCGGCCACTGTACTCCAGCCTGGGTGACAGAGCGAGACTCCGTCTCGGGAAAAAAAAAAAAAAAAAAAAGACTAGTACACCCATGATGATATCTTCCCCAATCGTTATTTTTCTATATTTCTATTTTCTTATATATAATTCTTTCATAGATGTTTTAAAACCTAAGTATTAATAAAGCAATGATTTAACTAAGTTTCCTAAAATTCTAGTTTCTGATTTGCTTAGCAGTTTGTTCTTCCTCTAGAAAAGTTACTTGCTCTCATATTGCCAATTCTGACTCGTTGTCCTCAATACAAAGAGCACCTTGAACTGTAAAAGGTAGAATATAAAATATTTATTCCACTTTTCTATATTGGCAATACTGAGAAATTTCCTTGAGTATAAAGTAACAATCTCACTTTCACTCCCACTTAAGGGATTATTTTCTGAAATAGAACAGCCATTATTAATCCACCTCTGTGATCCACCTGCAAAAGAGGATTTTGACTGGCCCAATTACCTTCTTCTCATACCTTAACTCTGATACAGATGCTGTCGGGATAAAAAAAAGGCAAAGAGATGATGCTGACTGACAACTGGAGTGGTGGTTTTCAGGGGGTGAGGTATAACAGAAGTAAAAGAGTAATTGTGCTGAATAAAGGAAGTGGCTGAAAAAGTTATTTCTATCATCTATCTATCTATCATCTATCAATGATATTTCTATCTATATCTCTACAATCTACCTATCTAATTTATTTATGTCTCGATCTCCCACTAATGACATTTAATTAATTTAAGAAAATAGTTTTGACTTTAATTTTGATTTCTGGACTGTGATCTTTGAAGAAGATACAGATCTAGGTCTGGTTATATTTTATATTATATAAGCAACTCCTACCCTTTTAATTCTATTCATGGTTCAAATCAAGTTTTTAATTACCTCAACTTTTGTTTCATTTATCTTTTCCAAACAGTTTTGCAAACACAATTGCAAACACAATTGTAATAACTGAAATGTATCTCAATTTTTATTTCATTTTTCTCAAACTCAAATGTTCTATTTCACATTATATTCTTAGATAAAACATGAATTAGATAATCACAACCTAGAAATCTAAAAATCATTGTCAGAAATCAGTTATTCTAATAACTGATTTATTCCTACCTCTACAGGTGTAGTGAAAATGACTTGATTTGCAGTTTACTGGATGACACTACTAGAGTTTAAAGTTGCTATTGTATTCTGTATGGTAAAAATAGTTGGCATTACTAACATTTAAATACAAGAAATTAACACAAAGTGTTATACAATATTCAGTTTACAAAAAATTAACACAAATAAAATGTACTGTGAAGAGTTCAAATTCAGTTTTCTTTGACAAATTTAATATTAGTTTTGATCAAATAAAAATACGTTATTATCTTAACAGCTATCATAAATATAAACTACTTTTGTCCTCAGAAAATCTCCTGGAGACAGTTAAAAGATATCTTAGTGATAACACAATTTACATTATATCTCAATTTTGTAGCCTAAAGGGAGAGGCTGACTGTGTATATTACATCAGCATATATATATACACACACAAACACACACACCCATATAATAAATATATATATATTTAGAAAGAGAGATTGACAAAGTACAAATATTTTAATGTTCCATATTATTGAAAATTTCTCATTTGCATTATGATTTATTTTATTTGTCTTTTTTTAACATTTATCTTTAACCACTGATGTTCAATTGGGGCCTCTGTTCCAAGCCATTGTCATCACTCCATGGCCTGAACTCATGGAAAAGCTATCATTTTGAGTGGTCTGTTTCTAGCTGCACTAACAGAGAAAAAGTTACATGGCAAATCATTCCATTTGCTTCTTGTGGTGATGTCCAGAAGTCAGGCATGGCCAAAGCAAGACTCACAATCCCTGTAACTTCAAAGGGCATGGAGATGAGCCACTCTGTGTTGCATGTGCTTAGAATAAAGAGTGTTGGAGGTATTGTGAACAGCATTAATGATTACGCGGCGGGTGGGGAAGAGAGAGAAAAAGGAAGTCAGGAAGTAAGACATTTCCACTGAAAAGATAGTCTTTACTGATAGCCATTTATTTCTTTTGCGGTAATTACAGCTCTTGCCCTGAAATTTGTTTCACAAATTTTCCTATGGTGGTTATTGAGACACCTAGCACTATTTGGCCTGTGGGTTCATCTAAGAGACACAAACAAATTTAAATCAAGCCAAAAGAAAGCTACTCAAAGCCAAGCAGAACATACTGAGTTTTATGTCCATTGCCTCATTTTTATAAAGTTCAACTTAATTTATTTTATTCCTCTATATGTATGATTATCTATATTGTTATGACTTATAATTACACAACTCATATTTAGTAAGCAGTAACAAGTTAAAGATAAAAGTGCTGAGGTGGTGTTTCTCTGATTCTATGTCAGCCAACAGCCTTTGATATATGGCTACTTTGATTTAAAGAAACAGAGCATATAAATAAAAGTTTTTCTTAATTTCTTGATGAGAACTGTCTTCTTTGTGGAACTACACAGAACTTAGGTGTTTCCTATCCGAATATAGATTTTCTTGTAGATTAGATAATTTCTGCTGCAACATGAAGGGAGAGAAGAAGCTTCAGAAAGACACGGGGCATCAGAATACACCACAAACGGAGTTTATTTCCAACAGAGAAGCTAGTGATGCAAGGGAAAAGTTAGTCACATACACGATATAGGAACGATATAGGACCCAAAACAGGGGAATGTCGGAACTCAATGATAGAAGTCAAGGAAGTGAAGTATGTGTTGCACAGGTAGCAGAGGATAGGAAAATTTAATTAGGGATTTAGAAAAACGAATATTTAAGGGAACAATTTAAAGGGAAGAAAGGAAAAAGAGTGAAGCCAGTGGGTTCTTGAAGAGTCGGCCAAGCACTGCAAATCTAGTAATAACAATAACAAATACCCAATCTTTCATCTTCAGCGGAAAGTATAAAATAGCTACAATACATGCTACCATAGGTAGGGACTTCATAAGAGATAGGATTAATGTAGCCAGTAGAATTTATACGTCTGTGTGTGTGTGTGTGTGTGTGTGTTTGTATATCCTGAGGAGGGCAAAATTAACAGATTTTGATATCAAATTAAGCCAGACATAAGACAGGCAACCATCAACTCAATTTGAGAATATACATACATTTGTAATTTTTATTTATGTATTTAATTTGACTACTTAGCAAATAAAATGAAATCCACAATGAGTCCATGAATTAAGTAGTCAGATGTGCTCTGTCTTTAAACTTTTAATGTATGTAGTTAAATGTGGTGTGGTTTTTAAGACAAAAAATCATGGAATCTAGATGAAGTCATCTCATCCCAGATTAAGACCATTCTCAGTGGCTAGAGTTTTTCTATCTACAATAAGAGAAGTCTCAGAACTAAATCCAAATAGAAGCAGTTTGGCTTAACTTACATTATATTCATTCACATCAAGGAGAGATGCATGAGAATTGTAGCTAATTTGAATTCCCTTTGGAATGGAATTATTTCCGTGGCTAATTATTTGCCTCCTGGAAAGACTGCAGGCAGCTTTGAGTGCTATGTGGCTCCCACAGGGAAACATTTATTAGGGACAAGGACACAAGATGATAATAGCATGCAGGCATCAGTCCTAGAAGAGTGATATTATAAATACATGGTCTAATATGGTTGGCAGGAAAATACAAATGTTTTCATATAGAAACAAAATTGGAGAAGTTAAGCTATTTGATGTTAAAAAAGAGTCACATGCTAGTATTGAGTAATATGGTGATTATAGTTAATGTTATTATTAGAAATAATAGTGCCACCTCAAATAGAGTCATTCCAAATTCACCACTTTCAAAGACTGTGTTCATCTAATTAGGAATTTTAGGTCTTTATTCCCACAATGAAAACACATGAAATGCATGAATAAGACTGTTAATTATGATACATTTCAGCTTTGAAGAAACTTTAGCAGGAATGAGGACACCAAGGAAAGCGTTAAATTCAAATTAAGGCAATTAGGAGTAACAAGGGATTACTTATATTTACACTTTTTAAAAGCTATAGTCTTCCAGTGCACACTATCCTTCTTGGAATAAAACTTTATATTTTCTGGAAGTTTTCTTAACCCATATCTCAGTTACGATTATGAATACACAGTAGCAAAGCATTAATTTTATAAAAACTGCCCAGTAGGATGCTTAAACAAAGTTATTTGTTGATGGTTACCTTTTAGACCAATGACGTTATAGTTAACATTTTAAGAGAAAGAATGTAATCCTCAGTGTCAACATACTTCACTAGTCTTAAAAAATGCACAAACTATTGTTGATGAATCTGTTTTTAGATGGTGCTGATCACAGTGGCTCATGCCTGCAACCCAAGCATTTAAGAAGGCCAAAAATGGAAGTTTGGTTGAAGCTATGAGTTCAAGATCAGCCTGGGCAATGTAGTGAGACCATGTTCTCTACCAGAAAAAGAATTAGCTGAGCATGGTGGCATGCACCTGTGGTCTCAGGGACTCAGGAGACTGAGGTGGCATGACGGCTAGAGCCTAGGAGTTTGAAGCTGCAGTGACCCATGATCACACCACTGCTCTCCAGCCTGGGTGGCAGAATGTGACCCTGTCTCTCATAAAATAAATAAATACCTACATACATATTGTTAGAGGCTAAACAGTCATAGTCAATGGGATGATTTTTGTTTGTTTGTTTGTTTTTACCAGACACCCAAAACATTCTGATGTTGATGAGTTGCTTGTGTCATAATTATGGGTCTTTTGGGGCCAACTTAACATCATTATGTACAAAAGGATCGAATGATCCAGCAAGTGTTACTTTTTCTTGGTTACGGGGTGTATTAGTCCATTTTCATGCTGCCGATAAAGACATACCTGAGACTGGGTAAATTATAAATAAAAAGAAGTTTAATGGGAGCACAGTTCCACCTGGCTGGGGAGGCTTCAAGCTCATGGCAGAAGACAAAAGTCACATCTTACATGGCAGCAAGCAAGAGATAAAATGAGAGCCAAGCAGAAAGGGAAACCACTTATAAAACCATCAGATCTCATGAGACTTACTACCATGAGAACAGTATGGGGGAAACCTACCCCATGATTCACTATATCTTACTGTGTGCCTCCCAAAACATGTAAGAATTATGGAAGCTACAATTAAATATGAAATTTGAATGGAGACACAAACCATATCATTCATTGTGCTCCTGACTCCCCCGGCAATGGTCTCAGACATGCCCTGGAGAAATTTTCACCATTGTCATGGTGATTAACATTTGGCTTCTCTTTACTTATACAAATTTCTGCAGAGGGCTTGATTTTTTTTCCCCCAGAAAATGGGTTTTCTTTTCTTTAGCATCATCAGGCTCACCTTTTGAATGCATTGCTGCTTAGAAATTTTTCCAACAGATACCCTAAGTCATCTCTCAAGTTTAAAGTTCCACAGATTTCTAGGTCAGGGGCAAAGTGCTGCCAGTATCTTTGCATAGCAAAAATGACCTTTACTCCAGTTCCCAGCAAGTTTCTCATCTCCATCTGAGGCCACCTCAGCCTGGATTTCATTGCCCTTATCATTATCAGCATTTTGGTTAAAGTTATTCAACAAGTCACTAGGAAGTTCCAAACTTCCCCACATTTTTCTATCCTCTTCTGAGCCTTTTAAATGGTTCCAACCTCTGCCTGTTACCCAATTCCAAAGTTGTTTCCCTAATTTTGGGTATTTTCACAGCAGCACCCTACTACTCAGTATCAATTTACTGTATGATTCCATTTTCATGCTACTGATAAAGACATGTCTAAGAGGGGGTAATTTATAAAGAAAAAGAGGTTTAATGGACTCACAGTTCCACATGCCTGGGGAGGCTTCACAGTCATGGTGGAAGGCAAAAGGCATGTTTTACATGGTGGCAGCCAAAAAAAGAAAATGAGAGCCAAGCAAAAAACAAAACCCCTTATAAAACCATCAGATCTTGTGACACTTATTCACTACCATGAGAACAGTATGGGGTAAACTGGCCCCATGATTCAATTATCTTCCACCAAGTCCCTCTCACAACACATAGGAATTATGGGAGCTACAATGAAAGATGAGATTTGAATGGGGACCCAGCCAAATCATATCATAGGGTTTCACAATCAAGGACTTCATAAGTTGATGCCTTTGAATAACAATTTCAGAAAATCATAGATAACTTGAAGGCTAGATATCATGCTTTAAAAAGACCTATATCAACCTTACACAAGATAAAACTATCAAAATTTGTCAACATCTTAGAGTTAAAACCCAGAACTGATTATTCATATATAATATAATAGTTCCTGATGAAAAGTCAAGGAGGCCAAAATACTTATTTGATAAAAAGTGTCTGTCTTTTATTAAGGTCTCTAAATGAAATACAAAGTCATTTTCAATCTCAGCTTGCTCAAATACCACTCTACACTCGCTACAAAATCTCAATTCTAAACCTATGTACTTTTCTTTCTTCCTTTGCATGTGTGATGCTTCTCCCCACATAGAATTGTGTATCTTTCCTTCCCAGCTCCTCCTTTTTGGACTAGATGACACTTACTCATTCTTCAGATTGCACTTCAATCAAAAATTTCCCAGGGAAACCTTTCTTTGTCTCTCTTGATCCCTTGGTCCCACAGTGAAGAATTACTTCCTATGTTACATGCCCCTAGGCCTTCTCTTTTTTACATCCCAGGCTCTTACCTTCCATACCTATATAACAGGGGGGTAAGTAAGTTATTATTATGTGTACTTTGTTTCATGCTTGCCCTCTTTCATTTGTCCCAGTGTTCCTTGGTGCTCATAAATCAGGTCAGGTAGATGGACCTTCAAGAATTTCCACAAAACACAAGAGTATGTCAAACTGGAGATCAAATGTATACATTGTTATATCTTATTGACTGTCAGGACTGGTGAGACAAATCAAGGACCATTTGCAATGACTGATGCTGAGGAATGAGAATGCAACTTTCCCATGACACTGTCTAAGCATCTATTCAAAGAGGAGAAAGTAGGACCGAAAAGTTTGAAATTAATTTAAGACTATATATGACATTTCATTAACCAGATTTATCCAGATATGAGTTGCTCACTTTTGTGCATTAGAACAAATGGAGAATTTATAGAGAAATACATATAATCATAGAAAGATTAAGAAAATTGCATTTTTTGCATTCCTTATTTATTATTTTAAAAATTTATATACCTTAGATATATCTGTGTGACTTTTTATCAATATCTGCCTTCCTTACCAGTATGTAAAACTTCATAGGGAAGCAATATTTTCTTCCTTTAAATTTTATCTCCTTCAACCTGCATTTTTAGCAGAGCACCTTACACACCATAGAAGCTAAGTAAACACTGAATAAATATGTCATAAATATGGAGTACAATTATAATCATATATATCATTTGCATACAGCTATTATATATGCTTTAAACATCATATATGTTATGTAATTAAAGTATATTTATTGGATTTTTTATTACGAAAAATTCATGCAAAATTAATACTTCCAGAATTCATTTTAAGTTAATATTGGAATAGAGATGCACCTTCATTCATTTCATATGGTTATTAATTGACATAATACTCTACAATTAGGCATTGCATAATGACATTTTCACCAGTAATGGACTACATATATGACAGGGGTCCCATAAGATTATAATGCCATCCTTTTATTGTAGCTTTTCTATGTTTAGATATGATTAGATACACAAATACCACTGTATTACAATTGCCTACATGCTATATAGGTTTGTAGCCTAGGAGTAATAGGTTATATCATATAATCTAGGTATTTATTAGGCTGTAACATCTAGATTTCTGTTAGTACACTCTATGATGTTCACACAAGAATAAATTTGCCTATGGACACATTTCTCAGAAAGTATCCCTAAGGATAAGTGATGCAGTCATGCATGGGTGTATATTAGAGCATTAATAGTAGTCTCGCATTTTACAAATCCATCTGTTATTTCATTTTTGTTACTACATCATACAAAAATATCTGGATGGATGTTCAATAATTTAAAGAGTATTTTGGACGTGGTTTAGTGTGAATTACAGTGTGTGTATGTGATAGAAAATTAAGTTTTAAAAGAGCAAAGGAAATTCAATGGAGAAAATATAATATTTTCAAGAAATGGTGCTGGAATAACTGAACATGCACATGCAAGTAATGAATCTAATAAGAAACTTTAAACTTTTCAGAAAAATTAACTCAAAATGGATCATAGGCCTGAATTTAAAATGCAAAACTATAAAGATTCTATGTTCTATTCAGAAGATAGAACAGAAGAAAATCTGAGAAACCTTGGGTATGATGAGGACTCTTCCAATACATTCAAAAGCACAATCGATGAAAGAAAAATAAAAGGATAATTTGGACTTAATCAAAATTAAAAATCTACTCTCTGCAAAAGACCATGTCTTGTGAATAATCAGACAAAACATAGACTGCAAAAAAGTTTTGGAAAACACGTAACTGATAAATGACTGTTATGAAAAATTTACAAAGAACACTCAAAACTCAACAAGAAAACAAACACAAAAATGTTTAATGGATGGTATGATTTGACTCTTTCTCTACTCATATCTCATTTTGAAATATACTTCTCAAAATCCCTATGTGCCATGGGAGGGACCAGGTGGGAGGTAATTGAATCATGGGGGCAGTTACCTCCATGCTGTTCTTGTGATAGTGAGTGTGTTCTCATGAGATCTGATGGTTTTGCAAGGGGCTTTCCCTTCACTTCACTCGGCACTTCTTCTTGCTGCCACCATGTGAAAAAGGATGTGTTTGCTTCCCCTTCTGCCATGATTGTAAGTTTCCTGAGGCCTCTCCAGTCATGCTGAACTGTGAGTCAATTAAATCTCTTTCTTTTATAAATTACCAGTCTTGGGTATGTCTTTATTTGCAGCATGAAAATGCACTAATATAATGGGCAAAATAAATGAACAATTTGCCAAAAAAGATACACAGATGAGAAATAAGTATATGAAAAGATGCTCAACATCATATGTCATTAGGGTGTTGTAAATTAAAACAATGTTATATAACTACCCATTAAATGGCTGAAATCTGAAGTGCTGAGAATGGCAAATGTTGGTGGGGATGAGTAATAACAAGAACTCTCATTTATTGCTGGTGGGAATACAAAATGGTAAAGCTCTTTTGGAGACATATTGGTAGTTTCTTACAAAGCTAAACATACTCTTACCATAAAATCCAAAAATCGTGCTCTGAGTATTCCAATGGGATGGAAATTGATTTTCTCAAAAACCTTCACACAAATGTTTATAGCCTTTTATTTATAATTGCCTGAATTTGGCAAGAACCAAGATGCTCCCAACAATAGACGAATGAACAAACAAACTGGTCTATCCATGTCATGGCATATTACTTAGTGATGAAAATAAATATAATACCAAGTCATCAAAAGACATGGAAGAAACTTAAATGTATATTGCTAAGTGAAAGAAGTAAATCTGACAAAGATGCATACTGCATGATCCCAATTATATGAGATTTGGAATAGTGAAAACAGTAAAAATATCAATGGTTGCCAGTGGTTTGGAAAGATGGAGGTAAGAGTGACTATGTAGAGCACAGGGGCTTTTTAGGGTGATGAAACTATTTTTTATGGTACTGTGATAGTGGATACAAGTTATTATACATTTATCAAAAGAGTACCCTGGACTACAGTTAATATTAGTATATCAGTACTGGTTTACAAATTGTAACAAATGTACAACTTTAATGTAAGATACTAATAATAAAGAAGTCTGTTGGAGTGGGTTGACAGGTGAGGAGAAGAAGGGGGATATGGAAGAACTCTCTGTACTTTCTGCTCAATTTTTCATAAATCTAAAACTGCTTTAAAAGTTAGTAAATTTAAAAAATTTACTTTGAAGAGTCTCACTTAAGGATGAACTTCTTAAAAAAGTAGCACAACAGATTCTATCCAGATCCATTTATGCTACTTCCACTGATGTGCCTTGGGTAAATCATTTTATCACTTTTGTCTCAGTTTTCTATCTACAAAATGGAGTAATGATGCCACCGCATAAGGTCATTTAGGACTACAACTGGAACAGGGTCTGGTATGCAGTAAGTTTATGATTTTCAGCACAATAATTATCCATGAGAAAAACTGAAACTGAAGTAGAACAAGAGGGTGATAAGAGAAACATGTCATAGATAGGAGATTATATGAACAGACAACACAATCCTGGTTTCACAGGTAAGTCCTACACTGAGCAATTGTGATATTGAACAGTCATTAGATTGGAAAGCATTCCTTTGTGATTGATTAATTTCTCACATGGGCACTTATATTAATTTTGCCTATAAAGACTATTGATTCACCCAATCAATTTTGTGAAGATCATCAAGTAATGTTAACCACAGGCATCTATTCAAAACTTTTGTTTTGTTTTCTAGGCACTGTTCTAAGAGCTTTGCATCTTTTATAATTTGCACATAAACTCTTAAATAGGTACTACAATTCTTCTCATTTGATAAATGAGGAAACTAAGATTAATTGACTTAACTTCTCATGGTCACACAGCAAATGAGTAGAAAACCTGAAACTTGAAAACAAGTGCTTTGATTCTAAAACCCAAATTTTGACAAGTTATGTTGTCAACTTTATAATATGTGAATTATATATATGTGCTTATCTTTGTTTCTTTTTCTATATTAAGATTTGAATTTCGCTCCACAATTTATTCATTTAGTTCTCTTAAGCATCTTTATTGACTTCTATGAAAAGAATTACATTAATATCACAAGATTTTGAAAGGATTAAATAGGCAAATGCATATAAATTACCTTTAATAGTCCTTGAAGTAAAGCAAGTACATCACACATGTTATCTTTCATTATAATTGAAATTATTTGTTAATTATTTTGTTATTTCAATATTATTACTGACTATGCCAGTAGCAACTTTTAGGATTTTCATAACTTTATTACATATTTATATTAAACTATTTTGTAGAATATGAATAATATTTTTAAATGTTTTATCATAGCCAATAATGATTCCTATTTTACAGTGAAGATAGATCCAGGATTATTAACTGGAAGATTTTTAGTTTTAGTGGAGCAGTTCTATCATCATTGAAGAGTAAGGGATAACACTGAATTTGACACTTCAGTGTTGACACTTTGGTGCCTTTCTATAGAAGACTCTCCATAAATATTTAACGAATGAATGAATAGCACTCATTACAGTAGCGCCCTACTAGAGAACAAGTAGCAAATGACCATAGTAGCCCTAATGCCATGGTTAACCACAAACACAGGAGGAGACTCAGCTCACTTAAACCTAAAACACTTAGTAAAGTCATAAATCTTACAAAAGTCCAAAGGAGTTTCTAGGAAAAACATCTTTGTCAGTGGAAGATTAACAGAGAAGGTAAGACTCACGTTTAGATTTCATAGTTTTATAGAATTTATTGAGGAACAAGTATTCTATTTATCAAGTCGTGTATAATGAATAAAATAATTAACACTTAGTGCTAGGGTTAGAATAGTAAATTAGTAATTATTAAATATTCTTTTCCCATATGATGATTTATTTAACATATTACATAAACCTCATGTAGCTATATGCAAATTTACATACATCTAGTAATCTAGTCATGTTTTATGCAACCATTTCTGTGATAATACTACCTAACAGACCACTGCAAAATTCAGTGACTTGAACGACACACCTTACCTGACTAGAAATGATTATAGTTAAGCCAGTCTTGGCTAGGCTCTGCTGCATGGATATACTTCAGGATGCAAGTCAACCAGGGTTGGCTCCATAGTTTGGGTTAGGTTCAACCCTGCTTCAATTTTCTCTTATCCACATTAGACCAGTGGCTACTCAAGACAAATTCTCCTTATGGTGAATTGACAGAAAGTCCAGAGGCCAGTGCAAAGGCTTCTGCTTCTTTTACATCAGTCACTTTCCATTGGTCAAAGTAAGTCATGTGACCAATCCTAACTATAATTAGGATTGTATATAATGTGCTCAGACTCTCCAATGCAACACAAGAGGCACACATTTTGTTCAGGGAACCATAAGTGCACACATACTGTCATTTTGAAGAAAAAAGAAACATCGCCAGTCTTCCTGAGGAAAGAATAATTAACTCTGAGCCAACAATTACACAAAACAGTTAGTCATCTGAATAAGAGAGATTAGAGACATTGGATAAATTTGAGTCCCAGAAGTAAAATGAAATGTGTTACTCAAAGAAGCAAATTTGGGGCTTTGCCTAACTGGGAGTAGACACTCGTAAGAATTAAAACACAAAGCCAAAGAGTCAGGCAAAGAAACTATGGGCTAATAATTATTTGGACTCCAATGCTGGGGCAGTACAACCCCAATTTTGGGATTCTTTGTAAGGTGAAAGATACATATCTTCTATACTTTCTATGTAAAATTATACTTACCTATGTGAATATGTTTTTAACCTCAAAAATCATGCTACCTGATTTTGTAATAGACATATTTTTACTACATGCAGTTAGCATAATTCTTGAGATAACTCTCATGGCCCACATCTATATGCAATTCCCTCCCCTTGAGTGTGGTGGGACATGGAACTTGCTTCTAACCAATAAAACATGACAAAGGTGAAGGGATTTTGGTGACATCACTAATCAATTAGTTGACTTTTAGTTAATACAAACACCAATTTGGGTGGGCCTGTCCTAATCAGGTGAGCTCTTTTAACAGTGAAAGGTCAGAATTGGAAGGAAAACAGCAATGTCTGTTTCTCTCTTTCTCACTCCCTTTTTCTGGCTTTGAAGTAGCAACTTTCGATGAATTCTATAGCTTCAAGGAAATGAGTTCCGCTGACAACATGTGGGAGCTTGGAAACTCATCCTTCCCTAACTGAGCCTCCAGATGAGAACACAACATGTCTGACACCTTGAATTCAACTTTCCTGAGAGCCTGAGCAGAAGACCCAGCAAAGTCTAGCTCTTGACTCATGGAAACTGTGAGATAAAAACATAATGAAGAGAAAAATAATAAACTCAAATATAGTAAAATTATATGTTAAGTCTCTGTGTTTATGATAGTTTGTTGCATAGCGATAGAAAACAGATGCATTGCATTAACATTTAAAAGCATGGATGATACTATGATTCAGTAAACATTTTGTAGTGAGTCTCGGATAGAAGGAAACATTCCATTTGGGGATCATGTGCACAAGGAGAGAACCTGTCCATGGTTTTAGAGCAAAACTTGAATGGTTATTCTGTCTACCTAGTCAGGCTACTTGATCTTTTCAAATGTGCCCTTAATATAATTACTTTACTGAGGTAAAAATTAATTCACACTCAAAATGACATAAGGCAAAAATCTTATTCTTTGCCAACATGCAAATTGATTTTATTTTTATTAGCATCTCTAATAACAAGACCCTTATATTTTTTTTGTCAAAAGCTATTTGAATACAATGTAACAGAAGAAAAATATTTCAACATACATCAGATATATTAACAGGAAAAAGTTGAACTGTTAAAGATTGGTGGGTTTGTTTTCCTAATATACTCTAAATATTGTGTCACTGGTCACATTTCTTGGGGGCAGACTACAAGACAAAAATGTGAGTGCAGGAAATTTATTCTAGATTGCTCTCGGAATCAAAGCCTCTAGGAAAAAGGGAAGAAAATAGAATTGATTGGGCAAGGCGAGAAATTGTTCTGTAATGCATTCTCAACTGGAATCTCAGTTGGTCTTCTGGTAAGCTCTGAAACTGAGGTGATCTTTCAAAGATATATTGAATTTGGGCCAACTGTCTAAGCCTTTATATCCCTTACAGAGAACATTCACTGGGTGCTGGTTACACAGAAAAGAGGAATAGCAACTCTCTTAAGTTGCAAACAATTCCTGGAAAATGCTGGCAGCGGTGGCCTGACATCTGGCAGCACTCCTAGCAGCTGAGGGAAGAGTTCTTTAGTTCTAAAAGAGGACTGGATGGAGCATCAGCATGTTCCTGATACTGATTTGATATTTTATCTCAGTTCAAGCTAAGTACATTAAGCTGGGAATCAGGAATAAAAGATAAATCAGTGACCATTTTCTTACTTTCCTAAACAAGAATATACTAACTTTACTTTGCCTTTCTTTTGTTTTTCCCACATGTAAAATGAGGATAATAGGAGCTGTGCCCCTAATAACCTCATGGGAATATTCCTTGAATTAGAATGGTGAGTGGGTAGGGGTGGTACAAATAGACAAAAACATCTTTAAAGTTCTTTTAGGAAGACGTGTATATTAAAATTATGCTGAAGTTCATAGCAGATAGCTAACAAAATGATATATTCGAAAACATCGAACCTGCTTCTGACAAAGCTACTTGTAATTGGGAATTAAGCCTTTCATGACATTGTCACGTTCAGATTTATCTTAAGTCCTAGACAGTCTTGTGATAGTGAATACTTTTATTGATCTCTGGATCCTAAATAAAAGAAAATTCAATGGAAGCCATAGAATTTCTAGTAGGGCAGCCACAGAGCCAGTGATTAAGAGCCTGGTCTTTCACCTAAGCATTGCAATTCTGCCCTGAGAAGCTTAATACCTCACCTAAAGACTCAGGCAAGTCCCAAGTGACTGTTAGTGACCATCATAAACACATGTCCAAATTTAACAAAGGAAAAAAAAAGTAAAATTGGGGGAAAATTTTACAAGAAACTTTTGAGTTTGGAGTAAAGAATAAGGAAAAACTTAATGACATCATTTTAAAAAGCCTTTAAAGAGAAGAAACACAACAAGACACAATTCAGTTTTAACTGAAGATTAGGCCACCAGAGGCGAGCTCAATTGTGTCCAGATAAAGTACTATCATCCTTTACCTTAATGAACTCTGTACTGACAAGTCTTTTATGACAAATTTTGTGCTCTAGCAGCAACTTCAAATCTATATGAGATTTGGAGCTTCATTTAAAAAGTCGTATCAGGCCCTGTCATGCTTGTGTGACAAGTTTGTTCAGTCCTCATCTGGGTCACTAAATGGGGATCCCATGATAGAGAAAACTGGCATTCCATCCATCTTCCTTTGCATGAATGTGCCTCTGTCAGTGAAGCTACGTAACAATGTTAGTTTTATATACTCTCAAGAAAAGCAGACCTGAATTGGCTTCCAGTAGTCCAAACAGAAGCATCTTGCAAGTATCAATTCAGAATATATTCGGTCCCCTTAACCAAAAAACAAAACAAAGCCAAAAATTTCTCCAACCCTATAGCATACAATTTTTCAGAGTTCTTATATACCTCTTTGTTTCAAAAGGAAAGATTAATTGCTCTTCCTTGTTTGAAACAAGAAAAAAAAACATATCATGTAGACAGTAAAGAGAGTTTATTGTGCAGTTAATTAAATTTTATTAACATTTTACTCCAATTACTTCCTCAAAGAAATTAAATAAAATTTTGCCAGCAGTTTAAAATGGAAAAGATTTCATCTTAGAGGTGTAGCAGTCTTTTGCATAATTTTATGTTTTTTTTTTCTATCTTTGTTTTCACTTGTTATATGGGTTATTTGATTTTCCTTTAAGCAACGTGTTAAAAAAAAATCCTGTGGCCTTTTTGTTTTCTTGTAAGATCTGAGACTTCTCACGATTAGTGAAAAAGTTGTATTCCTAGAACTCCACAAAATATTCTTTGTTTTTTATAAAAAGTCAAGTTGCTCTAAGTAATTTTTAAATGATATGCAAGTCAAATTAAAGGTGACCTTGTCATCTATACAACAAAAGTGAGGTGTGCACATAATTTTTAAGAAGGCATCATGAAGTCTCCTATGTGTTGCTTCATCTTTATGGTGCATAAGAAAGTCTTATGAAACTGCTTAGACCTTATGAAGCTTGGAAGTAATAAAGAGAATAACCCGAGTCTGTTCAACTGTAAATGCTTATTAAAGATGAGCTTTGAATGGATTGTAAAGTTACTGACTTCAAATAGCAATAAAAAGAACAATAATTGGAAAGCATAGAATGACAAGCTGCACTTTACTATTACAAACAAAAAAATGTAACCACTGTATACAGAAGGACAAGGCTGCAATGTCTGAAACTTCAAAATACCATTTAGGAGTCATATTTTTCCCCTAAGATTTTCTCCAACACACATTTTGTGAGAATTCTTTCTGACCTCTTGTCCATAGAGATGCTGGTATCTGTAGAGGAAATTTTATAGAAAGCATCCCCTTGAAATGAAGGAAGAACTTACATTTGCCCTTCACTGATATAAACTATATCGAAAACAACTTATGTTGCTCAGCAACAGTTAATATACCAAAATAAAACACAACCCTCCACCTGGCTCTTAAAAGCAACTAAATTGAATTTCTTAACATGGCTTCTGATATCTATTTAGTTTAGATTAAATATAGGTTAAAGTGTAATCTTTCTGTAATCTGATCACAGATTCCAACAAATAAGATAGCTAGGGGCAGGACACGAAATAGAAAATTCCAAATTGTTTTAAGCATGTTCATATCTAGACTGTGAAGCAGAGTCCCCAGTGGCTTCCAGTGCCAGCCTTGCATCTTCCAAAGGATGTGGTATCTCTGAGTGAACTCCCTCTGAACTCCACTTGTCAAAATAATGGCAAAATAACCACATCACGTAAACAAAACAAAACAGGAGTCTGGATTGCTGCTATTGTTAGCATCATTAAAAATTAAGGATGGCTGATTTTGAGCAAATATTTAATGCTGACGGTTCCATTCTTTGTTGTAATGTTTTTCTCTAAAATGTAGAGTCGTTTTTTTCAAAATATTTTAAAGGTGTTACATTATTTTCATCAATCATATTTTATTTCCTTTTTCTATTGTTAAATTTTTGTTTTACCTCACAGATTATTTTATTTATGAGATTTGAAATCCCATTTAAGCATCTCACATTACAGCATAGCAACATATAAACTGTTGTAAAATAGGAAAGCAATTTTTCCCCTTCAAATATCTATTAGAAGTTGTATAAGTGTTAAAATAACAAAATAAATACATACTAAATGTGTATAAAACTTCTAATGATTCTGAGGTATCAAAAAAGTATATATTACTTAGGTGAAGCATTGAAACAATTTTTCTATCTAAATCTATAAGGAAACATATTGAAAACACAGAAAAAAAACACCTTTATCTCAGAGGGTAGTTTTGAGGTCCTCTTGCATATAATTTGATTTGCAAAACCCCCATGTACAAGTCCTATTATTGGTCCTATTTTGTGAATAAAAGTAAAATTTGAGTCAGCTCTGACACTGTAGAAGAGATGCTCCATGTCAAGTTTTAAGTTTCTATTCTAATTTCATCAAATATGAATGGTTTATCTCTGCTATGGTATTCGTACCAGCAAAGGCAAATGTTAGAGTCCTACGGACATTTTTATTTTGACAAGAGAAAAGCTTACAGTCAATGGAATGAAAATACAGTCATGAAATGTATTGAGTTTATATGATCGGTGTTGAATTTTGGGGTGAGTTAGCAGCCTCTCAACAGTTGTATGCATAGTCATGTGATTGACCCTTCTGATGTTCTTTTGGCCTGCAGTGTTAAAAAATAATTCCCAAGGAATCACAGGTGTTAGAAGTGATGCTATAAAAGTAACAGTTACTAAAGTGATGATAGACTATATGTGTTTTGTTCTTAGAATATCATCAACTTTTTGGTTGAATCAATGTCTGCTTCAGATTCCTTTCTCCAATGTTTTTCAATTTACAAATTGTCCTCTCCTTGTTCCGCCTTTTTATTTTGCGCATCCCATTTCCCCTTCGTAGAATTTTCTTCCTCTACCTTTCTTCGGGTAAATCCCTGCTTATACGTCATTCCTGAAATTGAATGTTCCTTTCCTAGGAAGCTATTTACATAACCATGTCCATCTCGGGTCAAAGTAGGTGCTGCTTCCTGTATTTCTAGAGCAGCACACCCTTCTCCAATCAGAGTATTTATTAGATGGTGTAATTTGAGCACCTAAACACCATCTATCTTATTCTTTGCTGTTTTTCTCTCTGCACACAATACTGTGTCCGGCAGGTAGTAGATTTTTGACTAAGTAAAAGCCAATATACTCACAAACAGTCTCGTATCTTAGCACTCCCTCATTTGTGCTACTTACTCCAGTCATTTAGAACCACTTGCCATCCTTCAACTTTTTTGTGTTGTCTCCTACCTTTGCGCCATAACTCCTACTTGGAATTGCCTTCCGTCATTCATCCTCTACCTTGCTAAGCCAACTAGTTTTTACTGTCCTTCAAGATTCAACTTAGCTATCACCTCCTCTGGGAAGCTGCCTATGACCTTAACCAACCTACTTTTGACACAAAAGAGCATTGTCTCAGTCTGCTCCTGGAATTCTCATTCATATATCATATAGATAGAACTGTGCTGAAATTATCCTAAATTTTGGACTCCTTAAATTTGATTAAAATATCTTAAAGGCAAAGGTGCTGACTGACTTCACTATATCTTATACCCCATATCTATATTCTATTATTCTATACTCATGGAAGACATTCAAGTACATAGAAGATGTTCTAATGTGTTTTCTCAGATTTGAAAAGTCTGAGCCTAGGCTCCACAATGTCCTTCTTGTATAATCTTTGTTAAGTTACTTAATGTTTCTGAACTTTAGTTTTGTTATCTTTGAAATGGGAGCTGTAATACTTGTTATATATCCAAATGGACAGTTTCATTTTCCATGACATAATGTTTCCAAGTGGAAAGATTTCAGCTGGAGTAGAATACTTCTTCTCTCCCTATGCCTTACCCACTGATACCTGTGAAAGGAGGAGTGACTTTTCTGGGTGGTAAGCTTGGGGTTATATTTATTTTATTAGTCTATACACTACAGAGTGTGTATTTTCTATACTACACTAAGAGACCTCCTTGCAATTCTCCATATTGCCTGTGACTATGTAGATAAGACTTTATGTTTCACAGATTAAGAGTGAACAGGACTCTTTTGCATCAGATCTGAAGCTACATTCACCAAGACTTTTCATCTTATAATAGTAAGATCTTTATCTGTTTATCAACAGTTGTGATGGTGTATGAACTACTCATACCTTTAGTAGAAAGACTAAAAAATGAACATATCAAAAATAATAACTAAACTTTTCAAGACATAGTATATATAATAAGATAAATAGAAACAACAAAAAGTTAACAAGCAGGGCAATAAAGTTGAAGTGCAGAGAGTTTTTATTAGTTTTCTGTTTGTTTATGCAATCAGTGTTGTCTTTGGTTTAAAACAATAGGTTATAAGACATTATTTGCAAGCCTCGTGGTACATTCGAATCCAAAAACACAATAGATATACAAAAAATTAAAAGCAATAATTAAAACATAGAACCAGAGAAAATCACCCTCAGTAGCAGGAACAGGAAGGAATGAAAGAAGGAAGACCACAAAATGACCAGAAAACAAATAACAAAAGGGCAGGAGTAAGTCCTTAATAGTAATATGGAATGTAAATGAACTAAATCCCCCAAACAGAAGACACAGAGAGATTGAATATTTTTTTAAATAACCCAATAATCTGTTGCCTACAAGAAACATATTTCACCTATAAAGACACACATAGCCTGAAAATAAAGGGATTGAAAAATATATTTCATGAAATGGAATATATTTCAAGAAAAAAACTATAAAAAGAGACAAGGTCATGATACACTGATAAAGGAGTCAATTCAGCAAGAGGGTATAACAATTTGCAAATATATGTGCACCAAACACTGGAGCACCTAGATATATATCAAATATTATTAGAGATTAAGAGAAAGATAGACTCTAATACAATAATAGCTGGAGGCTTCAACATCCCACTTTTAGCATTGGACAGATCATCCAGAGAAAATCAACAAAGAAACATTGGGTTTAATCTGTACAACAGACCAAATAGACCTAGTAGATATTTACAGAACATGTCATCCAACAGCTGCTGAATACACATTCTTCTCCTCACAACATGGATCATTCTCAAGGATAGCTCATATGTAAGGGCACAAAACAGGCCTTACTGTATTCAAAAAATTAAAATTATTTCAAATATTTTCTCTTATCACAATGCAATAAAACTAGAAATCAATAAAAGGAATTTTAGAAAATATAAACACATGAAAATTAAACAATACACACTGAATAGCTGGTGGGTTAATGAAGAAAATAAGAAGGAAATTTTTAAAAAATATCTTGAAACAAATGATGTTGGAAAGGTAATACACCAAAACATATGGAATATAGCAAAAGCTGTTTTAAGGGAAAGTTAATGGCAGTAAGCACTTACATCAAAAAAGTAGAAAAAACTTCAAGTAAACAATATAACAATGAATATTAATAAACTAGAAAAGCAGGAGCAAAACACACTCAGAATTAATAGAAGAAAAGAAATAAAAGAGCTCAGAGCATGAATAAAGGAAACAGATAAAAATATGAACAATCAACAAAAGGAAAAGTTGCTTTTTTGAAAAGATAAATGAAATCGTCAAAACTTTAGAAACACAGAAAGAGAGAAGACCCAAATAAATAAAATCAGAGAATAAAAAGGAGACATTACAACCAATACTGAAGAAGTTCAAAGGATTATCAGAGGCTACTATGAGCAGCTATCCACCAATAAAGTGGAAACTGTAGAAGAAAGGGATACATTCCTAGACAATGCAACCTCTTAAAATTGAACAGTGAAGACATCTAAAACCTGAACAGATCAATAGCAAGAACTGAGATTGAAGCCAGAAAATAAAGTCTCCCAGCAATGAAAATCCCAGTACCTGATGGCTTATTTTGCAAAATTTACCAAACTTTTCAAGAAGTAATATCAATCGTACTCCAACTACTCTGAAAAATAGAGGATGAGGGAATATTTCCAAATCCATTCTATGAGGCCAGTATTACCCTGACACAAAAACCAGACAAAGTCATGAAAGAAAGAAAGGAAGGAAGGAAGGAAGGAAGGAAGGAAGGAAGGAAGGAAGGAAGAGAGAAAAAGGAAAGAAAGAAAGATTCTACTATGCAGAATCCCTGATGAAAATTGATGAAAAAATTATCATCAAAATACTAGCAAACCAAATTCAAGAACACATTAAAAAGGTCATTCATCATGACCAAGTGGGATTTATCCCAGGCATTCAAAGATGGGTCAACATATGCAAATCCATCAACATGATACATCATATCAACAGAATGAAAGACAATAACTATATCATCATTTTAATTGATTCTAAGCCAACATTTGATATAATTCAGCATACCCTCATGATGAAAACCTCAGAAAATCTGATATAGAAGGAACATACCTCAGGAAATAAAAGCCATATATGACAGACCCACAGCTAATATTACATTTAATGACAAAGATGGAAAGCATTTCCTCTATGATCTGGAACACAAGGATGCCCACTTTCCACTGTTATTCAACACAGTACTGGAAGTGCTAGCTAGAGCAATCAGGCAAGTGAAAAGAATAAAGAACATCCAAATTGGAAAAGAAAGGTCACATTATCCTTGTTTGCAGATTATATGATCTTATATTTGGCAAAACTACAGATACCACCAAAAAGCTGTTAGAACTGTTAAACAAATTCAGTAAAGTTGCAGAATACAAACTCAAATTACAAAAAATGTAGCAATTTTATATGTCAACAGTGAACAATCTGAAAAAGAAATCAAGAAAATAATCCCATCTATAATCACTACAAATAAAATAAAATACCTAGGAATAAACTTAACCAAAGAAATGAAAGATCTCTACAATGAAAACAGTAAAATACTGATAAAAGAAGTTGATGAGGACACACAGAAAATGGAAAGATATTGCATATTCATGAATTGCATCAATATTGTTAAAGTGTCCACATTACCTAAAGCAATCTACAGATACAGTGCAATTGCTATTGAAATATCAATGACATTCTTCACAAAAATAGGAAAATAATCTTGAAATTTATATAGAACCATAAAAGACTCAGAAGAGCCAAAGCTACCCTGAGCAAAAAGAACAAAACTGGAGGAATGACATTATTTGACTTCAAATTATAGTACAGAGCTACAGTAACCAAAACAGCATGGTACTTGCATAAACACAGAAACATAGACCAATGGAGTAGAAGAAATCTACATACACAGTGAATTCATTTTCAACAAAGGTGCCAAGAACAAACATTGGAGAAAGGACAGTCTCTTCTGTAAATGGTGTCTAGGAAACAAGATATCCACATGCAGAAGAATGAAACTAGACTTCTATCTCTCACCACATACAAAAATCAAATAAAAATGGCTCCACAACTTAAATCTAAGACTTCAAACTTTGAAACTGCTAAGACAAAGCACTGGAAAAGCTCTCCAGGACATTGGAATGGGCAAAGAGTTCTTGAATAATACCCCACAAACACAGGGAATCAAAGCAAAAGTGGGCAAATGATATCACATCAGATTAAGAAGCTTCTGCACAGCAACAGAAACAATCAACAGAGAGGAAAGACAACCCATAAAATGGGAGAAAATATTTGCAAACTGTCCATCTGACAAGGAATAATAACCAGAATATATAAGGAGCTCAAACAACTCTACAAGAAAAAAAAATCTAATAATCCGATTTAAAATTGGGCAAAATATCTCAATAGATATTTCTCAAAAGAAGACATACACATGGAAAATGAGTATATGAAAAGGTACTCAACATTATTAACCATCAATGTGCAAATCAAAACTATGAGATATAATCTCACCCCAATTAAAATTTCATTTATCCAAGAGACATGCAATGACAAATGCCAGAGAGGCTGTGGAGAAAAGAGAATCCTTGAACTCTCTTGGTGGGAATGCAAATTAGTACAACCACTCTGAAGAACAGTTTGGAGGCTCCTCAAAAAACTAAAAATAGGACTACTACATGATCCAGCAATCCTATTCCTAGGTGTACTCTCAAAGAAAGGAAATCAGTATATCGAAGAGACAGTCTCTGAAAACCCAAAATGAGTCCATTAGAGAAGTCATACATTGGGCAGAAATGACTAGGTCTTTTCTTTGGCAATGACTGAGGTCTGCTCTGCAGAGTGTGAACTTAGTTTCAAAGCTGAAGCATACCCAGCCCTGAATAAGTTAAAGCCAGGAACTGCCATATAACCATAGTTCTAATAGCTGGACAATGTGTATGTAGAATGTTCCTTTTTTTTTTTTTTTTGGAGACAGAGTCTCACTCATTCACCCAGGCCAGAGTGCAGTGGCATGATCTCAGCTCACGGCACCCTCCTCCTACTGGGTTAAAGTGATTCTCCTTCCTCAGCCTCCCCAGTAGCTGGGATTACAGGCCTGTGCCAACATGCCTGACTAATTTTTGTATTTTTAGTAGAGATAGAGTTTTGCCATGTTGGCCAGAGTGGTCTCAGACTCCTAGCCTCAAGTGATCTGCCAGCCTCGGCCTCCCAAAGTGTTGGGATTATAGGCGTGAGCCACCGCACCCTGCCTGTTTTGTCTTAAAGTAGGTTTTGAACGGTACATGTCCATGTTTGTCACGTGACATTATTCTCCCATCTGTTGGTTGTAAGTTTCATTACATAGAGATTTTTGTTTCATTCACTGACTTATCATCTGTGTCTTTAAGAATGCCAAGTATGAGTGGAGCTAAATAAACATTCATTGAGTGAATGAATGAAATCTGTCTGATTTCTGTGTCCATCTCTCTCTTTTTTTCCAAATATTGGCAGGGATCAAGAATGTAGTTTATTGGACACTTTCTGTCTAAGAAATGTATATAGCCTGTCTCAAAGTATTCTGGTAAGGATCATATTCAATAAAGTACATAATTTGATATCAAAATTTTCAAAGCACTGCACAAATGTTCAAAATCAATAGACCAAATACTACTGCCATTTTAAAATTACTATTTCTGTCCTTTCCTTTTGTTTTTTTATTAAGTATTGCTTTTAATTCACATATTCCAGTTTAAAGGGTATCTATTCTTTCTTTCCATTTTATTTCCTGCCATACAATCTAACACATCTTACTCATTTATTATTACTTCCAAAATAAAATAATGACAGTACTACATGAAGATAGATAGATGAAATTCAAATTGGAAATTATTTTTCTAAGACAGCTTATATAAAACATTTTGTTGGCCGGGCGCGGTGGCTCAAGCCTGTAATCCCAGCACTTTGGGAGGCCGAGAGGGGTGGATCACGAGGTCAGGAGATCGAGACCATCCTGGCTAACACGGTGAAACCCCGTCTCTGCTAAAAAATACAAAAAACTAGCCGGGCGAGGTGGTGGGCTCCTGTAGTCCCAGCTACTCCGGAGGCTGAGGCCGGAGAATGGCGTGAACCCAGGAGGCGGAGCTTGCAGTGAGCTGAGATCCGGCCACTGCACTCCAGCCTGGGCAACAGAGTGAGACTCCATCTCAAAAAAAAAAAAAAAAAATTTTGTTGTATGAAAACTTTGAAACCAGAAACTACAGTGTAGTGTGGACATTGTAAATTTGTCACTGATAGTGAAAATGAACTCACTATCTTGCACTCAGCACACATTCCACTAACTGCTCTTCTGTGCATTCTAAGAGGCATCAATTCATTGGATTCAGCCTCGACTGCATCACGCCTACTGAACTGGGTGGTGTTTCAGGGCAGCCTAAGCTACCTTGGCCGTAACCCCTCTGACCTGATTTCATTGTGTATGTCTTCCTTCTGTGTTACCTTAGACCTTTTCAGTTAACTCCTCCCATGCCTCAACTCCTTCCTAAATGGCTGCCATTCACATTACTTAAATATACTTAGAAATCCTAGTAAAGCATTACATACAAGGTAACAATTGCAGCAAACGTTTTGGGAGTACTTTGTCTGTGTCTAATCCTGTGTTAATTCTTTTCATATATTATCACATTTGGTTCTCACAACAGTACTGTGAGATAGGTATATAATTATTATCCTCTTAATTTTATAAAACACAGAAAAGGAAATGAAAAGAAATAGCAATTTTCCCAGATTACACAGCTACTAGGTAGGACAGTGAGTATATGAACAGAGGTAAAATGGCCTAAAGGCTCACCTTCTTAATTGGATTGCTCAACTGCCAGCTTAGTTGTTATTGGTATTTCATCAAATACAGCATAATTATGTAACCTGTTCTGAAATATTTGATATCTATTAATTATTAAATAAGAAACAATTCAGCCTGACATTCAAACTTGTCTGCAGTAGTACAGACTAATTCTTCCAATTTCTTCTTCTCTTCACTCCTTTCTCACATTTTTTCTTAGCTGCCAAAGTACTCAACTAGTTTTCTCACCTCTAACCCCTATATATAAATGTATTTGTAACTTTTCCCAGTTCTATATTCTTATACTGGTTAAATTTCATCCATACTTCAAAGAATACATTTTCAAAATAGAGTTCTCTCAATTCTCTATCCAAAGTGCTCTTTGAGAAGTGAACTTATATTATAATGCATTGTACGTACTGCTGTCTACTACGGATATCTAAGTTCTATTTTACAATATAAACTGTGCCCTTCTTTGAGAGGAGGGTGTATCACCATCTGAGTCTTAATCCTCACCACTTTCAGCACAGTGACTTTTATATAATATGTCCAATAAATGATTGCTGAATTGAAAGAAACCGAAACCAACCTGGTAGAAATTTTCCTTGTGGCCAATGAGAAAAAGACACACTGAGAATGAAGTCATAGATGATTACAATAGTTTCTATATCTACAAAGGATATGTCCCAAGACCTCCAAGTTAATACCAAATCATAAATAGTACCAAAACCTATAAATACTATGTTTTTTTCTCTACATACCTACCTATGTTTAAGTTTAATTTATAAATTAGGTACATTAAGAGATTAACAACAATAACTTAAAATAGAACAATTATAACAATAACTGTAACAAAAATACGAATGTGGTCTCTCTCAAAATATCTTATTGTTTGTAATATTTTCAGATTCTGGTTCATCATGGGTAAATGAAATCAGGAAAAGTAGAACCACATATAACGGGGGAACTGCTGTGCTCTGTTTACAGCATTCTCTATTTTGGAATGAAATTTTCACTTACTTTGCTACAGAGGCAAATATTGTTTTCTAATTAAATGTGTTTTGTGTTTTAATTCTAATTCTAAAAAGCTCCCTTTGGAATAGAAGTGAAGGAATTTTAGGAATGGTGCATTCTGTATTGGCACAATATTCTTTGTATTTTTAGAACCAACTTCGGATATTACTTAACTCTACGAAGGAAAAAAATGCTGGCACCAGATGTAAATCACATCTGCTATCACAACTATTTTCATAGGTTCCTATCTTTCTCCAAAACGGCAATAGAAAAACTGTGCACAGAACAGAATCCTGAAATGTGGGAGCCTGCCCAGGCGCCCCATTGTCCTTTCTGTCATATTATAAATGAAACAAAAAAACAGCACAGGCAGTTGGCTACAGGTCTGACTGCCAAAAGTAATAAATAAAATGTTTAAAGGTATGTCTTTTTCAAATAGGAATGTCTTGATATTCCACAAAAATAAACATATTAGTCCTAACAGACAGCGAATTCATATACAGTAGTGGCAAGTTTCCTGATAGATGCGATCAATTCAATTCAGTTCTTAAATAGTAAGTCATAGAAAATATGTGGAAAGTCATGGTGTAAGGGGAGAACTGCCTTTGCTTCCAAAATTTACCCAGGGGTAGTTTAATTTTTATTTAAATCTTAGCACTGGAGGCTTAGAAGAACAATGTGCTGTAGAGGAAAAAAACAGGTTTTGAAACCTGACATGATAAAAATACTGACTCCGGCATTTCATAATTGGAAGATGGTTCCATGTTACTTAATTTCTCTAATAATTTATAAAAGGAAGAAAACATTAACTTTTTTTGTATCTATATAGTAGCTGTTAAAGATAGTCATCTTGTCTAAAACATAGGTGTTCCGCAAATAATAGCTCATTCTATTATTATTATCCCTATATGTAAATAATGGCAAAAGGCATTGACATTCTGAATTGTATCCTATGGAAAGGGAACAAAGACTGCAGGACCGCATTAGAAATTTCCTTCGAGTTGAAAAGAGTCAAGTCACCTTCTCTCATCTGGTCCTCAGGCCTTCACTCTAGTGGAATCATCTCCCCAGTAATAAATTAAAATAAGAAAATAAACAAACAACAACAACAAAAATCATCCAAATGGGAGATGAATAAAAACTCTGGAAAGAGTTCAATACTTTTCTCCTCACTACTTCTAATTTCCAGTTCTTTGAGATAATTGCCTGTTAGTATTCATCCCATTAGGCAGCCAAAGTGTTTATAGCAGAGGAGAATGACAACTGCTTTCTCAGTCCTAATTTTAAACTGGGATAAAGATTACTACCTGACTATACTTATTAGCTTTTATTTTTAACAAATTACCCTGTAACATTAATTAATTCATTTTTCATTTTTTCTTCAACTGACATAACTGAGTGTAGTCTACATGCCAGATGATACAATGTATATAGATTTGGATTTTAACTTTAAGAAGCCAAAACCTTAGTATTTAAAACAAGAGGGAAAAACAGTTACTGGTTCAGAGCTATTTAGGCTTCTGTAAAACAGTAAATAAAATTTTTAAAAGTATTTTTTTCTGGATATATTACCATATATCCTAACATATATGCTAATATATCATATACTGTATGTAAACACATGATCCTTCATTTGCGATAGATAATTCAACTGGAATTCATGAGCTAAATCAAAGCTTCTAGTTTATATTTTACTTTTATCCGTCAAAAAATGATGTGGAGAGCATGGAGAAGATTGTTCAAAGAGAATAGAAACATACTATAAATAAAGATATAGCAAGGGTAATTTAACTTCTCTGTATAAATTCAAGTCACTGAGCCCAGTTGAAGTATGTAGGAGTTGGGAGAATTTGCAGAAGTACTACAAAACTAATGTTGACAGTATTTGTGAAACCAGGAAGAACAAGACAATCAGTGAAAAGTGAAAGACTAGCAAAAGTTTCTCCATGTAAGAAACTAAAGTTTCTAGCATAGATGGTTCAATAGATGATTTATACATCTTATAAATAGAAACATTGACCATTAGCAAGTGGCATGTATTTACACAGAAGAGAAGTCAATTCACCCTTTAAAAAATCCTACCTTAAACAGTGCATCAGAATTGGATTAAGTTGTATATCAAAATCACTCTTCATGGTTTTCAAGAAGAATGCAAAGATGTATCAAGAAGTAATTGTACAGCTTGCTGGTTTTAAATGTAGATTAATATAAGTTAGCAGGAACATTTCCAAATGGGTTTAATAAATTTTGTCTTTAGTCTTACTTGCCCAGAATTTTAATGGCATAAATTTAAAAGGTGTAACTAATAAGTTCTGTATCAGAATCAGAATATAAAACTATTTAAACATGTTAGATGAACTCTAACATAATGGAAGTAACTCGATTATTGTAAATTAATAGATGTCCGTGTCATGCAAATTATACAAACAAACTCTACTAGGATCAAGTGGTAAGATTGCCTTAAGAATGGCATGTAGGTGCATATTTTAAGGTCAAACTTAAATTTTGAAAGAATATTGTATATAATTAAGTTAAAAATCCCACTGAATACAAATATTTCCTCCTTATTAATGATTAACTAGCTTTAATCCTAAGAGAGGGAATCAGATTCTCCCTTTGCAAATATTTTCTGTGTTCCTTCAATCTAAAGTTGTGCAGTGAAGTAAAATTGATCATAACACCATAAAATATATTAAATAATGTATAAACAATACATCAAATAATATATAATTGCATATATATGCAAACAATATATATTGCATATATTTGCATATTATATATAACTAATCACTTTTTACATCACTTACACGTATAAAATTTTATCCAACCAACCAAACCTTTTCAGCATAAGGTAACCTCTGTATCAAACTAAGTTTCTTGTTGTCAAATGGTATATGCATAGATCATAGTGTGGAATGCAGTGGAAATTGACCCAAAATAAAATTCAAATATTTCAAAAGAGGTAGGATTTTATACAGAAAAAAAAAAAAAAGTAATGAAGAATGTTTGAATTGCATCCAAAATCTTTACAAATGAGCATCTGGCTATTTAAGCCAATCCATTTTGAAGCAAAATCATAAAATATTTATGACATGCTGAACATTTCCAAAGACAACAACTTGAATATCAAAGAAATAAAAGAGGAACCTGTAGTAATTGATGGAGTGTACTACTGTCTCAAGAACGATTTTCTTTATAATAATATTGTCAAACAGGAATTAAAAAATATCATGTTATGCTATTATAAAACTTTGTTAAAAAATGGCATACACATCCAAAATCTGTCAAAACTTGATGCATTGTAAATTAGCTCATTTTCTACAATTTAAAATTTGTTGGCTATCATATAGAATTTCCACTTTGAAAATACTAGTTTTAAGGCAAGTTTATAATAACAATTTTCAAACCTTTCTATGAAATTTTATTTCTTTTTGAAGAGTAGAATCATTTCAATTGCCTTTTTCTGACACTAGTTATACTTAGCAGGCATCTCATCTGCTACCTGCTGAGAAACTTTATTCTGTATTTCAACAGATTAGACTTTATAGTTTACTACCTATTCATTCATTAATGTATTCAAAAATATTTGTTGTGTTTCTTAAACCTGCTAAGATTTGTTGTAAAAGCCAAGGGACTGCAGTGAATAAAACAGATAAAAATCTATCTTTTCAGACATTTTTATATTGAGTCAACATCTTAACCAATTCTCTTTCCATTTTCTGTCCATCCTGTCTTTTGTAATGGTACTTAACAAATCACCTCTGCAATATAGTAGCCTTTCAAATAGTTGAAGTTGTCATGTTTTACTTTAATCCTCTCTTCGTCCTGTTAGAAACACCCAGGTCTTTTCATTGTATTTTGTTTGACAAAGTTTTGAAATATATCACCAACCATCAACTTCATCTAGGCACCGTGATTTCTAAATTACTCCTTCATCCTTTTCATCTTTTTTTAGTGCCTTCCTATATTTGTCAGAGATATTTTTAGAATGTAGCTTACCAAATGTAAATTTGATAGATATATAATATGCAAATATAGGATAGAGAATAAATACTCTATCCCTTGTCCAGGGCATTATATATCCATCTGTACAGATAATAATGTGTCTGTAATATTTTCAGGGACATATCAAAGCTTACAGCCAAATTAAGCTTTTCTTCATCTAACTCGCCCATAGTGGTTTAGCTGCAAATATTTCAGTCAGATATTTTCAATCCTATATTTATTTGAGTTGAGGTTTTGCTTTTTTTTTTTTTCTTTTTTGGCACTGCAGGGCATCATATTTATCTCTGTTAAATTTCATTTTGTTGATTTTAGCCTATTGTTTTAGGCTCTTAGGGGGATGTTTAGTGTTGGTTCAGTCCCAACAATATTTGTAATATTCCCTATCTCTGTGTCACCTACAGATTTAATAAGCGTGCTTTTTTCTCACTAATTAAAAAATAAAAAATAATAAACCAGAGACAAGCATAGATCCCTGTAGTAACCTGCTGGAGATTGCCGCTGGCTACTTCTTTACATGAGGGTGTTAAACCAGGTCTCAATTTCCCTTTCTCTGTTATTATCCAGTTTATGTTCCACAAGATTACAACCAACCCATCATGAATACAGTTATAATACTTTTCTGAAACTGGAATACACCATGGTTACAGTATCCCCAGTAATTTCCCCCAGAAGAATTGTGTCGTTCCTTCCTCTGTGCATTTATTGCATGTTTTATGTACCTACAATATATTACCTACTAGAATTATATTACAGTCATTTGTTTCCACAGCAGGTCAAGCAATGGTACTCAATATTTATTAGTTGAATGAGTAAATGAGTGGTAGGTTAGTTTATGCTAACTTCTTAGTCAAGGACCCTAACAGAAAATGACACAAAGCTGTTGTCCTGTAAATGCTGAATGGCTTCTTTCAACACTGAAGGTCTTAGCTAACAAGATTCAGTATATTAAGATCATTGCATGGCTATAAGTTGTACAGATGACAGGAATTGCTACTTGCATTTAGAGCTGGAGAAACTAGAGTAACTAAAAATTATGACTGCTCCAGGGTCTATGACAAAGCAATTTAAAATAGGACTCACACGTCCTACTTTACAGAAATGTTCCACTCAAATCAGGGACGAATCTGTCAAATCAGTGAAGCTGCTTGGGGGTATATCATGTTTTGCCAATGCAAATTAATGTAGCAGTTTAGAATTAATGTTTTCTTTTATTACATGATTTCTTTTGTTTGTTAATGTTTTATAACAGCATATGCAGCTATTTTTATTATTAAATATTTACCATGCATCAGCTATGTAGTAACTACTCTACTGTGTATGTGTAGCCTGTGGAGACTCAAGGAAAGATATTAAATATAGGATATTTAATTTGCTATATATAACGTATTTATGTATAGAAAAGTTCTCAGTCATGGTGACTCACCATCTATTTGAGGAAGGCACATGCCTGAGAAAATTAAATAGCTAAATATGCATGATTAAGTTCAACCAGTAGTTTTGTAATGTAACAATAATGGCAATTTGGATTTTGTTTAATTAATGATACAACACACATTTAATGAGTGGTAACTATGTATTTACGATGGAATTTCCCCACTGGGCAAAACTTTGGATTATGGATCCTGCACTTTTATCAACCTATAGTTTAATATTAGAAACATGGTAGAAGTTTAGAGAAGAGGGATTTAGTTAAGCTATTTGGTCAGTAGAAGATTCATGAGGACATTGTACCTTGAATGCTGTATCTTGACAACTGAATAGTCACAGAATAGAGGAAAGCTGAATTCCAGGCTACAGAATAATTGACTTTGTCTATGAAAAAGAAAAGTAATGACAAAAATAGATGCTACTTCTTAAGAGATGCTGTTTTTTTTTTCTTCTTTTGTTCAATCCTTCATATATATCAAGCAGAGAAAGATAATGATACAGATTTCAATTGGAAGAGACCAAGGCTTGCACTGGGGAAAGATGAGCACAAAACTGTAACCTGATTAAATGAGTTTTAGTATCCTTTGAAAAAGTAAAATATTTACTGCTGTATTACACAAAGAATTTATTTTAAGTTCAAAACCTAAGGATCTCATTTATACTCTCTGAATCTAAATGCCAAACTGGTGTGAAGACTAAAATAAAGCACGACTTAGAGAGAGAGAACTCTCATATCACAAGCTTCCAACTTACCTAGAAAAGGCCACTGCAGTGCATTTTCAATGCTGCCTGTCATTCAATTTGCAAATTACAGGTCTTCCACCGAACATTGATGATCCATCACTGCCATGACAACAAAAGCGCTGCCTTAGCGACACTCACTGCTGGTGAGAGGCTGACACACTGCTTATAAATACTGTAGTTGGGAGATTAGAGTAAATTCCACAGAAAACAACATAACGAATCATGCTTTGGAAACGCAATTGAAGTATGTCAATTTATTTGTATGAAAATACATTCCAAAATTTTGTGTAGTCAAATGTATCTACTTAATTACAAGTTCAAAACAAATGCTCCAGTGTACATATGTGAACTTTAAATTTTTACTTATGACTTAATTGATGGTATACCACTTCTCATTTTTTATCAGAATTCAGAAAAATAAATATAAAATATAAAAACCTGCCAAATTAAACATACCTTGGGCAACTTTTTAATAAATGTCAGTTTTGCTATATAAAAAAATCAGAAACATTGCTCAACCATTATTATTTTGTCATATTCATAAACATGAATTAGAATTTCATGAGACATTATTTAAATTTATCTGTTTTAAATTATATTTCAGTCTGTATGAGAAAAGAAGAGAGGGTTTTGCAACTATTGTTAGAAAAAAAAATTAATATGTGCTTGTTTGGAAAATATAAAATAAGACTAAAACACATTTATCTTATTTTAGTTTTGGATTACATAAGAAAAAAGTAATGTATGAATAGAATATAAAATACGCAACACCCAGTTTGTTAAATTATCTAAAAATTTCCAATTGTCAACATTTAGAACATCTTAAAATTTCTGTGGAGTGAGTACTCATTGGATGAGTATTGGAAATGCTGACTCTGTAATGACTCAGCTTAGGAACAATCATGGTTTTGAGGTATCACTCTGGGAGTGGGCAGTTTTATTTTTTTATACTGCTCATTGAGATTTTATTCTTACAGTATTATATATTGTTATACATTTACTATGTCTCTCTTTATTTCTCCTTACCTCTGGGAGTGGGCAGTTTTATTTTTCATACTGCTCATTGAGATTTTATTCTTATAATATTATATATTGTTACACATTTACTATGTCTCTCTCTATTTCTCCAGTCAACTTGAGGACAATCTTTTATCTTTGTTTATTGTATTCCTCTATGGTGTTTAGGGGATTGATGAGCACATCATAGGCACTGAATACGTATTAGCTAAATTCAATGGAAACTAGCTTAAAATAGTTCTGACTAGTTCATGATTCATGAGAAATAGAGCTTTGAAAATAGTGCATTTGGTCTGAGGTCAAAGCTCTTTGTTTCATAAGAATAACTGGGTTGGAAGACATCTTAACTCTTTGGGTCCAAACTCCCATTCAGTTTGCCTGCCATAATTCTCGGGACAACCGTATAAAGAGTTATACAAACTCTTTAGGTTGTCCATTCTTCACTAAAGATCATATTTTTGGAAACTCCTTATAATATTTACCTATTTATCAGAAGCTTTTATCATTTGGCTCTAAATTTATCCTTTCAGTCTCAAGAATTCATCAAATATAGATATTTTTCAATAGTAATAGAATTTTCTAGGGATCAGGAACCATGCTAATAAATGGGCAGGGACTCAAAAATGATTTAAAAAGTTACCTGAACTCTTAAAAGAGTTTATAATAAGTAAAGTGACAATGATATATACACATACACGCATACACACGTATGTATCAGTACATATATGTTATTTATCTATATCTAAATATATATATTGCATACACATACACATATATATATATTTTTTCCAGTTATACGTCAACTGTAAAAATAGGAAAACATTCATAATCTGATTGAAATGCTTATATAACTACGTGTGTGTGTATTACCTTGTCTATTTTTTATATCTTCTAAAGCTTTTCGTTTTGAAGTAAAAAGTAATTTTACATTCAAAGGAAGTTGCAAAAATAATAAAGAAGTCTAATGTACCTAAAGGTAACACTTTAGACAACTACAGTACCATGTCAAATAAGGAACACTGGTAAAAATCCATAAACTTCATTCAGATTTTACTCGTTTTCATACACTAACTCATGTGTGTAATGCTCTATGCCATCTTATCACATGTGTAAATATGTGTAACTACTGCCACAGCGAAGATGTGAACAGTTCAATCATCACACAGATCTGCATGCTGCTCCTTTACAGTCTCATGCCCCTCCCTCTCCCCACTCATGCCTAAAGCTTGGCAACCACTAATCTTTTTCCATCTTTATAATGTCATTTTTAGGAGGCTATAAAAATGGAAGTATATAGTGTGTAACCCTTTAAGATTGCTCCCACCTTTCACTATTCAATAACAATGCTTCTTTAAAAAATTACTCTTTTAGAGATGGTATCTCTTTGTCACTCAGGCTGGAGTATAGCGGCATGACCTTACTGCATTGCCACTTAGAACTCCTGGACTCAAGGGATCCTCCCACTTCAGTCTCTTGAATGGCCTGGACTACAGGCTCCTGTCTCCACACTCAGCTATCTATTTTAAAAAGGTTTTTGTGCATATGGAGTCTCACTGTATTGCTGAGGCTGGTTTTGAATGCCTAGGCTTACGTGATCTTCCCATCTTGGCCTCCAAATGTGCTGGGATTACATGCGTGAGCCACTGCACCTGACCAGTATAAGGCCTTTGGCATGCATTTAAATCATTATATGTATCCATAGTTTACCCCTTCTTATTGCTGAGTATATTTCATGTTATGAATATACTGTAGTTGATTTCTTCATTCACCCAGTGAAGGATATTTTGGTTATCTTCTGTTTGGAGTATTACAAATAAAGCTGCTATGAGCATTCATGTAAACATTTTTGTGTGAATATAAGTTTTCATGTTCCTGGGATAAATGCTTCTTAGTGTGATCCTGGATGTATGGTAAGTGTAGGTTTGGTTTCTTAAGAAACTGGCAAACTATTTTCCAGAGCAAGTAAACTACTTCATCTTCCAACCAATACTGTATGAGAGATCTACATCGATTTTATTGGTATCTTTGATAAAATATACCTACAATTACTTTTATTTTCTGTCATATATTTATATTTACATAATATATATGTTTACTCAACTGTAAGCCTATGATTTACAAAACTCCCTTTCTTGAAATAATTGTGTAACATACAAAACACACACACACACACACACACATAACACATGTATTCAGTTTTGAAGTCTTTTTTACTTAATATTTTGTTGAATTTCCTGATATTTTCATATATTCTGGTTTTTAATATTTTATTTTATTGTAATATCTACAGGCAAAAAGTCATATCTTGAACAACTCTCAAGTAATGCCAAATTTTTCATTTTTATCTTTAATTATCATTTATTTATTTAGCAAACTGTTATATAACACTGAGTCATTTAAACCCAAAGAAAACTTACCATATATGAAATATTGTCATCCCAACTATAAAAATTGAGGCAAGAGAGGTTAAGTAACTTATTAATGCTTGAATAAGTAATATTAGCAGATCCAGAATTCAAGCTCAGGTTGTTTGGTCTTACACACCCCGCTCTGTAACACTTCCCTAGCATACCAGAAATCTGTAATCATGAGAAAAAAATGATACAATCTCAATCGAGGGACATTCTACAAAATGCTTGACGAGTAATGCTCAAAACTGACAATGTCATTGAAAAGAAAGAAAATCCGAAACTTTCACAGGGAATAGGAGATTGAGGAGGTGTGAGTACTAAATGTCTTGTATTTGTGCTTGATGGGGTCATGAAACATAAAAGAGACATTGGAGAAAAACTGAAGACATTTGAATAAAGTGTAGACTATAGTTAATACTAATATATCAATTATGGTTCATTTGTTGTGACAAATGTGCCATCCTAATGTAAGATGTTAATAGGGAAAACTAGGTTCAAGATGTTTGGGAACTCTCTGTACTTTCTTTGCAATAGCTCTAAAATTGTTTTAGAAAAGGTTTCTTTAAAACTGCAAATTGCAACATGATCTTTATAGTATTCTTTTTTCTTAAAGTAAACAAAAAGTATTATAAATAGAAAAAAGTGTACTATAAATACACAATATTTACTACATACATACATGCACATATTTTATTATTTCGGAAAATGTGTAGAAAGAAAAAGACTAGGCTATTAACATTTACTACCCCAGTGACTACCTCAGGGAACGGAGTGGAGAGGTGCTGAAAGAACATTGCTAATTTTTATTTTACACATGCAATTGGTACTTACCGAACTATTTGGATATCTTTCCTCTCTGAGTCAGGCCTTCAATGATTCTAATATCAGGAAAGAGACCCTGACATACAGATTAATGTACTCTCCATTTCCTGTCCAATGCAGTTGCCAAACAATATTCAACTTCTCCTTCAAAGTGGTTGTTTCCAGTCATCCAATTTGTCTTTGGTTTCAGACTGGATAAAGATATTCTTTCAGATTAGGATTTAGAGCTTAGCTTCTACAAACTCTACCAGCTTTCCATTTCAGGAAAAAAGGAGAGAGAGACACACACACACACACAGAGGCAAAGACAGAGAGAGTAAGAGAGATGGAAGGAAGGGAGGGAGGAATGTAGGAAAGAAAGGAGGGAGGGAGGTAATAAGGAGAAAGAAATAAAAAAAAGAAATAAGGAAGAAAAAAAGAAAGAGAAGGAGAGAAAGAGAAAAAAGAAAGAAGGAGGGAAGGAAAGGAAAGAAGAAGGAAGGAAAGGAAGGAAGGAAGGAAGGGAAGAAAGAAAAGAAGATAAAAGAAAAGAAAGGGAGAGAAAAAGAGAAAGAAAGGGAGAGGAAGAAAGAAAGGGAGAGAAAGAAAGAAAGAAAGATTGGTGAATTGATTGCTTCCTCTTACCTGAATTTTCTGTTTCTCACCTTCGTATAAAAATGGTAGGCCTTGAAAATTTAAACTACAACTCTGGCTTTGAGATAAAAGTATAATAAACTTTATAATCTATACATGACAAAAGTACCAGTACAAGACAAATGTATATCTATTCAGAAAATAATTTTCACCAAGCAATTTATTGGATAATTTTTCTCATTTCTCACAGTACTTGTAACCCATCTTACACAGAATGTTGAAGGCATACTGGCCCACCATCCTTTGATAACATGTCAGAATGTATTAGTCACACATAAGAAGGAAACACCATTACATCATGGAATATCAAGAATTTCAGACTCTATTTGAGAATTTCTTAAAGATTAGGATGATAACATATTGACAACCTCACTAGTGACAATAATCGTTTGTCATTTTATAGATATTAAATGTAAAATAAAACACAAAAGTAAAAATGAAGTTTTTATAAAGCTGTTAACTACTTGAATAGTGCAAGCTCAAATCAGAGCAGCTTTCCAGTTCTATGCCAGTTTCTGAAAATACTGCCTCAAACCCCGTTTCTATGTCCATCTTTGTTTATATTTTTAGATTTTAAAATAAGTATTTGTATTAAAAAAAAAATACTCTAGGGCCAGGTGTGGTGGCTCACGCCTGTAATCACAGCACTTTGCGAGGCCAAGGCAGGCAGATTATGAGGTCGGAAGTTCGAGACCAGCCTGTCCAATGTGGTGAAATCCTGTCTTTGCTAATAATACAAAGATTAGCCGGGCATGGTAGTGTGTACCTGTAGTCCCAGCTATTCCGGAGACTGAGACAGAAGAGTAGCTTGAACCCGGGAGGCAGAGGTTGCAGTGAGCCAAGATCATGCCACTGCACTCCAGCCTGGGCAACAGAGCGAGACTCCATCTCAAAAAAAAACAAGTAAATAAATAAAAATACTCTGACAAGTGAAAATGTACCCTTTTATTTATCAATATACTATTTGATATAGTATATATAGTCAACATTTCCTCATTTTTTTATACTATTTATTTCCCCAAAACCCACAACAATAGGAAGACCCTTATGGGAAAAAATAAGCAATTTATCTGCCTCGTCTTTTTAGGCTTTTGAGAAAGTAAAAAATGCTTAGTAGTATACTTAATAGTCTAATTTTTATATTCTAAATAAAGTTAATAATTTGCAAGAAGGATATTTAAAAGTTAAACCAATTTAGTGACTATGTGTGGCACTGTTTTTTTGTTTGTTTGTTTATTTATTTATTTATTTTGAGATGGAGTCCCACTCTGTTGCCAGGCTGGAGTGTGCAGTGGCGCGATCTTGACTCACTGCAATCTCTGACTCCCGGGTTCAAGCGATTCACCTGCCTCAGCTTCTTGAGTAGCTGGGATTATAGGCACATGCCACCACACCCAGCTAATTTTTGTAATTTTAGTAGAGAGGCAGTTTCACCATGTTGGCCAGGATGGTCTTGATCTCCTGACCTCATGATCCACCTGCCTCAGCCTCCCAAAGTGCTGGGGTTACAAGGTGAGCCACCCCACCCAGCCGTTGATTGTTTAAAGCTATTAGTATTAAGTTCTCTAAAAGTTGCATACACTCTTGGTTTTGTTTTGCAGGATTTTCAAAGATAATAATTATCCAAAAATCTAAATAATCTAAATTATGAAAAATGATGTCAGGATATAAAAAGATGCCTATAAATTATTTAATTTTGATTTTATTCATGTAGAACATTTATTATTTCAAAATATCATTTTTCTAATTCTCCCCAAAATTTCAATGCCTAAAAAGTGTTTGCTTATTTACCCATTTTATATTTGCTCTGAGATATTTTTTCTTATTCTTTTTTTTCTTTCATAATCAGCCTCTCTATTTGAAGACATTATTGGACAAGGAACATGTTCATTTCTGTTATATTCATAATAATTTGGCTTTTATCACATGTTTATATAAGATATGGTCATTGTTTTTGGAAGACAATTCTATTATACACATTATCTGGCATAGTATTAAATTATGTTTGCATAAGCACTCATATGATAATACTGGTTTTCGAATTTACTGCCATGATTTCAAGTCATGAAATCAATATGGCCGATATCATTCTTTTATGCTTTAGCTGTCAAGAAACTCAGAGAAAATATATGGCCATTTGCAATAACTACCCAATCCTGTGTTTGGGAAACATTTTCCAAATCATTGGGAACTCTCTGTTTTACTTAAAATTTTTTATGTGTATGTAAATGCCTGTGCTGTAACCATTAAAGGTTCATCTTTCCCTACTTTCCCTTCTCCTATTAAGCCTATTTTTTGTTCACAGTATATTTTTTTCTGCTTTTATTTCATTGCTATTTATTACAATGTCTTCAACTTTGTTATACTTGTGCACGTCTTCCAAATCTGTGACCACCAATTCTAACCTTGCTTGGAATCTTCACTTGTTAATCTCATGGTGATATCTCAATGTATCCAAAATACAAATTTTCTCCATTGAAAAATGGCTTCCATTATTTTTTTTTCTCAAATTTAAAGGTATCTTTACCATTTAAGCCAATCATTTAAGCAAGAAACTTTGGACTTCATCTTTGAGGCTTTTTCTGGCTGTTACTATTCTATATTCATGAAATTTTTGTAGTCCAGGCACTGCGTCTGCACATAAATCACTTCAACAATCTCTTAAATAACTTGTCTTTCTTTAATCTCTATCACACTTTATTCACTCTTTAACATGTCGTTGTAATTATGCTTTAAAACAGAGAAATAATGGTGACAATTCTATTTAAGTCTCTTAATTTCCTCTCCCTTTCCTACTGGAATAAATACAAATGTTTCCACAGCTTTTCAGATGCTTTGCACATTTTTACCAACCTGCCTCTCTTCCCATTCTTTCTGCCCTCCATCATACAACTTTCCCTTTCTTAAGCCATGCAATTTTGTGTAGCAATTACTGCCCTCACTGTCTGACAAATGGCTATCCATTGTTCAAGTCCAAACAAACAAAAAGCCAAGAACATAAAATTAATAATAAGCATAATAAAAATATCAAATTTTTAAAACATTTTAAAATATATCAGGATTTGCTTTAGGGCCTTTATATCCATAATTTCATTTAATATTTACAGCAACCATATTAAGTTATACTGTTAATAAGAGGCTAAATTTCACTGAAAATTCAGAGCTGTCTTTCTTAAACATCTCTGAATATTTTAAAGCCTTGTATGAGCCTCAATGTCTTCACTTATAGGTGGGTTTAGTGGTTGTATCCATTTTATACAGTAGTTATGAAAATTTTATTAGTTATACATGTGAAGCATTTGGAACAAAAACTAGCATATGGCACTAATATATACATAAGCAATGATTATTATTCACTACTATTTTCTTTTTTTTAATTTTTTTATTATACTTTAAGTTCTAGGTTACATGTGCATAACGTGCAGGTTTGTTACATATGTATACTTGTGCCATGTTGGTGTGCTGCACCCATCAACTTGTCAGCACCCATCAACTTGTCATTTACATCAGGTATAACTCCCAATGCAATCCCTCCCCCCTCGCCCCTCCCCGTGATAGACCCCGGTGTGTGATGTTCCCCTTCCCAAGTCCAAGTGATCTCATTGTTCAATTCCCACCTATGAGTGAGAACATGCGGTGTTTGGTTTTCTGTTCTTGTGATAGTTTGCTGAGAATGATGGTTTCCAGCTGCATCCATGTCCCTACAAAGGACTCAAACTCATCCTTTTTTATGGCTGCATAGTATTCCATGGTGTATATGTGCCACATTTTCTTAATCCAGTCTGTCACAGATGGACATTTGGGTTGATTCCAAGTCTTTGCTATTGATTCACTACTATTTTCTAATGAGTCAAATATCATCCCCCCCATGGGGGTGATTCTGTGTTTCTTGGTCAAGACACAGAAAGAGAGCAGGGGGTTTTGATGACATAATCAAATTCAGAAATCCAAATAAGGCACATCCCTATGGGGGATGATATTTGAGTCACTAGGGGATAGCCCTGAATAATAATATAATCTGTTATGATTATATTGTCATTAATAATCTGTTATGATTACTTCATTAGAATAATTTTTTCTATATTCTTCTGATACTTCTAATAACTCTACTATCATACAAGCACATTGTATATTTGTATTGTGTTTGTAGTGTTTATCTCCGATTATCCCCAAATTTGGTAATTATATTTTATTTTTACAAATATATTTATTGTATATATTTATTTTTATATATCTCCAGTGTCACATAGTCAGTGCTTAATAAATGTGTTTATATATAACTCTTGATTACCTGCCTCTCAGAGTGTAAGGAAGGGAACCAGAGAGCAAGAATGACTGTTAAGCTGAGAAACACACTTTTTAATTGAGTCTCCATCCTGAAGAGTCTGTTTTCTAAGACCTCTCAGCCCCTCCTTCGTCAGCCAGAATCTTATATGGGAGACATCTGTTTGGTAGCCAGTTTTGATTTTCTGCTCTGTCGTTGGTGTTGCTCTCTGAATTCTAACCAAACATAGCTTTATTCAGCAGCATCGTTTCTCACTAATGCTCACATCTCATCCCTTTAGCAAGCAAAGTGAGAAAATGGTTGATCCTTCCCTGCCAACTCTAAAATGTCTACTGCACATCCAAGCAATGCTCTTTATCAATTCAGTTTTCTTAAAGACTTTTCTTATGAGGAACTTGAGGCAAGTTCTCTCAAAGGCAAGATAGAGAAATATGACTATAGCACTTCAAATTATAGTATTAAAATATCCCCAACTCTTAATTCTGAATGTGTCACAGACAGCACAATACTCTCCAACAAATTCGTAAACTAATAGCATACTCCATATGAAGTAATCTGTAAATGGATATGAAGGTACTTTTTAAGTCATTATTTTATCTTAGATTCTTTAGTCTGGCATCCTGGTATCCAAGTATAAGACGAAAGTCATCTTAATCATTGCTCTGTATGCAAATAAAACTACTAAGGGCTCATTCTAATATGCCAGAGTTCACGAGGTGAGAATATGAATTAATTTACAATGACTCTTAGAGTATAAAATTAAATTAAGTAGGAACAGCATAAATATTAAATCAGTAAAACACTGTCAGCACCAGGAATTATTGCTATTTTTATTGCTATATGCAAAATGTAGCAAACTTTCTCTCTTGCAAGTGAATCTTAAATATATGTAATGAAAATTCATTCACTCTCACCTTTATCTGGTGGAAAGTCATAAGAAAGCAGCCTACAAAACATTATTACCAGCACTGATTGCAACTAACCAAGTCAAATACTACTTACCGAATTAATCTTTCAAGGGGATCACAAATTTGACCTGTAACTTTCTTTTAATTCAAATGTATTCTACTAAATTGGCTATTCTGATATCACTTGAATTTAATGCACAAATAACATACCTTATTTTGTTTTTGTCTTCCCCTATATGACCTTTCATTTATGGCTGTATTCAAACATTAACAAGAAATTCTTACATCGAGAATGGTTTTTAAAATCTTAGCTAACGCATCTTTTGCATCCAAACTATCTACAGCACCACTTTATGCTACCCTGTTTTCTCTCCCTGAACCCGCTGCTGGAGTTGCTCCAAAGGCTGTAGCAAGGAAGTTCCCTCGTAAGAGCTCCCCAAACTCTCCTGAGATGGGGCCAGTTAGGATTACAAAGAAAGAAAGACTAAACACCAGTATTAAGAAAACTAACTTATACTGCGAGATGTAGCATCTTCATGACGGACTGAGAAAGGATGTTCTACCTAGGTATATCCATAGTGAAGTGGTTGGGGCAAGAATTTATATGAGGTTTTAAGGAATTTGACTCAGAACCAGTGGGGCCAATCCCCTTCAGTGTTTAGAGCAACAGCTTAGCCACCTTTATCAGGGCCTAGATATGTTTAAGGCTCCAGCTTGGGTTCAGCCCTCTGGGTAAAAATGCAGCTGTCTAAGTCACAGAGCGGTCAAAGCATTCTGTTTCTTGATCAAGACACAGAAAGAAAGCAGGGGGTTTGGAGGACACAACCAAATTCAGAAATCCAAATAATACATATTTTAATATGTATCTAGTTCTACTTAAACTCTATTATTCTGTTAGTGCTATTATTATTTATACTGGTAAACAATGTTGGATTCCCATAAGGCCTGAAAAACTGCTGTGATCTGCCAAGATCAGCTGTACTCCAATATTTGGAGATTTGGATGTACATTCTAGATATTACTATAGAAAATGCATTTGTTTTTTAATGAGAAAAAAGTAATTCATTATTCAAATAATTTTAATCGAAATAGCAGTGAGATACCATTTCAGCTACAAAATTGGTAAATATATTAAAATGAAAATATCTAATGTTTTTGAAGTTGTTAAACCTATATTTACAGTGAGATAATCAGTTGATACAAAGTTGCTTGCTATGTGAAAGTTGGATTGTTTGTATTTTTGTCTTTTTTGTTTATATATACCTTTTATTTTCTATAAAAATCATGAAGTACTTTGTAATAAAATATACACCTTAATCACCTTTCCTTTTAATTTAAAGCAGTATTGCTGTTTTAATTTTCTCTCTTTATGCTTATCTTCTCCATACTAACCATACCAACTCCAATTTCTTTCATTTCTTCTTAGAAGGTCTAATTTTCATTCTGAAATTGTATGTATAAGGCTTTTGAGGAATTTCTTCATTTTCACCATGTGCTTAATTAAATTGAGCTTATTTTCTGAATCATTCTATCATAACAGGTTTAAATTTATTATTTATTTTCTATTTTTTTCACTTTGTAAATAAAAATTATATATATTTATTAGGTACAACATTTGTTGTGAAATATGTATACATTGTGGAATGCTAAATAGAACTAATTAACAAATGCATTACCTTATATACTTTTCTTTGTGGTGAAGACACAAAATCTACTATCTTAGAAATTGCTGTGAATATAATATATTGTTAGAAAGTTCATTTCTTAGCCATTGTGATCAGATAGAAATCATATAGGTTAGAATTAATGAAACACAATCATACATGGAGAACTAATATTGACTAATAATATTCAGCATTTTACTAAAATAGCGGTATAAATAGAGCATGTTTTTGTTGAAGTTATATACATTATTAGTCTGTGTATTGGATTCTTGGAAACTGGACTTTATTACTCAAAAATAGTTTAACAAAATAAAAACTAAGAATGCAAATTTGTTTGATACCATCATTATGTCTTTGGATTAATAAAACTGTTTGTAAATTTTTCATAGAGAGAGCTTCATTTAGTATTAAAAAGTGCTAGATTTCTGGCCCTTTTCTAGAACCGTTGCTTTTAGTAATTACACAGGAATATGTCTGCCATTTCACTATCACGTAAGCGTTACATCAACTTCTGTGTAAACTATATACCAAGTCCTACAATGATCATAAATGGTTAACTTTCTTATTCTCATTTACATCATTCTTAGTAATAATTTTTTTAAAAATATGTGTGAATGCTTAGTTGTATCTTTTAAATGGGATGACTGAAAAAACTGTATGCTTGATAGTATCTAAACTTCAACGGTCAGGTACAATGAAAAGGATACATGGACCTTTATTGCTCAAACTAATGGGTAAAGTACAGCAAAGATGAAAATATATAAATGATGATACAGAACAGTTCTAAAGAAGCAAAGTCAAAACTGTACAACTTCTATTAGTAATTTCTTAAGTCCCTGTGTATCTGGGAGATTTCCATAAAAGTTAGTTACTACAGCAGTGGTTGGTTAGCAAATACATGCTGTGTAAGTGTGGAATGATGATAACGCATGCAAGCAAATTAGATCATTTTATAACATTTCACATGAAGAAGGTTGATAAAAGGTACTCCTCATCGTTTATTTTCTTAATAGAAAGATAATAAAGTTTCTATATTTTGATTACAAAAATATCATATTTTTCAATTGAAATATAAATTGTATAGAAATTCAAGTGATTAAAAGCAGTGTACATTAAGAAATATGAGAAAATAGCAATGATACATGCAACTTAATAATAGATAGGTGCAACTCAATAATACGCACTTTAAATATATAAATTTAAACATAAAATACTAAAATATTTAATACCTGGGTTGATAGTCTGAAAATTCACTTGTTTATATTTAGATATGTACAAAGAATTATGTTAGGAATTATATTTGTTATGTTTCTTATACATTATAAACAGGGTAATAGTTCTGGTGTCCAAGGTCAAAAAAATAAACCAAAAAGGAACTATTGAAAATTAGGAATGAAAAGATAATGTAACAAGAATTGGGCTGAGATAATAGTTTCCTTAACTCTTGATTGTGGTTTGAAGATAAGGAGCAGACTGCCTTGCAGAGCATCTTTAAAGAAAAAGAAAAATCCCTTACAATTGGCACACCTTTTCAGAGCTGCTGTACAATCAATTGAAGAGGGGTCTGATTCAACACATTTAGGCAAAGAAAGAAAATTGGAAACTTTTATGACTCTATTTTACCATTTACCTTTCAAAATCTAGGGAGCAAGAGCCTTGGCTACTTTTTGTATTTTTTCTTTTTCTTGAAAAAGGAGGTTGAATCAGTTGCCTCTTCAATTGATTACACTAGGCAATAGTTAAAGCAATCTAAAATCTGATATGTGGAAGCTCTTCATAGGCTCAGAAAACTAACTTTAAATGACAGCTGATTTCACCAAGTTTTCTTTTAAAATTGTCACTCACCAACAAAGGAAAGAAGATTAGTTTTTAATTTTGAAAAACAGGTTATGTATTTGTAAAAATTATGCTTTCATAGAAATTAATATCTAATGTTTTATAGGAAAAAACAGCGATTTATTTACACATCTGCTTATTTATTTATTTTACATAGGTCTAAGTTTATAATTTTCTTCATTATAGAGAAGTTATTGAAATAGAGAAAAAAAAGAAGTAGGTATAACATATAATCTGTCTTAAATTCAGCTTTTATATGGCTAGTCTGGCACAAGGATCACATAAAAAATCTGACATTTAAAAAATAGTATATTTCTGTAATGTAAAATTAATTTGTCTTTATTTAAGACTCCTAAAAATGCACAGTGTAATTCCCTTGACAACATAAGCAGAGTTTATAATTCCACCCCCCAGCTCTTACCTCATTTCTTTCTGATAACACCTCACATCCACAATAGATATTCCAGAGCTTTTAAGGCCAACTCAAGCATTCTGAAATTTTCTGCAGGTGCCAACTCAGGGCTGGCACTTTCTTGTCTTTCTCTCTGACTTTTAAGATCTCTTCCACCAATGACTGTGTGCCCCATTGAAGATCAAGGTGGTCTGGATCCTCTCAATCCTTCTGCTTACTCCAGTTACCCTGATTATATACTACAAAGACTCAGGAATTTAGTAAAATCCAGGTTTTCAATAACAGACTGAGAAACAGCTTTTGCACACATTCCTACACTAACAGCTTTCTATCCACAAGCTCCCACACTCAGAAACATATATGCATACCCTAAATATATTATAAATTAGCAAATAAAACTGATCAAGTACAGTGTAGTGATTCATATAAACCTTAAAGTTGTCCAAAATAAATGCATCACTGCCAATACAGTTTTACTGACCTACATTAGAGACATATCTTTAATGAATTCTATTGCTTTTATCTCTAGACTTATTTATTTGTAAAGTTGAATTTGTTGAAAAAAATACACCATTAGTTGCTGCTGGGATATTTTCTTATTTAATATACTGTTGTATATGTATAGTACCGTTGTATAAGATATATATGCAAACCTTATAGAATTGCTCCGTAATGTCATATAATAATACATATTTATATATTTTACTATTTGTATAAGAACAAGATGTTACTGTGGCTGAGAACATTAGGCAGTACTTCATTTCTCAAAGCAAAGTCCCAGACCACTTCTGCAGCATTCACACAAAAACAAGCCAAAATGTGTTCTGCCAGTACTAGCCCATCATTTATCTCCTTAAGAGAGAGCTGATGTGCTGTGAATTCTGCATTTCTCACCCCAAAACCAGAAGGGAGGGATTATTAACGGCTCATCTGACCACATGAAGAGAGATTGAAAACAAATACTCCAGGAGCTTAGCTTCAAACCTCTACTCTGGAGGGATATGCAGAGTAGCCTGATTCATGCTAGAAGAGGCTGAATGAAAGAGGTTATGGCTGGTCAGTTCCAACAGCAGAATGGGAAGTGACTACTTTTGGAATAGCCGGAATGGGCAGAGTTTCATGGCCAAAGGATGTGTAAAGCTCTCTAGGCCAGTTCTGGGCCTCATGGAAGGAAGCTGGACTGCATTACTTTGAGAGGGACTATAACTAAGAGGCTCCCCTGAAAGTTTAGACGATTTTAACAGAGATACTGGCATAGAAATTAAAGCTAAGAGGGACATCTTTAAATCCCAGGGGTTTTCACTTGTTCTTGAGAGTTCAAGGAATAAGGATCTCCTAAGAACCCACATAAACATCCATCAGAGACAGAATCTGTTTGTGCAGTAATCCCCCCATAATGCATCATATGACCAGATTAAATCCATATTACTAAGTTAAACTCTTACTTTTATTTACCATTCTGAATGTTTTCTCTTTCAAAATTATGGTTGCCTGAAACAGGATCTAGAAAGTTAAGGAGTCAATGAATGAAAATGGGATTAGAAACTGACCACATGCTACTTCTCCAGTGTAAGTTTCTCAGCCTAATTTGAAGGAGGAGAAAAAAAAAAACTATATGAAATATGAAATTTTGGAACTTTAACATTATACTGGCTTGATTTTTTTTTATATGTGCAAACATAGTCTTTTATTATCTGAAAATGACTAAAACAACTCTGAAATGTTTCTAAGATTTTATTTCATGGTAGCAAAATTTAGCCGAAAGAATATGTTTAAAGAACTATTAGTTAATGAGAGATAATAAAATTGCTTTTTGCTTCCATCCTTCAGTGCAATACATTCAATAAAGTGTTACATGTAATTAAAAACTTCAAAAAATACAATCAAAATATTATTTCTTACATTTTCTAGATAAAAATGATGCAAACATTTTATTATGTAAGCTGAATATTAAAATAAAACCTAATAAAAAGGAAAATAAATTGGTATTAGATCAAGAGATGACAGAATTGGCTCTAAAACCTACTTCTAAAATTATGCAGTTTTCCGTGGAATATGGCTGCTTACCTAGTATCGAAACAGTTTAGTTATAGGAATTAAGGTTAGCTAGTCAAATAATTTAGATGAGAAATTCAATTTATTTAATTACATGACATTTTACTTAAATGTTTCTATTATAAATAAACTTCTGTAATAAAAAAACCTCCCCAAATAAAGAAGTTTTATTACCTTTGATGTCTGTTCAATATTTTACATACAAGGTAGAAATATATTGATAAGTTGACATTTTCTTGTTATGTTTCCTACATATTTTAAACTCCCTAAGATTCCTAAGCCTGTTTTTAGATGGGTGAAAATGTTATAGAGACTAAGATGTGTTCTATGAGTATTTAACCAGTGCCTCCAGATATATTCATACGCTTTTTAAAAGCAAATATCTATGAGCATTTGAACTACTAATGCATTTAAAGTTAGATTTTAGTGATATAACTGTATTTATAGACTGCTAAACTAGAAAATTGTGCCTTAATAGGAAGTTTTTAAAGATAACAGAATGATGTGCAGCTCACAATTAATTGGAGAGGAACTTATGCCCCAACTCCTGAGAATAGAGCAGCTACATAAATTCTTTGGAATTCTTCTGTTCAACAGATTTTTCTGTCATCCCTATTTACTTATTTATTCAATAACTTATTTGTGTCAGTATGGACAGACCGATATTTGTTTTGTATTCTAGGTTACAATCCAAACCACTTCATTAATTTTCTTATTCGAGTGTTTCCTGCATTGGTCATTAGGAGTCTTTGCAATGGGATTTGATGTCCCTTTGGCATTCTCCTACCATTATGTTTTCCTATTTTTTCTTTGTTTATTTGGGTTTGCTTGCCCATAGCAAATTTCTTTGTACAGTACAGAAAGAGAAGAGGGGAGAAGAGTAACTTACAGTGGTGAAAAGTGACAAACACTACCTCAAGCTTGGTTAACTTCAACAGTGATAAGTCATGTTTATACTAGTTACCCTTGATATGATGTGATGAGAATTGTGCTTTACCTATCTGCTCTTCCTCCCCAAAATCCATAACACAAATCTAATCATAACAGCAGTCAAACCTTAGTGAAGACATTCCTCAAAATAATTGATCGATAATCCTCAAAACTGTTGAGATCATCAAAAGCAGGAAGTCTGCGAACAATCACTGCAGAGAGGCCAAAAGAGACAATAAAACTAAATGTAATGGGGCATCCTGGATAGGATCCTGAAATAGAGAAGTGATGACAAGTAAAAATTAAGGAAAACAGAGTAACTTATGGACTTCAATTAATAATAGTAACGTATCAATGTTTGTATTTTAATTGTGTCAAGTATATATTAATAATAAGGGAAAATGGGCTTGGGGTATATAATAATTCATTTCCAGAACTTATTATAAACATGAAACTATTCTAAAATAAATAAGGTTTTTGAAAAAAGAGTAATATTAAGATAACTAATTACCATTAATTCATATGAGATACAAATACCTAACGAAGTTTAACAAATGGAAGAAAACTTTACAACCAAGTTTTAACTTTGTTTTGCTCTTAATATTTACTTTTAAATATGGACTCAATTTTTCAAACTTTTCCAATCCATAAGTAAAATGATAATTCCAAAGACAAAATAGCTAGATGAATATAAATAATGCATGCAAATAGTATTTAAATTACAATTAAGCTAGTCATCCAAAATCTGTTGTTGAAAGAAAATTGGAAGAGGGAAACACCCTGCATACATTTAAATGTTTTAAATGGATGCCTTTTTAAAAATGTACCACACACTCCTACATTTTGTATCTTCTTAATTTATCATGGCATGCTGTGTTTGTGGCTATAGAGATGCATCCAAATCTTTAGTACATAGGATGAGATGGTTTACCCTACTGGTTCCCAATCTGCCTTTAGGTTGGAATAACATGGAGAACACAGTTGTCCAGTTGTATTTGAACTTTTGGAGTTGAGAAACAAGCATTCACATTTTTAAAAGTTTTTCAGGTGATTCTAAATTTGGGTCAGATTAGAAATGACTATAGTCCATGAATAATCCTCATGTGAACAGCAGGATACACCTCTACATGCAGTTGATCTCTTTCTCGGCCATGTGTTCTGAGTAACACCCAAGTCATATCACATATTGAGGAGTGAATGTGAACTTTTATTCCCTTACAAGTGTAAACACTTCCTGTCTTTTGTGTCATTACTGGCTATTTTCTTATCTGCTCTAGCTCACAACATTTGCTTTTATTTATAGTGTCCGTTTATCACAGATACCAGTGCAGTTTTAAAGATACCGCTCGAATCTTTTCCCACAGGTGCTTCCAGCACTGTGTTCTCAAGACTTCTACCATTTGCTATTCTCTTTAGTTTTGTTTGTGAGGATTTTCAACTTTTAAAATTTTACCTTTTTTTGTTTTGTTTTCTGCTTTCTACTTTCTTGTGTCTTCTGCCTCTTGCCACTTTACTCGAACAATAAAGAGTAGGTTGAAAACACTGATGTTATTATAAGTATCATCCAGTAAATAGATAATCTATTTTCTTAGACTGAATTACTCAGTCCATCATGGTATACTGAAATGATGCTGAGTTCTTAAAACCTTCTGCTGCATTCATAATGGTTATTTCTATGCAACCAGTTGCTTGGAGATCACGTTTTTCCTCTTCATTGCTGTCGTCGCTGCTGTTCATACTATGCTTAGTGTTGCAGCCATTTAAGTCAATGCCAGAATATTCCTTAAAAGTTGAGACCTACAATATTTTGTTCCTGGTGTAATGTAACAAAGACTGATCTGGCGGACAGAATATAATGAGATTACTTTGATATTATGTTATCTTCTGAATCTTTGCTAAAAACTATACACATTGAATAAGATGTGTTTTAGTTAATTGAAAATATAATAGTAAATTCCTTCTTACATCATAACTCAATTATGTGGCAAAACAGATACTCTTCCTGAGGGTTGGAAAGAGTGGTGGTTAGACCCATTAGGCCTGAGAGATCATAATTTTATGGACTTGTGATTTGTACCCAGAATAGTGAAAGAATCCAGATGGATTCAAATTTTATATGACATCTTGGCAGAAGATGATTATCACAACATAAATCCTTCATACAAATTAAGGGAAGGTAAAGATAAATTTGAAGACAAAGTTATTACAGGGCATTTATTTTTAAATAGCTAAAGAAATATACAGTGGCAGAAGTACATTAACATTCCTAACCCTGTATAACAGGGACAAAATAAAATAGATTCAAATGCAGACTTCACTTCTTATGTAGTAGCTTCCAGAATATGGCACATACCTCAGTTTTGTCCTATCATTCTCAATAATAATTTCAGAGAAATCACAATTTTTAAAATGTTCCTGGGTATGTGTATGTGCATTACAATACAGTTTATTTGTCTACACATACCAAATATTTTTAAAGTGTTTTGTTAAAACTGATGTAACTTGTCAATGGACCTATGTATAATTCTGCATAGCAAACTATATATGCCTGATCTGGAATATATATAGATGTGTAAGGAATCTGAGGTAATTAGTTATTCCTAGATTATGGAGTATAAGAGTTCTATTTGATCAACTTATTCAACTTCTGTTTTGCATTTGGACTATTATATGCTGAAATTTTAGTAAATATTTGCAGAACAATGATTATACAAAGTTTAGGTCATCTCATATTTAGCTCTTTTCACAGTAACCATAGAACTTACAGCATCTTCATTGCATGCACACTGCTGATAAAGACATACCCGCAACTGGGGAATTTAAGAAAGAGATTTAATGGATTTATAGTTCCATGTGCATGGGGAAGCCTCACAATCATGACGGAAGATCAAAAGCATGTCTCACATGGCGGCAGACAAAAGAAGAGAGTTTGTGCAGGGAAATTCCCCTTTTTAAAACCATCAGATCTAGAGAGACTTATTCACTATCACAAGAACAGCACAGGAAACACCTGCCGCCATGATTCAATTACCTCCCACCAGGTCCTTCCCACAACAGATAGGAATTCAAGATGAGATTTGGGTGGAAACACAGCCAAACCATATCATTCAGCCCCTGGCCCCTTCCAAATCTCATGTCCTTACATTTCAAAACCAATCAAGTCTTTCCAACAGTCCCTCAAACTCTTAACTCGTTTCAGCCCTAACTCAAAAAAGTCCACAGTCCAAAGTCTCATCTGAGACAAGGCAAGTCCCTTCCACTTATGAGCTTGTAAAATCAAAAGTAAGTTAGTTACTTCCTAGATACGATGGGGATACAGGCATTGGGTAAATACAACCATTCTAAATGAGAGAAAATGGTCAAAACCAAGGAGCTACAGGCTCCGTGCAAGCCCAAAATCCAGCAAGGCAGTCAAATCTTAAAGCTCCAAAATGCCTCCTTTGACTACATGTCTCACATCCAGATCACGCTTATGCAAGAGACGGGTTCCTATTCATTGTCTTGGGCAGCTCCGACCCTGTGGTTTTGCAGGGCACTGCCTCCCCTCCTGACTGCTTTAATGAGCTGGTATTGAGTGTCCACAGCTTTTCCAGGTGCATGGTGCAAGCCATCGGTGAATCTACCATTCTGGGTTCCGGAGGACAGTGACCCTCTTCTCGCAGCGCTGCTTGGTGGTGGCAGAGTAGGGACTCTGTTTGGGGGCCCCAACCCCATATTTCCCTTCTGCACTGCCCTAGCAGAGGTGCTCCATGAGAGTCCCACCTGCAGCAAACATCTGCCTGGGCATCAGGTGTTTCTATACATCCTCTGAAATCTAGGAGGAGATTCCCAAATGTCTGTTTTTTTTTTTTTTTTTGAGACCGAGTTTCACTCTTGTGGCTCAGGCTGGAGTGCAATGGCATGTCCTTAGCTCACCACAACCTCTGTCTCCTGGGTTCAAGTGATTCTCCTGCCTCAGCCTCCCAAGTAGCTGAGATTACAGACATGCACCACCACATCTATCTAATTTTTGTATTTTTAGTAGAGATGGGGATTCTCCATGTTGGTCAGGCTGGTCTCAAACTCCCAACCTCAGGTGATTTGCTGGCCTCAGCCTCCCGAAGTGCTGGGATAACAGGTATGAGCCACTGCACCTGGTCCCAAATCTCAGTTCTTGACGTCTGTGGACTCGCAGGCTCAACATCACTTGGAAGCTGCCAAGGCTTGGGGCTTGCACACTCTGAAGCCACAGCCCAAGCTCTACAATGGCCCCTTTCAGGCATGGCCAGTGCGGCTAGGATGCAGGGCACCAAGTCTTTACACTGCACGCTGCAGAGACACCCTTGGTCCAGCCCACAAAACCACATTTTCTTCCTAAACCCCCAGGCCTGTGATGGGAGGGACTGCCACAAAGCTCTCTGTCATGCTCTAGAGTCATTTTCCCCATTGTCTTGGTGATTAACATTTGGCTCCTCATTACTTAAACAAATTTATGCAGCCAGCTTGAATTTCTCCTCAGAAAATGTTTTTTTTTTTTTTCATGCCTTTAGCAACACCCAAATACCCTTGAATGCTCTGTTGCTTAGAAATTTCTTCCGCAAGATACCCTGAACTATCTCTCTCAAGTTCAAAGTTCCACAGATCACTAGGGCAGGGGTAAAATGCTGTCAGTCTAATTGCTAAAACCTAACAAGAGTCACTTTTGCTCCAGGTCCCAACAAGTTTCTCATCTCCATCTGAGACCACCTCATCCTGGATTTTGTTGTCCATATCTTAGCAGCATTTTAGTCAAAGCCATTCAACAAGTCTCTAGGAAGTTTCAAAATTTCCCACATTTTCCCATCTTCTTCTGAGCCCTCCAAACTGTTCCAACCTCTGCCTGTTACCCAGTTCCAAAGTCACTTCCACATTTTCAGGTATCTTTTCATCAGTGCTCTGCTCTGCTGGTACCAATTTACTGTATTAGTCTGTTTTCACACTGCTGATAAAGACATACTGGAGACTGGGGAATTTACAAAAGAAAGAAATTTAATGGACTTACAGTTCCACGTGGCTGGGGAGACCTTACAATCATGGCGTAAGGTCAAAGGCGTGTCTCACATGGTGACAGACAAGAAAAGAGAACTTGTGCAGGCAAATTCCCCCTTTTAAAACCATCAGATCTCATGAGACTTATTCACTATCATGAGAACAGCACAGGAAGACCTGCCAGCATGATTCAATTACCTCCCACTGGCCACAACACGTGGGAATTCAAGACAAGATTTGCGAGGGGATATAGTCAAGCCATATCAACTGGATCAGAGGAGTACATTTTTAAAATCAAACGTTGTCTTAAGCAGCATCTCATCAATACCCTGAATTTATTGTTAAGGAATCTCTAAGATGTTAAATGATTTCCATGTTTATGTATCTGGAATAACTGAGATCACAAACAACTCTGTTCTCAATTGCTCTTGAGTAAGCACTTTTTACATTCATTCTGTTCTGATAATGTCTTTGGTACTGTCCATTTTCACACATCTCTGAAGATCAAAAATTCATTCAAGCAGAAGATTAATATTTATTTGTAGCAAATAGGAAAGTTATCTTTATAAAAATATTTTCTGTGCCCAAAGGAAGTTATAAGTCATCTTATTGTTTCCATTCAAGGATAAATAATTCAAATGTTATCAACTAATTTTTTTCAGATGGTAATTTCTGGTTCTTTGATAGTTGTCAGTGTTTCTTTCTCTCAGAGAATTTTCTCTTAATGGTCTCTTTGTCACTTACATACCTTAATTTTTCATCCCAGAAGCACATCAAATTATCAAATAAAAGCATTTAAATAGATTCAACAGGAAACTAAAAATGCTGAAGTCGCCAGCCATCATTTTGTTATTATTAAAACCTTTGTGAATATTGTTACTCAGCATATTATGTGTCACCTTGATATTCTCAGGATGTTTTGTAATCATAATGATCTAACTATCTTCAGCTAATATCAGAATCTATAATTGCTAATGAAGGAATATAGTAAGCATTCATGATCTTTTTCTCTTATTTCTTGAATAACATATGTTCTATTTAAGCTAGATTTTCCCCATATACAATAGCTAGAAAAACCCATGGGATGATGTATTAATGCATTTTCATACTGCTATAAAGAGATACCCAAGACTGGGTAATTTATAAGGAGAAAGAGGTTTAATGGACTCACACTTCCACATGTCTGGTGAGGCCTCACAATCATGGTGGAAGGAAAAGGAGAACCAAATGCACATCTTACATGGCAGCAGGCAAGACAGCATGTGGGGGGACTGCCCTTTATAAAACCATCAGATCTCATATTCACTATCATGAGAATAACATGGGAAAAATCCACTACATGACTCAATTACCTCTTACCTGGTCCCTCCCATGACATGTGGAGATTATGGGAACTATAATTTGAGATGAGATTTGGGTTGGGGACACAGCCAAACCATATCATTCAGCCCCAGCCCCTTCCAAATCTCATATCCTCACATTTCAAAACCAATCATGCCTTCTCAACAATCCCCCAAAGTGAATTCATTTCAGCATTATCTCAAAAGTTGACAGTCCAAAGTCTCTTCTGAGGCAAGGCAAGTCCCTTCTGCTTATGAGCCTGCAAAATCAAAAGCAAGTGTGTTACTTCCTAGATACAATGGGGTTACAGGCATTGGGTAAATACACCCGTTCCAAATGGGAGAAATTGGCCAAAACCAAGGAACTACAGGCCCCATGCAAGTCCAAAATCCAGCTGGGCAGTCAAATCTTAAAGCTCCAAAATGGTCTCCTTTGACTCCATGTCTCACATCCAGGTCACACTGATGCAAGAGATGGTTCCCATGGTCTTGGTTGGGCAGCTCTGCCCCTGTGGTTTTGCAGGGGACAGCCTCCCTCCTGGCTGCTTTCATGGGCTGGCGTTAAGTGGTTGCAGCTTTTCCAGGTGCATGGTGCAAGCTGTTGATTAATCTACCATTCTAGAGCTGGGGTCTGGAGGACAATGGTCCTCTTCTCACAGCTTCACTAGGCAAGTACCCCCTGTGGCGACTCTGTGTAGGGACTCCCACCATGCATTTCCCTTCTGCTGCCCTAGCAGAGCTTCTCCATGAGGGCTCTGCCCCTGCAGCACACCTTTCCTGGATATTCAGGAGTTTCCATACATCCTCTGAAATCTAGGGGGAAGTTCCCAAACCTCAATTCTTGACATCTATGCACCCCCAGGCCCAACACCATGTGTAAGCCACCAAGGCTTAGGGCTTGCACCATCTGAAGCAATGACCTGAGCTGTGTATTGGCCCCTTTTAGCCACGGCTGGGACACAGGGCACCAAGTCCCAAGATTGAACAAACCAACAAGACCCTGGGCCTGGCCCAGCCCATGAAACCATTTTTTCCTCCTATGCTTCTGGGCCTGTTATGGGAGGGGCTGCAGTGAAGACCCTGACATGCCCTGAAGACATTTTTCCCCATTGTCTTGGTAATTAACATTTGGCTCTTTGTTACTTACACAAATTTCTGCAGCTGGCTTGAATTTCTTCTCAGAAAATTGGTTCCTCTTTTCTATCACATTGTCAGGCAGCAAATTTTTTGTACTTTTATGCTCTGCTTCCCTTTTAAACATAAGTTTCAATTTCCCAACTGTATGTTTGTGAATGAATAAAACTGAATGCTTTTAAGAGCACTCAAGTCACAACTTGAATCCTTTGCTGCCTAGAATGTTCTTCCACCAGATGCCCTAAATCATCTCTCTCAAGTTCAAAGTTCCACAGATCTCTAGGGCAGGGACACAATGCTGCCATTCTCTTTTCTAAAGCATAGCAAGTATCACTTTGCTCCAGTTCCTAATAAGTTCCTCATCTCCATGTGAGATGACCTCAGCCTGGACTTTTTAGTCAAAACCATTCAATAACTGTCTAGGAAACTCTAAACTTTCTCATATCTTCCTGTCTTCTTCTGAGCCGTCCAAACTGTTCTAATCTCTGCCTATTACCCAGTTCCAGAGTCACTTCCACATTTTTGATTATCTTAATAGCAGTATCCCACTCTACTGGTAATAATTTACTGTATTAGTTCATTTTCATACTGCTATGAAGAAATACTTGCTGCTGGGTAATTTATAAAGGAAAAGAGGCTTAATGGACTCACAGTTCCAAATGGCTGGGGAGGAATCACAATCATGGTAGAAAGGAAGGAGACACAAAAGCATGTCTTACATGGTGGTAGGCAAGAAAGCATGTGCAGGGGAACTGCCCTGTATACAACCACCAGATCTCATGAGACTTATTCACTATCATAAGAATAACACAGGAAAAACCCATTCCCATGATTCAATTACCTCCTACTAGGTCCCTCCCATGACATAGGGGGATTATGGGAGTGACAATTCAAGACGAGATTTGGGTTGGGACACAGCCAAACCATATCAGATAAGAATTTGGCACATAATTTCCATATATGCAAATTTTTTTTTACATTTGTCCACCTGTCTAGCATCAGAACTCACATTAAGACAACATTTTTTTTTTCAGCAGTTGAGATTTGCATTTTTTTCTCGTTTTCTTCTATTCAAACATGACTTCAGTTGGTCATTTGCTACTCTTCCTAATGACAAGCAGAATTTTAATCTACAAAACATCTTAAGCCATAAATTTCAGTTGGAAAGTGTCTAAATATAAAATTAAACAGTAAATACATTAAATATAGGCACTTAAAAAGTAGAAGAAAGCTTTTGCTTACACTGTGAAGCATAGCTGGTAGTAGCAATAATATGTTTGATATTTATCCACATTTATGCTACATCAAGCCTTTTTTAATGCTGATGAGCTAGAATAAATCCTTTTCCAGGCAATATTACCACTTAGGGTTTATATAAAAGGAAAAGTATCTATCCACAATTCTGGAGGTGTTAAGGTTTTATCAACCACCAGTTAGACATCAGTGCTTATTTGTTCATGTGCTTTTCAGCATGCTCTAACTTCACATAACATGTGTACTATTCACAAAAATAAAATGAGCAATCATCATATAATAAAGTTTGTTTAAAGTCAAGAAAGTGCCACTGATAGTTTCTGTCATATTGAATCCCTATGATCATCAGTTTCTCTTCTGTAATGTGAGAACTTTGGAATTTTGATCTCTTAGCCCCACCAAGACTTATTTTTATGGTACTATGGAGTTGTTTGTGCTTGTCTTTCACATTCTTTGAGAGCTGGACATCATGCATCTTCGTCTTTTTCTTTAATCTTTTCATTGTCTCTTTTTCTAAGTCTTACTCATACACAGAAAAGACAATACATTTCCAGCAATTTCTGGTATTTCTATTAAAGACATTCTATATTAACCTAACGTTAGATGATGTATAAGCTGTTTGAATGTATCCAATGATGCCAAAGATACTGTATACCTTTAGAACATCAGCTGCCTATCTGTGTTTTTCCAGCAAGTTTGTCTTAAAGCTTTATATTGTGAGGGAATGAGAAGTAATGAATCATTAAGGAAACAGTACATATAACTGTAAAGTAAAATAGCTGATTTCAACAGTACCTAAAAGACTTTTCCTAAGTAATTTTCTAGAAAGAAACACTCTTTCTTGTTCAACTGACACATGAATATGCCCACTGAGTAACTATGAATAGTATAAATGATACAGAGGTGATATGCATGTGTATTGGTACATAAGTGTGTGAATGTGTACATGTGTATGTGTTTGTTTAAGGGTGTGTGGTTACTTGCACAGAGGTAACGTTTCTCTGTGGGTCTACAGAATCCGAAATAAAAACCAGAAATATTTCCATTTATAATCGGAGATAGATAAATTCAATGACATTTTGTGTTGGCTACCCTTTGTAATTGAAATGCATCAATTTTCCCTTTCTACCATGAGACAGAGGGAAAAAGTTGGTTCCAGAATTTATGCAACAGTTTTGGAAGAGTTTCATCATTAATTATAGAGACTTAGTTTGCTATCTTGGAAATACTATGTGGGGATTGTCAAAAATTTGCAAAGCATATGGATGAGGGGTGTAAGATGAAGATACATATCACATTTACTGTGTGGAGAATGGCAGACAATCCAATACATACTAAGAGACACCCAGCTGGGCGTAATTTCCCACCTAAATGAGCATGAAAATATTCAAATACAGAAAAATATTCCAAAACAAATTAATCTGAAGATCCTTATATTCTAAACATAACTGATTACAACTTTTACAACTATCCACTTATGATACCCTGTAAAGAAAGATATTTTACAGTGATCTTACATTCACCTATCAATTGACATATCTGAATTATTTGCTTTTTCAAATGAGAAAGTAAAGGAAAATCACAAATGTAAATGTTTTTCAATTTGGCATGGTGACAACATCTATGGCTCTATTTCCAAAGATAAAGGACAAAAACTAGGATAATGTAGTTGGGTATATAACTTGTACCCAAACATGATAGATTATCATTAACCTGGGGGAGCTCTGATTTTGTTCTGTTTTGTATATCACCTTTATCAGTAATTAGAATCTAGACACTGTAAAATCTAAAAAATTAGAAGTGCTTAGCAACTTTTAAAATTCTATTAAAGAGAGAGGCACAGTTAATCCTGCATGACAGAAAACAGAAATGTTTAATAAACCTATGTGTGATTTCTTTGAAAACACACACAGACAGATACACACACACACACTTGTTTATGTTTTGAATAACTATACTTGCATTGACTGTACCAAACATGAAAAAATAAGAGTTTTAGTTGATTAAATGCCAATATGCCAATAAAATGTGAAGACTTGGAGAGAGGAAAAGAGCTCTGTATGAAAGAAAGTAGAAAACTAGATCATGCTTCTGAGTAAAATTTACATGGGTGAAGATTTTTGGCTAAATATTAGAAAACAAAATTAAGTAGTGGAGTTTACTCAGAAATGTGTGAAGTTACTTATTATTGTCTCTATCACTAGAAGAGCAATTTGTGTACTGAGTGGTGGTTGGACTAGATGACTTCTGAGTTTTGTTGGTTCTAAGATTCTATTGTGATTCTATATAATAATTCATTACTAGAATCTGAGTTGTTACTGTATTACTTGGAATTTCTAAGTAGAAATATTGGTCTGATGATTATTAATATGATACGGGAATTTAAAACACAAAGAATATAGTACATTTTATCTATTTACATTTCTTTCAATACTTGTACATTGAAAATCTCTTAGTACCTGGAGCTGTGCTTGATACTGAAAATGCAAAGGTGAATGAGGCCAGCTCTGCCCTGCTGGAACTTACAATGTAATGGGGGACACAGACACATAATCTGGTCATTATATTTGCTACATTATATGATAAGTGCAATGAGATGTCATGGAAAAATTAGAAAGAGTAGTTGGTATTGAATTTATTCTTAAGAAAAATAAACAAATTTTATTCATTCATTCTTTGAAAATCCTCTTAGAAAAAGATTCCAAGAGTAAGTTTAAAGTCAAAATAAAAGTCTAACTATATTTATAAATATAGGTTTGTATCTTCTGAACAATTTGGTTGACTTTAAAAATTGTTTGGAGAGAGAAGAAACTTATTTTATTTATGGCACTCAAGAAAGTAATTTCCTGCTGTTCTATTGGAAGTAATTTGTGTGTGTATGTATGTGTAGTTGATAGTCAATTTGTATTGTGTTAAATAAAGATGTCTATTATTTCTATAATTGGATACATCAGAAGAATATTCTGAATCTAATTGATATAAAATGCTAATATTCAGTACACTTTTTAAATCTTCAAAATCTGCTTATAGTTATGACTAACCCACAGTGGTCATTTTATATCAATATCAATAATATTTTATATAAATCTTACATCAATAATATCTGAGACCAGAAACCTGGGCATCACCCTTTTCTCTCTCCACTCTCATATCCTACATCCAGTTCATCACAGGCTCATTCCAAATATACCTCCAAAATATGAATCAATTATGTTATTTTTTTCCTATCATCTGCTGTCCTTTTCCTGAGGCAAACATTCTCTCTCTCGACGTTACTTTAATATTACTAATATGTAAATGGTTTTGTTTTTTACTCTTCCAAATTTCTTTCACAGTAAAAGGAATTATCTTTCAAAAACAACAAATGTCATTATGTTACTTCACTGCTTAAAAAACTTTAGCAGGCCCACATTATTTTTAGGAAAATGTCTAAAGCACCTATCATGGTTACAGGTGTGGTATGGTTAGCCCTCTGCTTATCACTTCTCCATGCCCCGTCCTATTATGAACTTTTTAAGTTAGGAATTCTCCCCCCCCCCCTTTTTTTTTTTTTTTTGAGATGGAGTTTTGCTCTGTCACCAGGCTGGAGTACACTGGTGCAATCTCGGCTCACTGCAACCTCTGCCTCCTGGGTTCAAGCAAATCCCCTGCCTCAGTCTCCCAAGTAGCTGAAACTACAGGTACATGCCACCATGCCAGGCTAATTTTTTGTAGTTTAGTAGAGACAGGGTTTCACCATGTTAGCCAGGATGGTCTTGATCTCCTCACCTTGTGAACTGCCCACCTCAGCCTCCCAAAGTGCTGGGATTACACGCATGAGGCACGGCATCCAGCCAGGAATTCGCCACAATTCTAACAGCCCGTTATATATTATCTCCCTTCTAACAAAACATGAAAGCAACCATTCTTACCACCTATTTAACGCTCCTGCTCATCTTTCAGATTGGAGTTTAGATGTTACCTTAGGTGTCCAGCCATAATACCTCAATTCTATACTATCTTTATTTTAACACCTATTACCCTGTGTTTTAACCTTGTCTTAACTCTTCTATATCAATCATTACAGTGTAAACTCAATGAGGGAAGATATTTCATAATCAGTGGCCAGCACAGTGTTCTACACATGGAAGGTACTACATATGTTTACTGAAAGAAAGGAACAAGGAAAGGGAAAACTCATTTTAAATGTAATTATGGATAAAATAGTCCTAATAAGTCACATTTTCCTGACCTTTTCACTTCAAATCCAGGTTGGCTTCTCAGAGTTCTAAGATTACTTAGTCATATCTCCTCTATTGCTTATTTTGATAAATACAAGTCAAAGATTGACCAAATACATCTGATGACACAGAGATCTGTTTATCAGCTTAGAATTAGAGTTTCTGGATTAATTTAGTCCTGGTATTTATATTTTATTTTTAGGATATATATACAAATATATACACACACATATATATCCATTAGCTTTTCAGTTAGATATGCTGGAAAATAAAAGCAAACTGAATGTCTATATTTTCTTGTTAAATGCATTTCTTCCTTTCATTCCCTCTTCCAAAAATGGTTGAATTTCAATCCTGAGATTATTAAATATGATTAAACTAATATGTGGTCTTGTGATCTATGTAAAAGAGACTTGCACTTCATCTGACTATTGTAAGACTTTAAAGCCATGTAAAATATTTTCAGATATGGGAAGATATTACTATAATTTCTGCTGAGATCTGAACATTTAGGGAGTTTGGGATTCTCATTCTTCTATGTGTCTTTATGCATAACATGGTAGTAACAAGTTACTCCACAGGAAATGCAGAAATGATAACTACTTTGGTTTTCTTAATTTTATTTGTTTTAAGCCTGTGAAATATTAGTCATTTAAACCTCTATGTTTTATGTTGTGAGTATGAAATATGCACATTTGAATTGAGAAATCCTGCAGAGTAGCAAAGATCTTGGATATAGACATTCTCAGTAAGTGATAAAAGGACTCAACTAGTTTTCTTTTTTTTTTTTTAAGGATATGCACTCTCTTTTCCCAAAACATCTTAAGTAATATTATCCTATATTGAAAATGTTGTTAAAGTCATTTATTTTCACTAATCTTGACCTGAAAGCAGATAATAAATTGAAGTAAATGTTTTTAAGTCATCATCTCCTCATTTCCTTATCTTGAACATTTGTTCTCATTTGAAAGGTTCAGATTTCTCTGCCTAGTAATAATAGCAATAGCTTGACTTAGGTCATCTTGATTTTTATTTCTGCTTCAAAATGTAACATTCTTCTCTTTATTTCCTATTAATTACTGATGTCAAAAAGAATAAATGTGTTCCCTTTTTCTACAGATTGGCGTTTGCTAAACTTCATACTACTTTGTGATGGTGCAGTGAGTCATGGTGTGTATGACAGGGCAAATATGGTCCTTGTTTTTTTAAGAAATATATGGATATATCAGGGGCCAAATTGGCTGATTAGAAACAGCTGCAGTAGGAACCTCTCACCAAGAACCAAAGTGGCCAGTGAATCCTGCACCGGCAACTGAGACATCCAGGTCTCTCATTGGGACTGACTAGGTGGTTGGCATGACGCATGGAGAGTGAGAAAAAGCAGGATGGTGTGATGGCCCACCTGGCAGCCACAATGGGTACCTGCCCCCAGCCAGGGGAGGCAGTGAGTGATCATGCTACCCTGCCTGGGAAACCATGCTTTTCCCACAGATCTGTGCAACCTGCAGATCAGGAAATCCCCTTTGTGAGCCCACATCAATAGGACCTTGGGTCCCAAGCACAGAGCAGTGCTGATTCTCAGCAGCTGCTCAGAAGGAGACTGCCTAAGACTACCGAGTTCCCAGAGGAAGGGGTGGCCACAGTCATTGCACCTGACTACTGTCTAAGACAACTGAGCTCCAGGGTGGAGGGACAGCCGCCATTACTGCAGCCACAGTCTGCTGTTTTTCCTCTGCTGGCACCAGGGTGACTGGATGATATGGACCCAAGAAGAATTCACCATAGCACATCACAGTGGCTGTAGCAGATCATGGCCAGACTTCCTCTTTAGTCTAGGCCCTGACCTATCCCTCATCACTGTGCAGGGCCTCCCTGCAGAAATTTCAGCAACTCTGGCCAGGGGATTAGGGAGAGAATTCTGAGCTCCCTGGGACTGAGCCCCTGATGGGAGGGACAGCCATGGTCTCTGAGGAGAAGCAAACTTACCTTTTACTCCTGCTGGCTCTGAGGAATCTGGGCAGCCCAGATGAGTGGGATTCCCCCCAGTCCAGCACACCTCCTCTACCAAGGAGCAGCCAGAGTGCTTCATTAAGCAAGGACCAGATCTTGTGCATCCTGACAGGGTAAAACCCCACAACAGGGGTTGCCAGACTACCTTATACAGGAATATACCTGCTGGCATCAAGTCGGTACCCCTCAGGGACAGAGATCCCTGAAGATGGAGCAGACAACCATCCTTGCTGTTTTGCAGTCACCACGGGGGACACATTGAGGTATGGGAAAAACTGCAGCAACTAGGGTCTGGAGTAGACTCCCAGCAAACTGCTACAGCCCTGTGGAATAGGGCTGTTAAAAGCAAAACAAGCAAACAGAAATCAACAACAACAACAGTAATCATATGGTTTGGTTGTGTCCCCATCCAAATCTCAACTTGAATTGTATCTCCCAGAATTCCCAGGTGTTTTGGCGGGACCCAGGAGGAGGTAATTGAATCGTGGGGGCCAGTCTTTCCCACTCTATTCTCGTGATAGTGAATAAGTCTCATAAGATCTGATGGATTTATCAGGGGTTTCTGTTTTTGCTTCCTCAGTTTTCTTTTGTCACCACCATGTAAGAAGTGCCTTTTGCCTCCTGCCATGATTCTGAGGCCTCCCAAGCCATGTGGAACTGTACGTCCAATTAAACTTCTTTTTTTTCCCAGTCTCAAATATATATTTTATCAGCAGCATGAAAATGAACTAATATGAGTGCCAGCAAAAGTGTCCCCACCAAAATCCCATCCAAAGGCCAGCAGACTCAAAGATCAAAGGTACATAAACTCACAAAGATGAGAAAGACTCAACAAAAAAAAAACACTAAAAATTCAAAAAGCCAGAGTGCCTTCCTCCTCCAAATGATCGCAACATCTCTCCAGCAGGGGCACAGAACTGGACAGGGGCTGGGATGGATGAATTGACAAACGTAGGATTCAGAAGGTAAGTAATAAAAAATTTTGCTGAGCTAAAGGAGCAAGACCTTCAATAAAATTCAACATCCCTTCATGTTAAAAACTCTCAGTAAACAAGATATTGATGGAACATAGCTCAAAATAATAAGAGCCACTTATCACGAACTCACAGCTAATATCATACTGAATGGGCAAAAGCTGGAAGCATTCCCCTTGAAAATTGGCACAAGACAAGGATGCCCTCTCTCACCACTCCTATTCAACCTGGCATTGGAAGTTCTGGCCAGGGCAATCAGACAAGAGAAAGAAATACAGGGTGTTCAAATAAGAAAAGAGAAGTCAAACTGTCTCTGTGTACATAGCATGATCCTATATCTAGAAAACCCTATCTTCTCCAATTAAAAGCTCCTTAAGCTGATAAGCAACTTCAGCCAAGTCTCGGGAGACAAAATATCTGTGTAAAAATCACAAACATTTCTATACCAACAATAGACAAAAAGAGAGCCAGACAAATCATGAATGAACTCCCATTCACAATTGCTACAAAGAGAATAAAATACGTAGGAATCCAGCTAATAAGGGAAGTGAAGGACCTCTTCAAGAACTACAAACCACTGCTCAAGGAAATCAGAGGGGACACAAACAAATGGAAAAACATTCCATCTTCATGGGTAGGTGGAATCAATATTGTGAAAATGTCCATACTGCCCAAAGTAATTTATAAATTCTATGCTATTGCTATCAAACTACCATAGACATTCCTCAAAGAATTAGGAGAAACTACTTTAAATTTCATATAGACCCAAAAAAGAGTCTGTACAGCCAAGACAGTCCTAAGCAAAAAGAACAAAGCTGGAGGCATCATGCTACCCAACTTCAAACTATACTACAGTAACCAAAACATCATGGTACTGGTACAAAAACAGACATATAGACCACGATAAATATATCAGAAATAAGACTGCACATCTGGTCTTCTACAAACCTGATAAAAACCAGTAATGGGGAAAGGATTTCTTATTTAATAAGTGGTGCTGGGAAAATGGTTAGCCATATGCAGAAAATTGAAATTAGACTCCTTCCTTACACCTTATACAAAAATTAACTCATGAAAGATTAAAGATGTAAAGTAAAACCCAAAGCTATAAAAGCCTTAGAAGAAAATTTAGGCAATACCATTTAGGACATAGACATGGCAAAGATTTCATGATAAAAACATCAAAAGCAGTTGCAATGAAATCAAAAAATTGACAAATGGAATCTAATTAAACTATAGAGCTTGTGCACAGCAAAAGAAACTATCATCAGAGTGAACAGATAACCTACAAAATGGGAGAAAAATTTTACAATCTATCTATGTGACAAAGGTCTAATATCCAGCATCTAATATCCGGCATCTACAGGGAACATAAACAATTTTACAAGAAAAATACAAACAACCCCATTAAAAACTGGGCAAAAGACATGAAGAGACACTTCTCAAAAGAATACATTTATATGGCCAAGAAACGTATGTTTGTTGGCCATATTAAAAAAAAAAAGCTCAACATCACTGATCATTAGAGAAATTAAAATCAAAACCACAATGAGATAACATCACACACCAGTCAGAATGGCAATTATTAAATTGTCAGGAAACAAAGGATCCTGGTAAGACTGTGGAGAAATAGGAATGTTTTCACACTGTTGGTGGGAACATAAATTAGTTCAACCATTGAGGAAGACAGTGCAGAGATTCTTCAAAACCTAGAGGCAGAAATACCATTTGACCCAGCGATCCCATTACTGGTATATACCAAAAGGAATATAAATCATTCTGTTATATAAAGATACATACCCACATATGTTCATTGCAGCACTATTCAAAATAGCAGACATGAAATCAATCCCAATGCCCATCAATGATGGACTGGAAAAATACAATGTGGTACATGTACACCATGGAGTACTATGCAACCACAAAAAAGAACGAGATCATGTCCTTTGCAGGATCACGGACCGAGCTGGAAGGCATTATCCTCAGGAAACTAACACAGGAACAGAAAACTATACACTGCCTGTTCTCACTTATAGTGGGAGGTGAACAGTGAGAACACATGGACTCTGGTGGGGAAAAAACACACACTGGGGCCTGTCAGGGGGGCTGGGGGAGGGAGAGCATCAGAATAAATACCTAATGTATGGGGACTTAATATCTAGGTGATGGATTGTTAGGTGCAGCAAACCACCACAGCACACGTTTACCTATGTAATCTACCTGCACATTCTGCACATGTATCCCAGAACTTAAAATAAAAGTAAATACAATTTAAAAAGTCAATGAAGGCGCGGTCAGAAAAATATGAAGCAACGTTTCCTGGGTAAACCACAGTAACTAAGAATTAGCCATTAGTGGCAAATTGATAGGCAAGAAAATGTTTCAAAAAAGCAAGGATTGCTGCCTCTGTCACATTGAAAATGGACCAGCTTTTAGAACTGAACACATCCAATGATAATGGTAATCCATAGCTCCGTGTAATTTCAACTTTAATTTATAATACTTTCAAGATTTTTGAAACATAAAAAGCTGTAGTGCCAAAATCATGTTTTCTGCCAAGGATTGCTTTTAGTATGTGATTCACCTCCCAAACGATAACATATTTCCAAAGTCCTCTTAGGAGGTTACACTTTGGGAACAGCGAATAGAGTATAATGACTGACATTATTTATCTGCTACTACTCTTGCTACTTGTTTGTCACGTAATGGTCCCTCATTTTATCATTTATGTAACTGGTGACCATTAGCATACAGGTTTACAGTACTCCAATTTAAAATGGAGGGGGAAGGAGCAAGTCAGTAAAACTAATTTACTTATGAAAAGGCAACCTGAGGAAATGTATTTTGAAAGAATGACATTCCTTGAACTCATCTTTTCATAAGTTATATTTTTAAGGCCCTTTAAAAAGAGACTTCTGTGTTCCAGTAAAATTGCTAGAGTGGTAAATGTTCCATCAGATATGCTTTCTTCAATCTTCTACTCAAGAACTTCAGAATAAGTACAACAATCACAATAATACATGCCGTTATTAAATTTTTACCACACTTTTTCTTAAGAGCTTGTAGTGTATTTTGTGGCCACAGTTAATCTATTCTTTAAAAAAATATCCCCATGGAACAGTATATATTTATTGAGATCTATAATGATTGTATGATTTCTAAAGAAACTGGGAAATCTGAACGTATTTACTGGCTTCTTTGGTTCAGTTATATTAATTAGCTTTTAAGTTTCTCAGTCTAAATGATAGGCACATTGTAAACATTGATAAGTGCATTTCTGATAATTTTCTCAAACTTTTTCACAAGTCAACCAATTTTGTGAGACTCATCTTTTCCCCTTCTAGAGTGGTTTTACCACAATTTATAAAAAGAGAAGTATTGGACAAGAAAAGTGTATTGATACCTTTTCTGGGAATCATATTGTGTTTGTCAGATTTATCAAAGATGGCAGAAGAGTGAGGGTTATAATAATCAATATTATTTTACATAAGACACCTGTTCTATTAGAGCTTGCGTAAATATGTGCTGACTCTCATGAATAACTTAAGTGTAAAAAGCTCTGACCTCCTTTGAAAGAGTTACATAAACACAAGGCAATAATCACCAACACCAGGAAATGACATATGTGTCAATACAGGGACACATTAAATAGGCTGAGTTGAGGTCACCTGGATGACATTTTGGTGTGATTTTTAATTAGGCTTTCCTGTTTTTTCTGGCATGCCTATTTCCTCATGGCAGCCAAACTGTTATATTTTATTGAACATTTTCAGTCATATGATGATTCAGTCTTTTCTATCCACATGTAATTGTAATAAGCAAATAATACCTTGGAATTTGCAAAATTTGCTATGTTGTTGCAACATATTAACTGTGGTGACTGAAGCTTTAAAGAAGTGATATAATTTGCTGCTACTTCTCTTCTCGTTTTTATTATAGTAGACTCTATGAGGAGGGGTAAGATATAACAGAAAGAGCATTGAAAGTTCTCGTGGTCTCCATAGATCAACTTATTGTCTATGAGACTTTAAGTGACTCAGTCTGCCCCTTGGCTTACATATCAAAATGATAATTTATCATAATGATAATAGAAACGTGTCCCTCGATTCTCACAATTAGTGATAGAATTCACATACCATAATGTATACTAAAATAATTTTATAAAGGAATAAAACCACTATAAACATTCATAAAAGGTTTTTATATAAACAGAAATCTCATTTCCCTGAGATCAGTGCTCAAAGAGGCTAGGTCATATGGTGGTTTCATGTGTACTTTTTAAAGAAACTGCTAAACTGTTTTTGAGAGTAGCTGTACCGTTTTACAATGCTACCCACCAGCAGTTGTGAGTGGTTGACTTTCTCTGTATCCTTGCCAGGATTTCAGGTTGTCATTATTATCTATTTTAGTTATTCTTATAGACATATAGTGATATCTCATTGAGGCTTTAATCTATATTTTATTAATGGATAATTTTACTTATCTTTTAATGTACTTATTTGGTACCTGTGTATCTTCTAGTAAAATGTTTGCTCATGTCATTTGCATATTTCTAATTGGATTTTTTATATTGCTGAGTTTTGAGAGTTTTAAAAAATTCTAGATACAAGTACTCTGTCAGATATAAATTTGCAAATATTTTCTTTCAATCTATCATTTGTAATTATAAAAACAGCTTACTTCATGGAAACAGTCTTTTTAATTTTGATGAAATCCAATTTATCAATTGTGTTCTTTTATGGAGTATATGTTGGTGTCAAATCTCAGAACTCTTTTCCTAGTCCCAGTTACCAAAGGTTTTCTCATTTTTTTCCTAGAAGTTTTATAACTTTATGTTTATATTTAAGTCCACAATCCTCTTTGAATTAGTTTCTGTATAAGTTGTGACACTTTTGTTAAGGTTAAATGTCCAATTTGAATTTATGAATGTCCAATTACTCACATGAAATATCCAATTGGATATTTTGCCTTGAAAGTCCAATTTGTTGAACAGGATGGTCCTTTTCAGTTGAGTTTCTTTTGCTCTTTTGTCAAAAATTAATTGGGCACAATTGTGTTGACTATTTCTGGGTTTTCTGTTCTGTTATATTAATTTCTGTGTCTGTTCCTCTACTGACATCACATTGTCCTAAATGCTATCACTATATAATATACCTTAACATTGAGAAGAGTGATTATTTCCACCTACTACTTTTCAGAATTGTTTTGGTTATTCAAGGACATTTCCCTTTCTGTATAAAATTTAGAATAAGTTTGTATATGTCTGCAAAAATTCTTGCTGAGATTTTGAAAGCAATTTGAGGAGAATCCATCCTTTACTATGTTGAATCTTCTACTCTATGAGCATATATATCTTTCCAATGATCTGCTTCTTCAATATCTTTCATCAGCATTTGTAATCTTTATCATTATACCCTATACATACTTTCTTAGTTTTAAAACGAAGATTTTATTTACTTGGAGTAATGATTAACAGGGTTGTATTTTTACTTTCAGTTCTGACTTATTTGTTGATAGAATAAAGGATCGTAATTAATGTTTATATGTTGATACTATATCATGTAACCTCACTGAAATCGCTTCTTATCTTTAGAAGTTTTTGTATATTCTTTGGAAATTTCTTCATAGCCATGCCATATGCAAATAAAGGTAGTTTTATTTCTTTTTTTTAATATGTATGATCATTAGTCCTTTTTATTGCCTTATTACAGTGGTTAGAATTTTCAGTAACGTTGAATAAGAATAGTGAGTAGACATCTTTGTCTTGTTCTGTTTTTTTGGAGGGAAAACTCTCAGAATTTCATCAAGTATGATAATAAATACATGATTTTTGTTCAATTATTGTATAAATGGTCTTTATCAAGCTGAGATGTTCTTCTCTATTTTCAGTTTACAATGTTTTTGTCGTAAATCAGAGTTACATTTTGTCAAATTGTTTTTTCAACTTCATTGATATGATCATATTTTTTTCCTTTAGCCTTTTGATATGGTAGGCTACACTGAACACTTTTAAAATATTAAGCTTTGTTTGCATACAGAATACATTTCATTTGTAAATCTATCATTATTTTATGAATTGGTAGATTAGATTTGCTGATATTTTAAAGATTTTTACCTAAGTTTATTAGATATATTGACCTATAACTTTCTTTCATGGGGTGATTCCTGACTGTTTTGTTACCAAGATAATACTTTCCACATAAAATAAATTCGGAAGTGTTCTCTTCTCTACTATTTTCTAGATAAAATTGTATAGATTTGGTGTTAATTTTTTTAATGTTCAGTAAAATTCTATAGAGAAACCATCTAGAACTTTATATACAAATTTTGGTGTCTTTTAAAAACACAAATCATATTTCTTTAATTATTACAGACTATTCAGTTTATTTATCTCATCTTTTCTTAGTTTTGGTAACTCATGGTGTTTCTACAACTCGTATATTTTATCTAAGTTGTTGAATTTATGCATGTCAAATTCTTTGTTATTAATACTCATGCTTTCAAAGGCTGTGGGCTTCATTGTGATTTCTTGATATTTATTATTTATGTCCTCTTTATTTTTGTCAGTTTTGTTAGAGTTTTATAATTGTTTTTAAAACATGTATTTTCAAAGAACCAGTTTTTGGTTTTATTAGCTTTTTCTATCTATTGTTTGTTTTCAATTTCATTGATTTTTGCTTTTACCTATTTATGGTATCCTTTCTTCTATTTGCTTAGTTTTATTTTGCTCTTCATTTTTTAATTTTTTGAGTTAGGAGCTTCCATGACTACTTTGAGATCTTTTTTCTTTCTTCTTTTTTTTCTTCTTCTACTTGTATTATAGGTTCCAGAGGTACATATGTGTGTCTGTTACATGGGTAAGTTGCATGTCACTGAAGCTTGGTCTACCAATTATCCCATCACCCAGGTAGTGGGCATAGTACAAATAGATATCCTTTCAACTCAAGCCCCCATTCTACCCTCTCTTCTCAGGAGACCTCCAGTGTCTGTTATCTCCATCATTGTGTCCATGTGTATTCAATATTTAGCTCCTACTTGTAAGTGATAACGTGGTATTTGGTTTCATATTCCTACATTAGTTTGTTTAGAATAATGGCTTTAAGCTGTATCCATTTTTCTGCAGAGAACATAATTCTGTTATTTTAATGGTTATGTAGTGTCCCATGGTGTACATTATCACATTTTCTTTCATCCACCATTGGGCATCTTGGTTGATTCCATGTATTTGCTATTGTGAACAGTGCTGCAGTGAACATATGAGTGCATGTGTCTTTTCAGCCAACGTCATACTGAATGGGCAAAAGCTAGAAGCATTCCCTCTGAGAACTGGTAAAATACAAGGATGTTCACTCTCACAAATTCTATTCAACATAGTACTGAAAGTCCCAGCTTGAACAATTGGGAAGAGAAAGAAATAAAAGACATACAAGTAGGAAGAAAGGGAGTCAAACTATATCTCTTCACAGAGAATATGATTCTATACCTAGAAAACTCCATAGACTCTGCCAGAAGGTGTCTATATTTGATAAATTACTTCAGTAAATTTTCATGATAGAAAATCAAGGTACATAAATCAGTAGCATTTCTATACACCAATAATGTCCATGCTTAGAGCCAAATCAAGAACACAATCCCATTCACAATAGCTGCAGGAAGAATAAAATACTTAGGAACCCAGCTTGTGAAGGAGGTGAAAGATTTGTATAATGAGAATTACAAACACTACTTTAATCGTTTTTGGGAATCAAAATTTTTGGCTCACCTTGTGAGTCAAGGTAGGAGAGTCAACGACTGAAAGTGGACATGGAAATAATGTGTATACAACAAGTCATATACATTTAGTTTGGTACTAAGCAATTAAGAAGATGTGGGATCATCATACATCTTTAGGGATCAATTCTATCTAAGGCACCAGTTAAGTGAGAAAATTGAATGCCAATGAGATATAATTAGAAAAGAAAGAGAATAGGAAAGACTCCGCGAAGAATAAGGAAAAGGAAAACATCAAAGAGTAAAAGCAAACTTTATTTATATAGTAGAGTTTACCAAGATGCTGTGTGTTTATTTTTTACAAATAATGTAGTGTTTTGTTTGGTTTTATTTTTATAGATAAGAGAATCTTTTCAGGTTACCAATTATTTTTCCTCAATGATTGTTACTTCTTCTTATCTTTCAAGAAAAGTAACAGAAGAGATAATTCCAGTAGCTGAACAAGAAATACGGAACCAAATAATTTTATATAAAAGACTGTCTCCCATAAGAAACAATTTTTCTCCTTACGAAAGAAATATTCACACATACTTATTGCTTTTAAATTATATGGTATGGTAAATTATATGGAAAATCAAAGGAAGAAATGAGTTTTCCCTTGATTTTCTCTGTTGTTTCTTTTTTTCTTTTCTTTTCTTTTTTCTTTTTTTTTTTTTTTTCTGCTCTCTTTAGGACTAACTTCTTTCTGATATCCATTCTCACTCCATCATGGTTTCCATACTAAGTGAGAATTGCAGGCTGGCACATTTTAGTGTAACTTTGAGAAAAGATGGAATGTTTGTTAAAACTAACAGCATTATTATTTGGGCAGCATATTATTCGTATGAAAGGCCTATCCTTCCAGATCACTAACTCTATGCCTATCCTCATAATTGTTCAATTGCCTGTAGATCACTCATTCATTGAGTTACCTTTGACAATTCAGTATCTATTCTAGCCATCACGTTTCACCTTGCTGGCTTATACTCCCTGGTATAATAATGTAATTATTCCCTTCCAAACATTTCAACTCTTCCCTTTATTTCTCCCCTTCTAATACAAGCCAACCCTTACTCTGGTTGTATTAGAGTATACAACCAGATAACTGGTTGAAGCCAATTATCCTCCTCTCTGGGCCTTCATCATAGTATTTGAAATTGTTGGGTACACTGAATTTCATGTGTTCAATTTAAATTCACAATCCTGTTCATCAAATGGTCAATACTGCCATGAAATCCAGAGAATATCACAAAATAATTTCACATGCCTATATCCAAGATAATGATTTAAGACTTCCTCTCTTTTCACCTCCTCTCAGCTGATTGTCTTGCATCATATTCCACTGAGGAAATAGAAACTCTATAGAATAGCCGGGCGCGGTGGCTCAAGCCTATAATCCCAGCACTTTGGGAGGCCGAGACGGGTGGATCATGAGGTCAGGAGATCGAGACCATCCTGGCTAACACGGTGAAACCCCGTCTCTACTAAAAATACACAAAAACTAGCCAGGCGAGGTGGCGGGCACCTGTAGTCCCAGCTACCCGGGAGGCTGAGGCAGGAGAATGGCGTAAATCCGGGAGGCGGAGCTTGCAGTGAGCTGAGATCCAGCCACTGCACTCCAGCCTGGGCAACGGAGCAAGACCACGTCTCCGTAAAAAAAAAAAAAAAAAAAAACTCTATAGAATAACTTTATCTCAATTCCACCAGCAAACCTAGTATCACACTCTACCATAGTCTCCATCTGGTGTCTAGTTACAAGAAAAATAATGGCCTTTGTCCTATCTAAGAACAGTCCTCTTCTCATGTTTGGATCCCTTTTTTCTAAATATTCTCCAGGGATTTCATTCTTTTTTTTTTTTTTTTTTTTTTTTGGTGAAGCAAGAGTCTGGCTCTGTCACCCAGGCTGGAGTGCAGTGGCACCATCTCAGCTCACTGCAAGCTCCACCTCCCGGGTTCACACCATTCTCCTGCCTCAGCCTCCGGAGTAACTGGGACTACAGGTGCCCACCACCACGCCCGGCTCATGTTTTGTATTTTTAGTAGAGACGGAGTTTCACCGTGTTAGCCAGGATGGTCTCGATCTCCTGACCTCGTGATCCGCCTGCCTCGGCCTCCCAAAGTGCTGGGATTACAGACGTGAGCCACTGCGCCTGGCCTCTTTATCTTACCAGTTTTTCTTGCTCTGCTGATGATTTCTACAAATACGTAAATTAATTCTAGTATTTCTTAACTTAAAAATCTATGAACTTAAAATCTCTGGTTAATAGCCCACATTCTTTTTGTCCTAAAAATCATCTGAAAAGTTTTGCCATCACATGTCACCTCCAATTACTTACATTTCTCTCTCTCTCTCTTTTTTTTTTCCTTTAGACCATTAAAACCAGGCTTCTATCCACATTTTTGAACTAAAGCTTTTCTTGTTAAGGTTATCAATCATCTTTATATTCTTTTACACAACCTCTACCTCAGTGCTATTCAAAATGTGGTTCAAGGCCCAGCAACATTAACAATGTAATAGCAACTTCTCTTGATCTTCTCTGTTGTTATTCTCCCACTCTTAATAAAGGCATTCAGGTACTCAATCCAAAATCTTAAAGTCATTCTCGATTTCTCCTTTTGCTCAATCCCCACATTTGTTCTTTCAGCAAATCCATTTCTGCTGACAAATTCCTTGTACAAAACATTATTCTCTCTTATCAGACTACTACAATGACCTTATACAAGTCTCTCTATTTCCTCTTTCACTAATACAGTACATTTTATTAATAGCAACCAGAGCAATACTTTTAAAATGTAAATCAGATCATAATACTCCCCTGCTGAAAACCCTTCAATGTCTTCCAATTGCACTTAGAATAAATTCAAACTTCTTATTGTGGTCAATGTGAGCCTGTGACCTCACTCTGGTGTACTGTTCCCATTTATAGAATTGCTGTCATCCTTTTTGTATAATGGAATTGTCCTCCATACATTAGCCTCACTGGTATCTATTGATGTATTTAACCCAGTATTTCTCAAAATGTGGTCCCTGAACCAGCAGCATAAACACCAGCTGGGAAATAATAGAAATGCAAAATCTCGAGTACCACTCAAGATCCATTGATTCAGAAACTCTTGGTGTGGGACCAAGCAATTGGATTTTAATGAGACCTCCATGTGATTTTGATTATGTTGAAATCTGAGCACCATTGCTAATACATGATATTGATGCCTTAGGGGCTTTGTCCTTTACCATAAGTAGAATATTCCTCTTCTGCCTCTTTAGTTTGGCAGGTTCCTTGAGGTCCAGCATGTGTTACTGAATCTAAAGAAGCCTCAACTCCCATTAAACATGATTGAATCACTTGTTTACTGCATTATCTGTCACTCTCTCTAAAATGCAAGCTCCAACATGGCAGGAACTTGTCAGTCTTATTCAGTACTTTAATCATACTGCTAGTGCAATGTCTGACTCAGGGTAAACACTCCATAAATGTGTGTAAGGTGAATGTATTCACTGTGAAAATCTATAAATAATAATTTGATTAGTGAGTAATTTTATAAACTCTAACAATTTATCTGACATTTACCTTTTGATTGAAAAGAAAAATTTTCCATTTCCCCTCAGAATGACAAAAGATAAAATGCATTAATATATATGAAATGTGTTTTAATGAAAGACTTTATGCTATCCATTTCCTCAATTATAAAATTGATCAGTGCATTTATATTTGGCATTTACTGTCTAGCAGTGAGGTATGTGTTATGGATTATAAAACTATAAAGCCATCTTCAATTAAATATGTCAAATTTGTTGTAACAGAAAGATACTCATGTTACCTACATAATATAAATCACAAATGTAATATATATTACTGATTTTTTTTGAAGTTGTAATCACTTTGACTTGGGATAATTAAAAATTTCAGTATATAATAACTTAGAAGAAAATAAATGTGTGCTGCTTTCATCTGGCTATTATTCACAGAATATTTAGAAATTGGATCGGGTAAAATACACGCCAATGGTAACTTATTTAGTATGAATTGTGTGTGTAGATTGAAGTTGGAGGAGAAAAATCTGGTTTGGACTATCTCAGTAAAATCTGATGTGATTAGGAGGCCGAGGTGGGCTGATTGTCTGAGCTCAGGAGTTCGTGATCAGCCTGGGCAAAACGGTGAAACCTCGTCTCTACTAAAATACAAAAAATTCGCCAGGTGTGGTGGTGTGCACCTATAATCCAAGCTACACAGGAGGCTGAGGAAGGAGAACCACTTGAACCTCGAGGCGGAGGTTGCAGTGAGCTGAGATTGCACCACTGCACTCCAGCCTGGGAGACAGAGCGAGACTCCATCTCCAAAAAAAAAAAAAAAAATCTGATCTGAGAGGAGACATAAAACATAAACAGAAAAAGTATTTCATATTATAACACAAAAATATATTTGTTGATTGAGGGTAGCATAGAGAAAGAAACCTAAAGATAATATCATAGTGTAGATTCTAATCAGGAGCAATAGAAACTTAGGTAAGTATTATATTAGATGTTCCTGATGTGTCGCACTGACAGTGAGAAAAACAGGTTGTAGGTGAGGCCAGCAGTGAAGTTTACCCTCCTGCCGCATGGTGGCCAAACGGGTTGGAAACTCAAGGCATAAAATACACATAAATTCTATCATGTCTATGATTTATAATTGTTATTGTTATTGATTTTAATATCAGATTTGTCAAGTAAGATTATGTGTCTACTCAAATCCAATCCTGACACTTGCCTAATTAATGAAAACATGCTTAAAAGGAAATATATATTTTTAAATCAGAAAATGGAAATGTTTTCCTGTAATTCTTGACTTACCCAGAATGCCCTGGGTTCGTTGATATAATAATATCTCAATCTGTAAGCAGTAAGGTGATGACACCATAAGTTTTCCAGGAAAAAGACTCTACCACCATATCATAATTAGGATCCTCTCCCCACCATTTTGTGGAAAGTGCTGCCATTATCTTGACCAACCAGCTCGATCTTACCAAAACCAGGGACACCTTTTGGTTTAATTTCATTTAACCTCTTAGCAGTGTTTGGCATAATGAACTATAGCCCTGCAACAATCTTAGATTTTTTTGTTATATATCATTTGTTTCCCCTTATCAGTTTTCTTTGTAGAGTTATGGTTTTATTTGTGATAATTATTTAATTATTCTTTAAATAATTTCACCTCAAGTTTCTGGCCCTGTCCTCTTTTGCCATTACTCTTGGCAATTTTATCCACTTTCATAGATTCTATTTTAATATAGATTTTGATAACTCTTTAAAGTATTTGTCTACCATAGACTTAATTACTCAGGAATACACCAATATACAATCAGCTGGGCATATCCACTGGACACCACCGATTCAGCATGTCTAATGTAATATGGAACTCCTTATCTCACCATTGTTTGTGTGAACTCCCCACATTCCTATGTTGGATTCCTAACCTCCAGTATTTCAGAATGTGACTTCATATGAAAATAAGGTCTTTATAGAGGAAATTAAGTTGAAATGCGGTCTTTAGTGTCATTAAGACTTAATCCAATGTGATTGGTGTCCTTATAAAAAGGGAAAATTTAAAGATAGATATATACACACACAAAGAACATAACATAAGACAAATAGAGTGACAAGCCAAGAAACCTCAAAGATTTCCAACAAAACACCAGCATCTAGTGGGGAGGCATGGGGTAGATTGTTCCTTATAGCCCAGAAAGAACAAGCCCTGCTGACACTTGGATCTCAAACGCTAATCTCCAGAACTGTGGGACAATCAATTTCTCCTGCTTAAGCCACTCAGTCTGTTATACCTTGTTATTGCAGCCCCCCCAAAATAAAAGAATCACCAAACCCAATAAATATATGGGAAAATGATGGGAACACATACTTTGCCAAAGAAGATAGATGATAAATCGGTACTTGAGATTATGCTCAATATAATTTGTTATCAGAAAATACAATTAAAACCAAGACGAGATACTGATACTGTAACACGTCCAATAACGTTTCAAAGAAAGTAAAATAAAATAAATGTGAAAACTAATAAAATCCCTGAAAATACCCCAAGTGCTAGCTGGGGTGCAGAGCAAATTCTCACACATTTCTAATAGACTGCAAAATATAGACACTTTGGAAAATAGTTTAGCAGTTTCTTTTAAAGTTAAACATATGCTTACATGACATATCAATTCCACTGTCTTTTCCAAGAGGTAGCAAAACTTATATCCATAAAAGACTTATTATATGCATGCAAGTTTTATTAATAGCAAAAAATGGAAAAACACCCAAACATCTACTGAAATTTTGATATATTTACAGAAGGTTACTTTGTTCCACAATACAAAAGAACAGACTTATATGTAACATGGCTGTATTTGTTACCTAAGGCTGCTGCAATTAATTACCATGAACCTCATAGCTTAAAACAAGAGAATGTATTCTTTCACAGTTTGGGAGGCCAGAAGTCCAAAATCAAGGTGTTAGTAGTCTCAGTTTCTGGAGGCTCTAGAGGATAATCCATTCCTTAGTGTCTCTTAGTTCCACATTCACATGGCCTCCTCCACTGGGTGGCTGGCTTAAACTTCCTTGCCTTCCCTAAGGATATATGTAATTGCATTTAAGGACCACATAGGTAATCTAGGGTAAGTACTTCCCATTATTTGTATTCTTTTGACATGTAGGCACTATTTTCAGGTTCCTGGCATTAGGATGTGAACATATTGGGGTGACCTCATTCAGCCCACTAAAACCGACAGACGTTAAAAGTCTGTGGTAAATGAAATGTCAGTAACAAATAGTACATGTTTCCATTTACATAGCATCCTTAAAAAACAGGCAAAATCGTAATGACAGAAGGCAGCTCTGTGGCTTGCAGGCACTGAAGGTGGGTGGTAGGAGGAGGAAGAGGTGCTCTAATTGCAAACGGATATGAAGAAACATTTTAGGAATATGGAAATGTATGATAATGATTATGTGGTTATACACATTTGTTAAAATGCACCAAAATATATATTCGTAATTGATAAATTGTATACTATCTAATTTTACCTAATTAAAAAAATGTAAAGTATAAACTTGAGATGTTTTGAAATTTTTCCTTCATCAAATTTCCACCAACTTCTTTCTTTTGTCCCGCTCTCTTCATAAGTTAGCCCTGTTGTCGTTAGTTATGGAAATGCTGTATTTTATTTCGTGAATTTTCTATTATGATTGCTCTTTGATAACACATAACACAGATAAGGTTTCCCAGACATTGGTATCAGGGGTTGGGAAATGGGCTAAAGTATCCATGTATCTTACCACTAACAGCAGAATAATTGTTAGCTTAAGAAAAGGAGAGATTAGGCCAGGCGCGGTGGCTCAAGCCTGTAATCCCAGCACTTTAGGAGGTGGAGACGGGCGGATCACGAGGTCAGGAGATCAAGACCATCCTGGCTAACACGGTGAAACCCCATCTCTACTAAAAAAAATACAAAAAACTAACCGGGCGTGGTGGCCGGCGCCTGTAGTCCCAGCTGCTCGGGAGGCTGAGCCAGGAGAATGGCGTAAACCCGGGAGGCAGAGCTTGCAGTGAGCTGAGATCTGGCCACTGCACTCCAGCCTGGGCGACAGAGCAAGACTCCGTCTCAAAAAAAAAAAAAAGAAAGAAAAAAAAGAAAAGGAGAGATTATTTTTAAAAATAAGTATTATTTTATTTTTTGCCTGTAACTATGGCACATTGCTTAGTTACTGGTTTTTGAGTTTAGGGACTCCTCTTTGGAATGAATGTATAGGGAGGAGGCATATGTGAGAGGTGGAAAGAGCAGAGAGAATTAATAGCCATGCCAAAGGATGGGAAAAAACAACCACTTAAAGACTGACTTTTTATATTTGCTTAAAGTATTTCATCTAAAGATAGAGTAACTTGATTAATCTAATTAACATACTGAAAGTTATTTAAATCATGTAATGAAACATATTGGAAATAAGGTAACATATGAAATAAATGAAACTATTAATGTGGAAACATATAAGATAGTAAAAGATCTTTCAATAAATTTAGATTAAATAAGGATAAATTATATGTATTTAGCTAAAGTAGACAATTTAAAAAGTAACACAAATAGCTAAATGTGTAAACTCAGGTGACATCACATTAAACAATTAATTGAGCCATTTTAATCTTTATTTACTACTTGCTTCTCCAGCCTCACTAGTTGCCCTATCCCTTTGCTTTATACTCTGACATTGCCTTACTGCATATTTTCATTTTCTTTCTTTCTTTCTTTTCTTTTCTTTTTTTTTTTTTTTTTAAGACAGAGTCTCGCTCTGTCGCGAGGGGAATCTCCGCTCACTGCAAGCTCCACCTCCCGGATTCACGCCATTCTCCTGCCTCAGCCTCCGGAGTAGCTGGGACTACAGGCCTCTGCCACCACGCCTGGCGTTTTCTATTTTTTAGTAGAGACCGGGTTTCACCGTGTTAGCCAGGATGGTCGCGATCTCCTGACCTCGTGATCCACCCACCTCGGCCTCCCAAAGTGCTGGGATTACAGGCGAGACACCGTGCCCGGCCCTAACTGCATATTTTCTAACATCTCTCACCAACATATAGTCATACCATGCTAGTTTTTTTCTTTCTTTTCATGCTGTCTATTCCCCTCACCCTTACAGAAATCCTAGTTTCTACTTCCTCTTTATCCAGTTTCATTCTCTACACATTTCTTAAGTCTCAGACTCAATTTTGGTTTCAGGCTTTCAAATTCACCCTTGTGGCCCTCTATTTGCCTTCTCTCTGCCAACTTGGTACATCACTTTCCGATAGATTCCTTTTTTTAAAAAGCAAGGAAACAACCGCCAAAAAATAACCGTGAGTGACTCTACATTAACTTATGCAGAGTTTTGTAGTTGTCTGTTTTTTGTTTGCCTTCTGCTAGTACATATGCTTCTTGTCTTTAGAACATATTTTTTTCTTTCCCATCTCAGTGACTTAACACTGAACACAGTATCTGCAATATCTGGATGTAGTCAGCAAAATGTATTTAATTAATAGAAGTACCTAGAGATGAAGAATTTGCTAAAACAGAGTGAAGCAAGCAGAAAGCATCCATTGATTTGAATATAGCAGCCAGAATTCATGGTGAGGGGTTTAGAGAGGAGAGCTCAAGCACCTGTTGGCAGCCCGAATTGTCACTGCAGGCATCTCAGCAAAAGTTGTTGACCACCCAGTAGCTATGGAGAGCTCCTGGAACCTCCTAAGAATATAATCTCACCTCTCAGTCCTCCACCATAAAACTACCTCAAGCAACAAATGTTTAAAAGAAGGATAAAAAAATTAGAGACAGAAAAATAATACTTTCTTTAGGTATAGATTATTCTTAATGTTTCAGAAAATGAAAACTTCTTAAGAGAATGGTGACTTTTAAAGACTATCTCAAATGTTTATAAAATTTAATAATATTCTTAGAAGTCTTAAAAAATAAATTCTTACTTTTAAACATTCTTTGCTTGCTTCCTGAATTCATTAAAGTCATGACTTTCTTCACCTATAGAAAATCAAGGTTGATACTATTACAAATAATGAGACTCGAGTCTACTACAGGAACACTGTAGCTGCAAAAAAAAAAAAAAAAAGAAAGAAAGAAAGAAATAATGGTTGATTTACTTAGAGAAATGTTTATATTATGGAAATATTCATGAGATAAAACATGATATTTTATGGTATGTGCATTTAATATTTGTTTTCTAGTGTGTAATGCATATTAGAATTCATAGCTTGAAATCTTCTTAGTATAAATCATTTACCCCTTTCACTGCCCAAGGGATTAAAAATACATGTCGGAAAACAAATTGACTGATTCATATTATATAATTTATACATAAACAAAATCAGTAACATTAAAGGCATGCAATTAGTATAATAAGAATTAGATAAATAAAATTTAAATGTATTAAATTTAAATGTTTTAAAATTTAAATTATATTAAGAAAATGTGTCATATTAATATACCATAATTTTAAGCCATATATTTATATAAATATAAGTATATTTAAATATTTATATGAAAAAAGATATATGTGTATATATTTATATATGTTAACTTCTTTTTGAAATTGAGGAAATCCAACTAAACATATGTGCAAGTCTGTGCAACTTAATTCAGCAAATCGACAAATATGTATTCTGCACCTAATACATGCCGGAATGTCTTCCAGTTTCTGCAGAAATGAAAATCAAGATAGACAATGTCTCTCAGCTTACATAGCTTATGTTCTAATAAATCATCCCTGATTTGATATAGCCCAACCATTTTATCATGAGTTATCAATCTCAGTTTCATACCTTTTTACTTCAACTTTCTGTTTATTTTACTATATTATCACACATTTGCAAACTTCAAAAGTTGAGCTCAACATCTTCAGCAATTCCATTCCTCCTTAAAATGTGTTTTTAGACTACTATATATAGTGATATTCAATTTAAAAATAACTTTAATTTAGTTAAGATACATGATCTCTTACTCTTTATGTGGCTATCTGATTAAATACAAAAATAACCGCATAATCAAATTCATTAGAATTCCAGTAATACTGGTATACATCACATAACACTGATCATTGATTTCAGTTATGATTTGCACCATCTTATTGGACAAACCATTATTACAGCTTCTTTATTAATTCATTTATTATTTATAAATTAAGTGTCAACTTGGACTAGGCCATGTGCTAGGTAACGGGGAAATAAAATGCTGAGCAGAGTATATGCAAGTTTTATCTTCATGGTGCTCACAAATTAGTGGAGCACTTAAAAAGTCAATCTAAAAGCAAAAGCAACTAAATATATACTTGTAAATATGGTCTCAACAGAATCTTCAAAGTTGAGCCTCCAATTCTCTTCCCTGTATGTCTTAGTACTCATTGTAGAGCCTATGAAATGCTGTCTATGACGTTCTTTTTCAGTAACCACTTTGCAAATAACTAGGTAATCTGTACGAAAATTTAGAAATCAGATTTGCTGTTTTTAAAATTGTTGCTTTGTATGCAAGAAGTAAAAAAACTATCTTTTCCTAAATTAACCTATATTTGAACTTTTTGGGAAATATGAAATTACAGTTTTAAATGGGATTTGTCATGATGTAGCAATTAAAACTTGCCTATTTTAAGTGTTATGATTTATGCATTATTAATTAAGTATAAGATGCAGAGGTGAAGGTATGCATGTTGACTTCTATCATTTTTATTTATTTTTTCATCCCTTCTCTCTACACTACTGAAAAATAATCTTTTTTACTTCTAGTGAAGTTCCCAACTACATCCTTAAAAGCTAAGATGTATTGAAGAAAACTGCCTTAATTCTCACTTTCTCCTTGTGGCAATGTTATCTATTAACCTCTTCCTTACCTTTTGTTATCTCGGTTATTCAAGACTGTCTACAATTTTAAAATATAATGCATGATTGCTCTAAATAAAAATTGAAAAGATGTTATTATAATTACATATTATATATCCATGATTTTAAAATATAATGCATGACTGCTGTGAATGAACATTTTAAAGTTGTTTTTATTATGATTATGTCAAACATCTTTACAATAAAAAGGTTTATTTAATATCTTCAAAGAACTCCTGTGACTATTTTAAGAACAGCTAAGCAGTTGATTTGGTTTCTTAGTTTACCTAAAGGAAAAGTTTGGAATTATCATCGTAATATGATGCCAGTGGTAAAGTCACAGGAAATCAAATGCATCCTAGTTCCAAAGGCAAATTCTCACATAACTTTCTACCTCTGTGGAGTTATTGACTCTGATATAAGTTTTCTAGACTAGGCTTTTCTATTTGGCTGTAAGCTATTTTTGGAGAACTCATATGTGGAACCTGGAAGTCGAAAATAATCCACAGGGAAACTATTCAGAATTGTAATTTCTAAGGAACTATTTTCCAGGATAAGCACCTTGGTTCCTTTGAACAGTCCTCATAAGAGTTGCACTCATGTCTCACCATCATTTGTAGTGGCTGGAAAGCTTAGTTTATTTCTTCAGAGGCTTGTAGTTTCCACTACTCTTCTTTATCCACAAACAGCAGTCTGCTACCTGTGTTCTAGAAATGTGATCAAACTTGTAGTTTGTTTGTATGTTTCTCTCATTCTTTATGGAGTTATGGTATTATGAATGGCACTTAATAGATTGCTTGAAGGTAACAATGTTTAGTCTACCATCTGTAATTCATCAGCTTGGTAAAATGCTCATTGATGATCATCTCCTCTTTAAAAACCTTAATTACACAATCATTTAATCATTTATTCCTGTAAATTCATACATCTCATAGCATCATAGGTTAAAAAATATTTTTCATTAATTTTATTATTTTCATTTTCTTTGGCTTTTCTTCCTTTTCCTTTTTCACTCCTTTTCCCACAGATAACTCCTAGACCCACAACCAACACATGCACACAAAGACGTGCTGGACCATCCATGTAGGCATCTTTTCTTCCATATCTTTCTCTAAGTTGTATAATTTTGTATATACATAAACATAAATATTATCTTTATATGTAATGTATTTCATCTTTATTAAATTTGTGTATAAAGGGTTTTTTTATAATTGTGTGAAGCTGAAAATTTATGTCAACATATTTGTCTTCATTTTTCATTCAATTATAATTTATCTTGTTATCAAATGACTTAGTACATCTCCAATTCACTGCTTTAGTGCATGCATAATAATATAAAGTGTGGATATGCCATAATATCACAATTTACACAATTATTCTCTTACAAGTAGAAATACATTTCATTTCATGATTCTTTGTAACTCTAAAAAATATTAATATAATTGTCCCAAGTCCTTATAGATTGATGTTTTCATATCAGTGAGGTTAATGGGTTGGACAATACAAATTTATATATTTGTATATATTTCCCAAATGCTTACCTGACAGGCTGTAGCAATTTATATGTGCATGGACAATATATTACAGTACTCTTGAACATAATTTTCTACCAGAAAGATGTTAAAAGAGTTTTTCAATTTTGACATCTGCTTCCTAAAATGTGATATAGCTCATTGTTGCTTTTCTTTGCATTACCCTGAAAACTAATGAGTTTGAGAATCTTTTCATTAAAATTTGCTCTTCTATTAATTGCCTCTTCAAGTAATTTGCACATTTTCTAACATTTAGCACTCTTCTTGTCATTTATCAAGTACTATTATAAATTACAGATAATAACTCTATCTTCAGCATTGCAAATATTTTTTATAATTTATTATCTACCCATGTATTCTGTTCATTTTTTTTATGTTCACTTTTTCTTAATAAAATATGACTATCTTTTCTTTTTCAGCTTCTGATTTTTTTTTTTTTGTCTTGGTTAAGAAGTTTTCCCCAACACCTTTGCCATTCATGTAGTTTTCTTACTATATTTTTTCACATTTAATCATCTAATATATATGTAAGACATTTTCACATATGATGAAATTATTGATATAATTCTATTTTTTCTCAGTGAATGGAAATTAGTACTTTCACTTGCTATTTAGAATATAACCTTTCCTAACTGATTTCAAATCGTCTTTGCCACGTATTAAATTAAAATATATATTGAGGTCTTTTTTTACAGATTCCTTCTTCTGTTCCTTTTTTATTTTGATACCTCAGCCAGTACAATTAATAGATTTAATATGTGTTCTAGCAGCTTAAAATAAAAATGTCTGCCACTAATTTTATCTGACTATCCTAGGGACATTTATCATTTATAAAAACATCAAAATAATTTTATCCAATTAAAACCGATAACAACTATGATGATATTCTAATGAAAATTGTTTAAGTGAATCTTTTATTTTTATAATAATTAAAAATTTTAATAATACAGTTTTTGTATATAAGTAGATGGACTTAATTCACATAGTTCAGACATAATTTTACATTCTTCAACTAGATTTCATGTAAGTGGCATTTTTTCTAGCAAAATATTCTAAATTTAAAATATATTAATGTTGTTTGACATATATTATTTCCTTTCTTTATGAATTTATTGCTAAAATGGGGAAAATCATTTATTAGAGTACAAAATGAACATAAAATCAAGTTAGCATACTTTAATTTTAATTTCAGTTGTTATTTAACTAGACAAATATATTAGCCACAAAACAAGACATGTTTTCTCTTTTTGGTGGTTATGTCATTTTACACAATTTCATTGTATTTGCAAGAATGTTTGAATAAACAAGTAATGATAGTGATAAAGAAAAATTCTGTCTAGATCTTGATTTTAATAGAAATCATTTTAATATTTCATTATAGTTTATTTTTATTCCAGTTTACCTTGAATTTTATTCGTAATGACTGACCTTTTAGTCAATTTTTTATTGGTAAACAATAGTTGTACATATTTTCATGGTACATATGGTAATCTGATGCATTCATATAATTAAAGCAGGGTAATTGGGATATTCATTACTTTAAATATTTATCTTTTGTTTATCCTAGGAAAATTTGAATTATTCTCTTTTAGCTACTTTGAAATGTACAATTGATTAGTGTTAACTACAGTTACCCTACTGATCTACGGAACACTATACTTGGCTTATTTCACTTAACATAATCACCTTCAGTTCTATCCATGTTCCTTCAAATGACAGATTTTATTCTTTTTATGGCTGAATCATATTTCATTGGGTATATATACTCAATTTTCTTTTTCCATTAATCTATTGATGAACACTTAGGTTTATTCCATATTTTGGCTATTATAAATAATGCTGCAATAAACATGAGAGTGCAGATATCTCTTTGACATTGATCTCCTTTCTTTTAAATATATACTCAGTAGTGGAGTAACTGAATCAATTCCAAGTTTTTTTATTAGTTTTCCAAGGAATCTCTTTATTTTTTTCCATAGTTGTTGCACTAATTTACATTCCCACCAACAGTGCACAAAAGTTTCCCCTTTTCCCCATCCTCTTCAACATCTATTGTTCCTTGTCTTTTCGATACAAGCAATTTTAACTGGAGTGAAATAAATCATTTTAGTTTTTATTTTCTTTAAAGGCCAGTGTGATAGTATCATTGGAGGTTTGATTTTCATTTCTCTGACGATTAGTGATGTTGAGCATTTTTCATATATCTGTTTTCCACTTTATGTCTTCTTTTTAGCATTGTCTATTCAGATCTTTTGACTTTTTAAAATTTAACTTCTATTTCCTATTGAGTTATTTTATCTCCTTGTATATTCTAATTATTAATTCCTTCTCTAATAGAACTCATGAGTGGGAATGATCTTTTAGTCATTCAGGGAGATATTTAAAGTAGGCAGGCAGGCAGATCTCCTGATATTCAGAGCTCCCACTTACCTGGATCAGCAGCATGAGCCACTTCATTCTTCTGGTGCATAAATTGTGGTTCAGCAAGGCCCTCTTCACATCACAGCTAGGCAGATCTCCAGGAATTTGAAGCACGCACTCCCATGGATTAGCAGCCTGAGTTACTCCACCCTTCATGTGCAAAATTTCCGATGCAAGGGGGCTCACTTTGCCCCATACTCAGGCAAATCTCCAAATATCTGGAGCACCTGCTTGCCTAGTTTGATAACCTGAGTCACCCCACCCTTGGTGGACATGGATCATAGTGCAGTGGGGCCCTCTCCACTGCATACCTAGGCAGATCTCTACACATTCAGAACAACTGTGCACCCAGATTGGAAAACTGAGTCATTCCACCATTCCTCTACAGAGATCTGGGCATAGGGTAGGGGTAAGGGGCCTCTCTGCTCCATGCCCAGGCAGATCTCCAGGCATCTTGGGGTACTCACTCTCTTGGAGTATTAGAAGTTCAGGTTGCTCTTCCACTCCCTACCACCTGTACAGAGAATTGGGGCCAAGGACGTTTCCCGGATACACACCTAGGTACATGTCTGGGTAATTGATGGCTGCCCACAAAATACCACCTCATTACTTGTGCTTGTTTTGCCAATGGGGTATTTACAGGTGACTCTGTGTGGTCCACCTGCCCATCTTTGTTCCTCACTCCAGGGCTGAGGAGGAAGCTCAGACCACTGTGCACTCTGTGGATCAGCCCATTGCCTGAGGCAGTAAAGGGCTTCTTCAAGTTAATAAGGATCAAGTCTACACCCATCCACATTGGCCACAGTTGATCACCCCGTTAGGCTAACAGTGGATTCTCAGCAGAAATCTTACAAGCCAGAAGAGATTGGGGATCTATTTTAAGCATTCTCAAGTAAAAGAAATTTCAAAGAATTTCATGCACACCAAATTAAGCTTCATAAGTGGAGAAGAAACAGAATATTTTCCAGACAAGCAATCACTAGGATAATCCATTATCACAAGATCAGTCTTATGAGAGCTCCTTAAGGGAGTTATAAACATGAAAACAAAAGAACAATATCTGTCACCCCAAAACACACTTAAGTATATAGTCTACAGAACCTGCAAACAACTACATGAAATCAACTATAAAGCATTCATCTGAAAACTTCACGATAGTATCAAAACCTTCCATATCAATAGTAACCTCGAATGTAAATGACCTAAATGCCCCACCTACAAGGTACAGAGTGGCAAGTTGGATTAAAAACCAAGGCCCATACACCTGCTGTCCCCAAGAGATCCATCTCACATATCACAACACCTACAGGCTCAAAGTAAATGGTTGGAGAAAGATCTATCTCACAAATTAAAAAAAAAAACAGAACAGAAATTCCAATTCTTATTTCAGATAAAACGGACATTAAAACAATAACAGTAAAAAAAAGAAAAAGGACAGAGAAGGGCATGACATGATAAAGGGTTGAATTCAGCAAGATGACTTAACTGTCTTAAATATATAGGCAACCAACATTGGAACACCCACATTCATAAAACAAGTACTTCCAGACCCACAAAAAGAGTTAGATAGCCACACAATAATAATGAGGGACTTCTTCACCCTACTAACAGCATTAGACAAGTCATCGTGGAAGAAAACCACCAAAGAAATTCTGGACTTGAAAACTCAACACCTGACCAATTAGACCTGATAGACATCCACAGAATACCAACCCCATCAACCACAAAATGTTCAGTTGTCTTATCTGCACACAGAACATACTCTAAGATCAATCACACACTCTGCCATAAAGCAAATCTCAAAATATTGAAAAAATTTGAAATCAGGTTAATCATACTTTCAGATGACAATGCAATAATAATATAAATTAATACCAAAAAGATCACTCAAAGCCACACAATTACATGGAAATTAAACAACTTGCTCCTAAATGACTTTTGGGTAAGCAATGAAGTTAAGGCAGAAATAAAAAAAATTCTTTGGAATAAATGAAAACAGAAGCATAATATATGAAAATACCTGGGATGCAGCTGGGTGTGGTGGCTCAGATCTGTAATCCCAGCAATTTGGGAGGCCGAGGCGGGTGGATCATTTGAGGTAAGGATTTCGAAGCCAGTCTCGCCAACATGGTGAAACCCCGTCTCTATTAAAAATACAAATACAAAAAAAAAAAAAAAAAAAAAAACAGCCATGCAGTAGTGGTGCACGCCTCTAATCCCAGCTACTTGGGAAGCTGAGGCAGGAGAATCGCTTGAGTCTGTGAGGTGGAGGTTGCAGTGAGCCGAGATCATGCCGCTGCACTCCAATCTGGGCGACAGAGTGAGACCCTGTCTCAAAAAAACAAAACAAAAAAAAAAAAAAAAAAAAACAAAAAGAACCTGAAATTATCTGGGATGCAGCAAAAGCAGTGTTAAAAGAAAGGTTCATAGCACTAAATGCCTGTCTACCTCAAGAGGCTAGAAAGATCTCAAATTAACAATCTAACATTATACCTAGAGGAACTAGAAAAACAAGAACAAACTAAACCTAAATCTAGCAGAAAAACAATAAATACAATCAGAGTACAACTACATAAAAATGGAACCCAAAAATCCATACAAAGAAGCAACAAAATCAAAAGTTGGCTATTTAAAAAGATATAGAACATCAATAGACTCCTAGCTAGATTAATAGAGAGAAAGAGAGGGAAGATCCAAATAAGCACAATTGGAAATGACAAAATGTGATCATACAACAAATCCCACAGAAATACAAAAGATCCTCAAGACTATTATAAACATCCCTATGCACACAAACTAGAAAATATAGAGGAAATGGGTAAAATTCTGGAAACACACAACCTCCCAAGATTTAATAGAGAAGAAATTAAAATGCTGAACAGATCAATATCAAGTTTTGAAATTAAATCAGTAATAATGAAACTTACCGATTGAAAATGGCCCTAGAACAGATGGATTCACAGCTGAATTCTCTAAGATGTATACAAAATAGCTTGTATGAATCCCACTAAAAGTATCCAAAAAAATAGGGAAATTTTATTCCCCAATGCATTCTACTAAGGCAGCATCACCCTTATACCCAAATCTGACAAACACAAGAAGAAGAAGAAAGCTACAAGCTAACATAAACATAGAGGAAAAAATCCTCAGCATAACCTTAGCATAAGTCATAAACATACATGCAAAAATTCTCAACATAACACTAGGAAAATGAATACAGTAGCACATAAAAAAGTTAACCACAATCAGGTAGGCTTTATTCCTGAAACGAAAGGTTGGTTCAATATAGGCAAATCAATAAATGCGATTCACCACATAAACAGAATTAAAAACAAAAACCATATGATTATCTCAACAGCAGGAGAAAAAGCCTTCTATAAAATCCAATATCCATGAATTATAAAAACCCTCAAGAAACTAGTCAGTGAAAGAACATACCTTAAAATAATAAGAGCAATCGATGACAAACCCACGGCCACCTTCATACTGAACAGGCAAAAGCTGGTAGCATTCCCCTTAAGAACAAGAACAAGAAAAGGATGCCCACTCTTACCACTCCTATTCAATGTATTATTGGAAGACTTAGCAAGAACAATCAGGCAAGAGAAAGATAAAAGGCACCCAAATGGAAAAAGAAGTCAAATTATCTCTCTTTGCTGGTGATATGATTCTATACCTAGAAAATTCAAGAGATTTTGCCGAAAGGCTCCTAAAACTGATCAACCAGTTTAGTAAACTTTCCATATACAAAATCAGTGTGCAAAAATCAGTAGCATTTCCACAGACCAATAGTGTTTGAGGTGATATTCAAATCAAGAATGTTATCCCGTTTACAATAGCCACAAAATAATAAAATACCTAGGAATATATCTAACCAAGGAGGTAGAATATCTCTGCAAGGAAAAATAAAAAGCACTGACGAAAAAAATTACTGATGACACAGACAAATGTAAAAACATTCCACGTTCATGCATCAGAAGAAACAATCTCATTAAAATGGCCATATGGCCCAAAGCAATCTACAGTGCTATTCCTATCAAACTACCAATGCCAGTTTTTAAAGAATAAGAGAAAAGTATCCTAGCATCCATATGGAGCCAAAAAAGAATTCAAATAGCCAAAGAAATTATAAGCGAAAAGAACAAAGTAGGAAGGATCACATCAACTGAGCTCAAACTGTACTATAAGGCTATACAAGAACCATAAAAGCATGGTTCTGATATAAAAACAGACACAGAGAATAGTGGAACAGAATAGAGAACCCAGAAATAAAGTTGCAGACCTACAACCATTCAATTTTCAACAAAGTGGACATAAGTAAACACTGGGGAAAGGATTGCCTATTCTATCAATGGTTCTGGGATAATTGGCTAGCCTTATGCAGGAGAATGAAATTAGACTCCTACCTTTCACCATATACAAAGATTAACTCAAGATGGATTAAAGATTTAAATGTAAGTCCTCAAACTATATAAATCCCATATGAAAAATACAGAAAATACCCTTCTCAATATCAGCTTTGGCAAAAAAATTATGGCTAACTCCTCAAAAGCAATTGCAACAAAGACAAAAACTGACCCATGGGAACTAATTAAACTAAAGAGCTTCTGCATAGCAAAACAAACTATCAACAAAGTAATTAGACAACCTAAGTCATAGGAGAATATATTTGCAAATTTTTCATCCAAAAAAGTTTAACATTCAGAATCTATAAGGAACTTTAACAATTCTATAAGCAGAAAACAAATAACCCCAATAAAAGGTGGGCAAAAGACATGAACCAACAATTATCAAAAGAAGACATACAAGTTGCCAACAAATACATGAAAAAAATGCTTAGCATCACTAACCATCAGAGATATGCAAATCAAAAACACAATGAGATACCATCTCACACTTGTCAGAAGGGCTATGATCAAAAAAAAAAAACACAGATGCTGGCTAGGCACCAGAGTAAAGGGAACACCTATACACTGTTCATGAGAATGTAAATTAGTTCAGCCACTGTAGAAAGCAATTTGGAGAATTCTCAAAGAACTTAAAACATTTGGACAGTGTTTTACCATTTGGATAGTGTAAAACCATTCAACCCAGTGATTCTATTACTGGTTGTATACCCAAAGGAAAATAAGCTATTCTACCAAAAAGACACATGCACTTGCAGGTTCATCACAGCACAGTTCACAGTAGCAACAACATGGTGTCAACCTAGGTGCCCATCGACAGTGGACTGAATAAAGAAAACGTCATTCATATTCACCATGGAATACTACACAGTCATATAAAAATGAGATCATGTCCTTTGCAGTAACGTGGATGCAGCTACAGGCCACCATCCTAAGGGAATTATTGTAGGAATAGAAAGCCAAACACTGCATGTTCTCGCTTACAAGTGAAAGCTAAATATAGGGTACACTTGGAAATAAAGATGGCAATAATAAACACTGGTAGTATTTATAGTATTTACAAGGCTACTAATGACTTTCTTTTACTAAAATGTAGCTATAATAAACACTGGTGAGTACTGGCAATAATAAACACTGGTGAGTACTAGAAGGGGGAGAGAGGAAGAGGGGCGGGGCCTGAAAAACTACCAATTGGGTACTATTCTCACTGCTATGATGGGATCACTCATCCCAAACCTCAACATCGCACTGTAAACCCATGTAACGAAAGTGAACACGCTACCCTTAAATGTAAAATAAAAGTTGAAATGAAAAAATATATGTATATGTATATAATAAAATAGGCCAATAGATATATATGAGTTAGAATGGAGAGAAGGATGTCTGCTTGAAAAAATATTTGGGTAAAATTAAGCATTGATACAATTATTTATTAATACAATGATATGTGATGGTGGCAATGTTCTATTCTGCATTTTCTAGTATGATACTTAATAGGCATATGTGGCTATTGATCACTTGAAAGTGAGCACAACAACTGAGGAAGTTAATTTTAACTTTGCATTAAATAATTAATTGACATTTAAATAGGCATACGTGGCTAGCAGCTGCAATATTTGGACAATGAGAATATGGACAGTGTAAAAAGATAAAAGATTGGACAAGATCACCTAGTTCAATGGTTCTTAACTGATTGGTACCGACACCCTATATTCATAGAAAACATGCTGTAATACCCTTCATTGTTCTGAAATACAATTCGTAATACAACAGTATAACCTGCTTATAAATATGGTTTAAAATGTTAATATGGTATCCTAACCATAGTACAAAGAAGAAATAAAAGAAAAACAATTTATTTATTTATTTTTTGTTTTGGAGACAGGGTCTTACTCTGATGCCCATGCTGGAGTGCGGTGTTGTGATATCAGCTCATTATAACCTCTGCCACCCAGGCTGAAGTGATCCTCCCACCTCAACCTCCTTTGTAGTTGGGACTACAGGCACATGTCACCAGGTAAAAAATGTATTTTAATATATAAATGATCAGGAATGACTACAACAAAAGACAGAATGAGGTAATCAGATACTTGGATGTGTAGTTTTAGTAACCATAAATACGGTAGCTACTAATGGGATTTCATTTAGGTGTATTTATCAACAATTTAGTACTATGAATAGTGCTGCTGTCAGTGATAAACATTTACAAAATGCAGCACAAAATTTGGAAAAGTTCAAATTAAACAGTGTTTCTTCAATGGAGATAATAGTTAGCTACATTTTAGTAAGTCATTAGTAGCCTTGTAAATACTATTGTTTACATGTTAAAATGGCATCAGCTTCTAAATTCAGATCATATACACAAATGTTCACCTCATCAGTTCTTAGCAGAATATTCAGAAGTTGCGGATGATGCAGAAAATAATATTGATGGAAATGGCTTGTCATATACATTTCAGTAGAATTAGTGGTGCTTCGTATTGCACAGGTAAAATGTACATATTTATGTAAAACAAATGTACATGAGCCAAGTTGATGGCTGAGGTTCAATGAAAGATCTGATATATACACTATGAACACAAAAAAACTTTATGTATATTGATTTTTATAGTGACTTTTTTCCTACAGAATCTAAATTCTTTTCATATTAATTCAATTTAAAAGGGAGAATATTTAATATCATTATTTCAGAATCAGTGATAATTATTATAAATTATCACTAGGAGACAGAACATGTACATTCTGAAGTATGTATTAAACTTTCAATTTATCATTTTGGATAATCAAGGATTATTTAAGTAATTGATTTCTTAAAATCCAAAGACATTAGTGGAATTCGAAGTGAAAGAGGCAGTGAGTTCTGGGTGCCATATATATGTCATTGATAATTGAGTACATCATATTGAAAATAATTATTAATATCCCTACTCAGGATCAGGTGTACATTAAATTTTTATTTTATATCTCTTTTTTTCTCAGCGGAAATTCACTTCTAAAATAAGATTGGGATAATTCGTTGTTTAGTTCATGAAAAAAAGCAGCTAAAAGCAAGGATTAAAAATAATTGTTTTTAAATATTATGTTTTAATTTAAAATATATACATGTACTTTTATTCACCAACATATTGATAGATCCAATAATTACAGAAAAAAATAATCTACTATTACGTTTTTTTCCAAAATAAAATAAGAACTCAAGGAAATGTTTATAGTAGTGAGACCCTGTAACTTCTTTGGGAAAATATAAGTGGGACATGGAATAACTATAAGGCAGAGATAATATTAGCAAAAAAACATCTAAAGAAGGCAAAGAACTCTTGGAAAAGAACTTGTAGCAGAAAATAGAAGTCATAGAATTTGTATTGCTCAGCTTGAGTTATGAGAAGCCCAGAAAAAGTTTTTTGAATGAGTTATTTTTTAAAAGGTTATATAAGTATGTTAAAAATCAGTTGTTACATTATAAATAAGTAATATCAAAGGACAATTGTATACTAATAGCATATTTATTAGAAAAGTATGCATTCTTTTATCTATAAATCTATATGTCTACCTATCTTTTGTTTCTAATATCCAGGATTTTTTCAGTTATATTGAAATTAGTTTTCTTGGACTGATGTAAAAATATTATAAATACTCTAATTACTGCCAAATTGCAAAATTTTTCATGTATTCCATCTATCACTTGTGGTATTACCTGGAGAACCATGCAATCAAATAAATTAGTGTCATGCCTATCATGGTCTAAATCTAAGTGAAGTAAAAAAGAATCATGAAAATTAAATCTACTAAACTAACTGAGATGCCAGTATAATTACAAATGCATATATTATTATTTGAGAATAATTATCTGGATTATATCTCATCTGAGTATGTGTCTTAATTTGGTATATTTGCTTAAAAGATTCTAAGACAAATTTTAAAGTCACATTTTTTCTTATTTTTCCATATATCTCCAAAAACAGGACAAATATTTCTTTATAGTAAAAGCTTAAAAATGCTAAATCTCACTATTTAATGAAAAACGTCCTTTGTTCCATCTTTTATTTATTAGATCTCACTACTAGTTTTAGTATATAAGGTTTGGCCTATGTGTGTTAATAAAATTGTATTTATAATAACTTCTATTAGTAATAGACCATGTCATAGATTAAAATTACTTTGCATAATTTTTGCAATGATCTACCTTTAAAGTATGTATTATATCTGTCTCTATTTACTCAGTCAACTATCTAGTTCTATTTAGCATCAGCTTTTACCTTTTCTTCCAGAATATGCTTTAAACTGATCAGCTTCCTTTCTTGTAGCATATTAATCCACTCATTACAAGTAGGCTGAGCTTTTAGAAGGTAAAATTTATTTACATGAGAACTTCCACTACCACAAAAAAATTGGTTATCATGAAAGAGATTACTCAACTTCTTGGGAGAACACCCCCAAAACAACAACAACAAACCCCCCACAAAATATATAAAACAATTGCTTTCAAGACATTAGACATCCAACAATGAAGGACAGTAATCCCTGGAAAATGGCAAAGGAAGCCCTCTGATTGCTCCAGCTCAGTGCCTTGAGAAAGCATTCAGGATTCATGCAGAACAGGGGAGTTGAGTTGGAGCTCAGCAGACCCCCTGAATTGAGGAGATGAGGAGATCAAGGGAGTTAGATTTCAAAGGACAGAGTTCTAGAGAAGAAAGAGTTCCACAGTTAAAAAGAACCTCAATGTTCTAATCAGTACATGCATAGGAGGAAATTGCTTGAAGCCAGGGAGAGAACCATCTAAAATGATTAAAAGAAGTAGTGTCCAGTGTTGCCACAGTGCCTGTTTCAACTGGTCAGACAAAAAATACTCATGATTCAGAGGACTTGTGTTGAGTACACAGAACAGTATTTCCTCAGTAGTGGGGAGTAAGGAACTGGAGACAGAGCACTGCTCCAGACCTACATAAGAAGTCATTAAAGCAACACTCACATAGATGAAATTATTTCCAAAAAACTAACTACATTCCAGGAGAAAGATCAAGATTTATAGGAATATGAAAATATCCACAACCCAACAAGGTAAAATTTAGTGTCTTGTTTTCAATCAAGGATTGTCAGGCACTCAGAAAGGTAGGAAACTGTAGCCCATAATGACAAGAATAATCAGTCCTCTAACTGGCAGCCAGTAATGGAAGAAAATCTTCTCCTCTGCCTGATGGGGGCTTATCTAAACACCTTATAATGACCCCGTCTTAGCGAGATGCCTTGGAAAAGAATGGTAATTTTCTACAAGACATTCCTGCCACTTATATAACTAACAAATTAACTAACCAAACTAATCAACTGAAGGTGTATATGCATATGTGCGTACCAACATATATTTATATAATTCAGAACTCCTTAGTCCTCAGGTTTCAGAAATAATTTGCTTTCTGTCAGTCATATGTAATACTTGGTCAACATCTGTTATTGGAACTGAGGAAACTAGGAAAGTCAAAGACTACAAGTACATTTCATTCTCTTACAGATGGTCATAAATGAAATGATTCTTGAGCTGGTAACCACAGCAGCAATTTCCTGACTGAGAAAAGATAGGTTCTTTAGCTTTCAGTGTTGGCATGTGTATTTATCCATTCTGACGCTGCTAATAAAGATACCAGAGACTGAGTAATTTAAAAAGGAAAAGGGTTTAATTGACTCACACTTCGGCATGGCTGAAGAAACTTACAATCATGGTGGAAGGGTAAGGAAACACATCCTTCTTCACATGGCAGCAGCAAGAAGTGTCCAGCAAAAGGGGAAAAGGCTCTTATAAAATCATCAGATCTCATGAGAACAGCATGAGAGTAACCACCACCATGATTAAATTACCTCCCACCGGGTCCCTCCCAGGACATGTGGGGATTATGGGAACTATAATTCAAGATAAGATTTGGGTGGGGAAAACAAAGCCAAACCATGTCAGCTATAGCTTTCCAAGTGATGGGTCATGGATGCCAGTTATTACAAATAGGGTATGGATGCCTAAATATCAATTCTTCTCACCCATTGAACAGCCTGTTTGGGCCTCTGGGTAGCAGGTCAGAATCTCTGAGAAGGGCCTGCTTAGACATGAGAAGCCTAAACATCTTATGTGATGTAAGTTTATGAAGACCAGATGTAAACCACCTAATTAAATGTAATAAAACTCTTTCTTATAAAACTATCAGGGATGGATTCTACTTTTTCTTCCATTTGACCACTCATTACTTCAGTAGCAGTCCCTGGAACATGACTTCTATATCATGGGCTATCCAGAAACAAAGTTAGAGGAATCTGTGGAATTGCTTCATTAGGCAATTGAGGCCTCGGGGGCAGCACAGAAAGACGGAAGGAGGTAGAAAGGGAGAGAGTATCAGGGTTTGTTAATTGAGCTAGCCTCCTTTAACTGTGAGTAATTTCTGGATCCTATGGGACAAACATTAAGGAGCAATTTAAACTGTGTTTTAAGACCATCTATGGTGGGAGATAAAGGGGTTAGAAACTGAATCATAACCTCCTTGTTTCTAATGGTGAAAGCTTTGCTCCAGAAAATGTTAAATTCTCTGCACTTAAAATCTTGCATATATAAGATTCAGTTATTGTCCAAAAGCATAAAAAGAGAAGCACAGGGGTGGAGAATTAGAAGCAAGACAGGAGGTTTAATATGATGTGAGTGACCATCAGGTTGTGCTTGCATAAGGGTAGTCAGAACCCACATAGATCTGCTCCTTACAGGGTCCAGTGGAATAAGGAATAGATGAGGCCAAGAGAAGTTGAAGAGGTATGTAAGAGGCATTCTTTTGTCATGGAGCCCTGATGTAGGTGGTTCACTCAGCCTGGAAAACACCTCCTCTCATACTGGCCAATTTCTACTCATGCTTTGGGATTCATCTCAAAGGTTACTTTCTTAAAGAAGTCTCCCATGACTTTCGCCTTTTCCTGGTTGGGAGCCTTAACAGCTTTCTTATCAGACCTTTAAGTCTTCTCCTCTATGTAGCAAATATCAGAATTTGTTTTGATATGTGCATTTGTAAAAATCTTTAATACAAATCTCATTCTTCAGTTGGAAGATCCTTGAGGGCAGACATCATTTTTGTTTAATAATATATCCACCATAGCAATAACTGTTTGGAATTTAATAAGTGATTAATGAATGCATGTTAAGTGATTAAGCTAATTATATTTATAATAATTATACCTTTACCTTAATCTTCATAAAGAAAATGAAAGATATGTATAAAATGTATTTATATAAAATAAATTGACTATCTTCACTTCATGTACAATATCAGGTGAATTGGGTAAAATATCAGGTGAATTTGGTACAGAGTTAATGCATGACTACATATCATTTATTTACAGGTAAAATCCTATAATTACATAGTACTTCTTGATGTCTTATGAAAAAAAGTCCTCACACATTCAAAGATTATCAGTATGTTGATGAACATTATAGTGGCAGTAATAATTTTGCTGTTTAATATTGTTTCAAAGGTCATTGCTGGCACTCCTTCAAGTTCTAAGAATAGAACTAATAACACAAGATATATTGTTTATTCAAATGAGAAAATAAAAATGAAAATACGTTTTCATTTAATAGTAACTACTGTTAAAATTAACTATTTAACTGCAGGTAAAACAATGATAAAATGATTATTGTAATCATTACAAAAGTTGTGATGTTGAAAATATATTACATACAAATACTATGTGGGAAAGTATTATAGGATGACTCGTTAACTTATATCAGTGTATAAAGATATCACAGAGTCCTCTGTTGGAATCTTGGTTATAAAACTTGTTAGTTATTTCACTTCAATCAGGCTTATTAGCCTCTCTGATATTCTTTTGTTGTATGTACAAAATTAACACTGCCATATTTCAAGTACTCTAAGATGCCGTAGAATGTAGGCCACATCGTTGTTTTACACATCATTAATAAAAAAACAAAAGGCCAACAATTACACTACGGCATTCCATCAATTTTCACATGAATCCTGATTTCAGAGATGTTAATAGAAAAAAAGAATAAGAAATGATTACTTTATTTAAATGGATGAAATACGGTAGGCTTTTTTGATAATTAAATGAGATAATGAAAGCACAAACCTTAACACATGCCTGAAATGTCAGATTTCAGTAATATCAGCAACACAAAAATACTTGGAAGTCTCTACTATCTTTAAAATAACTGGGAAACATAACATAACCTGTCTAAATTTGAGGGGTGGGGTTCATATGTATTTTTAAAGACTTTCTTTATTACTGGGTGTAACAAGCATTGGTATAATCATTTTGTTTTTGATCATTTAATTTCTTTTGTCCTTTTCAATTCATTTCATTTGGTTTTAGAATTCAACTTTAGTGCTTTTGACTTAACAATAAAAGATTACAAAAGTGAAAACATTATCTAGATGGGTTTGCATTCAAAATGTTTAATATATGTTTATTCATTAAGTTGAAACATGCTTACGTATTTAAATAAATCACCCATGCTTATATTCTTAATTCTTTGTCATTTATATTTCTATCATATTTGTCAAATACTTTCAAGATTCAATCATGAGATATAATTCTACTATGATGATCACATGTGTATTTTTAAGCTGCATGCATTTTTGAAGATCAGTCAGTGTCTAAATGAAATAACAACTCACCGTATATAATTTTGTGAAGTGTTTATTATTGTAGTTGTCTAGCTGTATAAATCAGTTAGGTTTTAACTCATTGTAACAGCATAGACTGAATGACCTACTTACATTACAATAAAATACTTTTGTTTTACAAACCTTTTTTTGTGATATATCAGATGTCTAAACATAACACTTTCTGAATTAGCAATAAAACAAGATAGATGTCTGGTCCCTATGAATGACCAACAAGAATAACCTTTGTTGTCAAAAATAATAACTGGTTTTACTTTTAGTGTTTTATGTTGCATAGATCACATAGATCACTTGATACCATAGGTCAATTCTTCATCATCTCCTTCTAATTATATTTTTAAAAAATTTATATGCCTCCTCTCCTCCAAATAACTGTAGAAAGTAAATTTTTTAAAAGTGTGTCATTAGAAACAAACTCTGCAGAATAACACATTTATATAATAGTTTAATTTCTGTGTTTACAACCAAAAAAATCTTTGGCGTTGCAATGACAAAATGCTAACCTCCACTGGAGTTATTAAAATGTTGATTATTTCATATTTGTATATTGAAGAAAATAATGACAGTTTCCATTAAAAAATGAGTAATAGCTTCAGTATGAAAAAGCAGAATGGGAAAAAAGAATTGCCTAATAGGGATAATATGTGTTGTTATTATCAGACTCTAGTGCCAGCATTATAAATATAGTAAATGTGTTGACATACACATATCTAAAAACCACACATAACATGCACTTAAATAGATTCATATAAAATAATCACATATGAAAGCATTTTTATAAATAAGAAAAAGATATATCTTTACATTTTACAATGTCTGGATGTTCTGAAGGGATTGTTATCTCAAAATGAATAATCGAAAAGTCCCCTTTTCAAATTTGTTAGTGAAATAATTGGGAGTGACAGAAACCAAATACTGTCTCTATATTTCTGTAATTTCCTTCTTTCTTGACAATAGAACCCCACATTAATTTATTTGCTAGATATGTAAATTATCTAAATAAAGACAACCAAATAATCTGAAATCCAAGGAGAAATGGGTATCTCCACATAGAGATATGATGTGAACATTGGCTTACCCCTGGCAGAGTGTACAAGGAGTAAACACTGAGCAATATAGAAGTGAGCAGAAAAAATAAGCTTTTCAATTAATGGCCAAAGTATGAGCAGCATAAAATAATACAATCTACTCAATAGAAGTCAATAACTGAGATAACTGCAAAATATCCCAAATATTTAGAAATTAAACAACACTTCTAAAAATCATGACCTGAAGAAAAAACATATGCAATAATTGAGAAAATATTTTGAATTGTAAGAAAATTAAAATACAATATGAAGATGTTTGAGGAGCAGCTGAAGAAATACTTAAAGATAAATTTATAGCAATAAATACTTACATAAGTAAAAGAGCCCTAAGTCAGAAACCTAATTTTTTACCTTAAGAGCCTAGATAAATAAGAGTAAAGTATATTCAAACCAAGTAGAAGGAAGAAAATAATGAAGATGAGATCAAAGAAAAAAAGTAATAACTCCCGAATCTGGTTATTTTCAGATCCACATTCTGGAGATACAATTTATGTATAATAAACTGCACATTTAATGTGTACAATTTCATACATTTTCATATATATGTGAATTATATAATGAACACCTGTGTAATTATCAGCACAGATAAAATAATGAGCTTATCTGTAGTGAAAAATGATCTCTTCAATATCCTGATTTCAATACTTTTGAAAATATATATCCAGAAGTGGAATGGTTGGGTCATTTGGCAGTTCTATTTTTAGTGTTTTGAAGAACTTTCATACTATTTTCCATAGTAGTTACGCCATTTTACATTGCCACAATGTACAAGAGCTACAAAACATATCTTTGGTTTTTTTGACTTGTCCTAATAAGTGTGAAGTAATAGCTTGTTGTGGTTTTGATATCTACATTTCCATGTTTACTGTAGTATTATTTACAATAGTCAAGATATGTAAATTACTCAAAAGTCCATTGACGAATGAATAAAGAAAATGTGGTATGCGTATGTGAGTGTGCATGGGGGTGAGTGGGTGTGTGTGGAGGTGTGTATATAAACACACACACAAACACAGGCACCCACACATACACAATGGAATATTGTTCAGACTTAAAAACATAAAGAATTTCTATCATTTGTGACAATGTGAATGAACCTGGAAGACATCATACTAAGTGAAATATCATAATCTCAGAAACCTAAATTTTGTATGATTAACCTGACATGAGATGCGAAAAATAGTCAAACTCATAAAAGCAGAGAATAGATTAATGGTTGTCAATCTATTAATTAATCTATTAATGGTGGGGAGATTGTGATGCTGCTCAAGAGATAAAAATTTTAATTCACAGGCTGAATGAATTCTAGAAATCTGCTGTATAGATTGTCTAAGGTAGATCTCATGTTAAGTGTTCTTACCACACACACACACACACACACACACACACGCACACACAGAGGGACACAAATAAAGTTTTGAAGGTGATGGACTATGTTTATTACCTTGGTTTTGTGAAGCATGAGTAGTTCCTCAGTAGAGCTGTTAAAAATTATAAGGATACTCATAACTCCTAAAGTTTTTTGTGCCCACTTATAATCAGTTAGTCCCTCTATACTATGTTTCCATACTCCCACATTTCTAGACAACCACTGATTTTCTTTCTATCACTATCAATTCATTTACGTTTTCTAACATGTACACTAACAGAATTATACAGTATATATGTCTTATGACTCCTACTCAATATTGGCATTTGGAGGTTTATGCTATTGTATTCTAATTCATTCATTTTTATTGCTGGATAGAATTCCATTATGTGTATATAACACAGTTTGCTTTTTCATGCCTGTTGATAGACATTATGCTGTTCCCAGGTTTTGAGTATTAGCAATAAACTGCTATGAATATTCTTATGTAAGTCTTTGCTTGGATATAGCAATTTATATTTCTGAGATAAATATTAGGAGTGAAATAACTGGGTCGTATGCTGCAAGTATTTTTAAAGTTTTATGTAATTTCCAAAATGGTTTCCAAAGTGACTGTACCATCTTACATTCCCACAGCAGTCTGTGAGAGTTTGAGTCATCCCACATTCTCAGGAACATTTAGTGTGAGCAGTATTATTAATTTTAAACATTCAAATGGATTTTCATTGTATTATGTTTTGATTTACTTTACATTTTCCTAATGATTAGTAAAATGACGTGGGAAGTAAGTGTGCTTTGCCTATTTTTATGTGCTTATTCGTTACCCACATTTCTTTTCTTGGTGAGATATCTATTCAAATCTTTCTACTTGTTTAGTTTGTTTTCTTTATTATTGTTGCGTTTTGAGATCTCATTATCTAGCTTGGATATGAGGCCTTTATCAAATACGTGCTTTTAAAATGACTTCTCTGAGTCTGTACCTTTCTTTATTTTAGTAAAGTTTTATTTTGATTTGACAAAAATAATTGTATATATGTATGGGGTACAATGTGATGTTTTGATATGTGTATACAAATTTAACATTACCTCTCCCATTTATATGTTTTATGATTAGAATGTTTAAAATCTACTATTTTAAAAAATTTGAAATATATAATGCGTTATTAACTATGATCACCATGCTGTTCAATAGATTCTCTTAAACTTATTCCTGCCATCAATTTGGAAATTTGTACCCTATGACAAGCATGTGCTATTTTCCCATCTTCCCCACCTCCCGGCCTCTGGTAACCACCAATATAATTCTCTGCTTCTTCTACATGTTAAATTTTTTTTTTTTTTTTTTTTTTTTTTTGAGATGGAGTTTTGCTCTTGTTGCCCAGGCTGGAGTGCAATGGTGCGATCTTGGCTCACTGCAACCTCCGTGTCCTGGGTTCAAGCGATTCGCCTGCCTCAACCTCCCGAGTAGTTAGGATTACAGGTATGCGCCACCATGCCCGACTAATTTTATATTTTTAGTAGAGACGGGGTTTCTCTGTGTTGGTCAGGCTGATCTCAAACTCCCGACCTCAGGTGATCAGCCCGCCTTGGCCTTCCAAAGTCCTGGGATTACAGGTATGAGCCACCCCACCCGGCCTACATGTTAAACTTTGTAAGATGTCATATATAAGTGTAATCATGCAGCATTGGTCTTTCTGTGCCTTGATTACTTCACTTAGCATAATGTCCTTTGGGTTTATTCATATTGTTGCAAAAGGCAGAATTTTCTTTTATTTTAAAGGCTATATAGTACTATATAGATAGTATCACTTTTTTTTAATCCATTCATCCATTGATGGACACAGATTGATTTGGTAGCTTGGCTATTGTGAATAATGTTGCAGTGAACACTGGAGTGCAGATATCTCTTCAATATATCAATTTCAGTTCCTTTGGCCATTTACTTAAAGGTGGGATTACTGGATCACAAGGTAATGTAGTTTGTCTTTTCATCCTGTTTATGTATTTTAAAGAATAATAGTTCTTTTTTTATGGAAACCAGTTTATTCACTTGTTTATGTTTAAGGCTTTTACTTTTGGTGTTATATTTTTACTTATATACATGGTGAAAATTCATAATCTACTTTCATTCTACAACTTCTATACTTTGTACTATATTTAAACTTTAAGCTTTAAAATTGTGAATATTAAAGGAAGAGAAGAACTACAAAATTTTATTATCTTTTTGTTTCTTGTGGACCTTAATTGTACATTTCCCTACTTTCATAGGGAAAACTGTCATTTTATGGCAAGTCCTATGATTCAATCTTCTTAATGCTGTTAGAATCTCTCAATCACTGTGTCACCATTCTTTCTTAACTGGCATATGAGCTGCTATCTTTTTTTTTTCCAATCATGATTTAACCAACCAAACCTCAAATACTACCAAACCAAGTTCTAACTTTCCAACAAAAATGTAAAAATCAAATTTAATATTACTCTTCCACCTAAAAACTTCTGCGCCCATCCCAAATTGCCTAAATTCTGAAGTTTAAAATTTAAGTGTCATGACACAGCATTCTTTCTCTTTGCTTTGTCTGAAAAGCTTCATATGAAAGAGAATATTATGAATTGATTTATTTAGCTTGCATTCCACACTTCTAGGATATTGTTCTTTATAGAAGAGGTTGGCATATTAAAAAAAATCCTGAGAATCTGGATTCTGAATTGTATTTAAGTTTTCTTTTTTTTTTCCATTCATATGCATCCATTTGAGAGTTGGAAGGTAGAAGTGAGGTAGGTAGCATTTCGTTACTGCTATTTCTGCTAGCATTAGAAGTCTTAGAGAACAGATGATCAAGTGGCTGATGTGGCAAGGCCTGGACTCGACCTTTTAGGATCTAATAATCAGCTTCATGAGTATGTCAATGGCAGTTATTGTTTCAGCCAGAGATCATTTTCATGGGAACTGTCAATCAATGGGTATCAGGTGGTGGTTGTGCAATGGTGAAGGCAGTTATAGCATCTTGAGATTTGAATTGCAGCTACATTAAATTGGTTGTTTTTATATTAAAGCCACTTAAAAGTAGACTACTGAATTTACTTTCCTCATCTCTTCATTTTTGCTTGTGCATAATTTTGTGAGATAAATCGACTTGTCTTTAAAACACCTTAGAAAAGTTTTATTTACTGCATCACTTTTGTATCAGAAGTTCAGGCATTGATTATTTGATCTGGTTGAATATGTGGGAGATGAATAACAATCCTGATGCCACCTGAAAATGAGAAACTGGTAGTCTAAGAACATGTTAGCAAAATTGTTCTGTAATCAATCCGCTGTGGTCACCTGGAATAAGGTATCTAAAAGACCAACTTTGAAAAAATAGGTTAAATGCAAATTAGAGCATAAAATATGGAAACAAATACTTAGAGACTTTGTATTATAATGAATTTTCTGGGTATATTGTGTTCTGGTGCAAATAACCCCTTCAAGGAGCAACAAAGTTTCAGTGCCTGACTCTTCCTAGCACTTAAAGGTAAAATAGCCTATAAGATTCCGAATGTTGAAAGTAGTGTCATGCATTTGATATGTGGCTCTGACTCATTCACCGAATGACTAACAAAAGTCAGAACGAGAGAAGGCCAGCTCATCTAGGTTGCAGAGCACTAGTGTTTGATGTGCCTTTTATTTAGGAGAACCAGAAGTTATCAGTACTACCTGTACACTCATAATCATTTGTGGAAATAACGAATGCAGTTGCTTTATATATGCAGATATATAAACACTTTAGTAATTTTACTCTACTATCCTTCATTATTTAAGAAAAGACATACTTGAAAGATTTGCTTTGTAATTTTGTTATAGCATCACAAGTATATTTTGACCAAACTAAAAGATGAATAAGCTTCATCTGGAGTTTATAAAGGTGACTGATAGGACTGTGAATCTTTGTTATTGTGGAGAAGGTAAGTGAACCTTTCTTTATAAAATGGGTGGTTTTGTAATGCTGGAGATGTTACATTGGTACTACTGCTAAATTTGAGTAGTAAAAGTACATATGGAAGTGTATATATGGGTATTGAATACTGAAAAAGATGATCAGTGGAGAATATTGTGAGTTTGTTCAGTTGTTTGTCATGGATACCTTCTTATCCTGAAAAATAATGGTCTTAAAATTAGGTTCTATAAATTAAATTAATTTTTATGATATTTGATAGATAAGGTAAAATCCATCTTTTTGCTGCCCTTTCAATTGGCAGTAGAAGTCACAGCAAGGTGAATAGTGAGTGGAAAACTTCAATGGTTGGCTTCAGCATTCCAGTATCAAGTAACTGCTTTGTGGATATTGAAAGGTCAACACATGAGCAGTGGCTCCTTTACTTCTGAAGCATGGCTTCAATAAAATAGTTTGCCCTGGCTGTCTATACCTCCTGGGGCAGTTTCATGGTATATACTTCTCTAGCCATCTCAACAAACCTGTAAACTCTTCATTTCTTTTATTAGATCCCTCCCCCTTAAATGCAAAGAGTTGGTAAGTTTCTTGCACTAATTTCATCTCTTCATTTCTGAATTCAAGTCTGTCTTTACCTACACTGTCTGATTCTTCAAGTTTTGCCTTTTCCAAAGACATAATATTGTTTCATGGCTCAAGTTTTAGCACATATTATTATAACTGCCTCAGTATCCCTCTTTGCCATCTGTAAATTATATTCTCACTCTTAAACAAACATTTCTTTGGCAAAGTCTTTCCTGCAGAGTTGCTATTTGTACTTTGATGTCCTTATCGCTATATTTACATACTCATATAGCACATACATGACTTACACTGTCATTATTTGTTCAAATTTCTTTCCCTATATTATATTTCAAATTTCTTGAGAAGAAAATCTGTGCATTATTAGCTTTGTATCTCTCAATATCTAGACATGTCCTGGCACATAGTAATAACTCTACATTTATTTTTTTCCCTTTGAGTACCTGAAAAGATACAATTTTTAACTTTATTAGCTTAAATGATATTTTTCACTTTATTAGTTTTAAATGGTGTTTATATGATTGTTTTTAACATTTAAAAAAGTTTATTATATTTTACTTCCCTGTTATTTAGTTATTACATTATTATTCGACCTTACTTAGATATCTCAGTGATTTACCTAGAATTAGAAATTAAAGAGTTGAAAGAAAAAAATTCCTTCAAATCAGAATCCATTTCTAATTCCAGTTAGGTCAGATGGCTAGGGTTCTGTAGGTATTATGGGGTAGGAGAGGGGTTGTTTTGAAAATAGAAAGTAACCACAGCATGCGAACTATAAAGTCATAGCTAGCAGGGAGTCATTCAGTTGGGGAAAGGAAAGGTGATTTTCTGTCAATCGCCAGTGAGGTTTACAAGTCCTCTCCCACTGAAGCCACAGATGGCATTTATGGGCAACCACAGGAAACAATGACAGACGTATTGTGAAAAGTGGATAAGAGCCGCAACTCCAGCATATCCAGAGGTGTGTGAAACAGCAAATTTGTAAAGGAACTAACTGTAAGAGGCTTACCTTCAATGGACAATCTATGCCTCAGAGATCCTAACTGCATGCATATAATTCATTTAATTCTCAGGCAAGAGCTATTGAGTGGGGTTGGCCCAAACAGGTCTTCTTTTTCATGATGTCATAAATAAGGGTCTTTCTCTTTTAGTGAAGTTGTGTAGACCTAGAAAGGTGAATTTAAGATCATCTGAGAGCAATTACTGAGGGATCACATTGAGAGGCATGTCAAAGGGATCCCAATGGCAAGCAAACCTGAAGCAAGTTTTGAGAAGCAAAATGCAAAGCCAGAGAAGAGTTTGAGCATCATGGGGGATGAGAATAAGAGTTGATCAGGTCACAAAAACAGGAATCACTGTGGGTGAATGATGCAGAGAGTGGGTCATTATCTCCACTGGGGTTTTGTGATGATTGATAGATTCATTTATGGGAATAACAACTTTGCAGAGTCATAAAATGTGTGTTGGAAGGAAGTGATCTCTCTGCTTTGGAAACAAATAAACAGCCTTCACACCAAAAGACCCTAACCAGAATCAATACTGAAATAATTCTCTGAAAACTGGCTGTCAAAATGTATATCAAGTGGTTAGCATAACGATAAAAAGCATAGCCCATAGGTCAGCTTTTTTTTTTGCATTCTATATTTGCTCTGGAAACTTTATCAAGTTGTTTGACTATTCTAAATCTCTGTTTCCTCTTATGGAAAGTGTGCTAATGCCATTAATTTCCGAATATTAGTTCTAATTGCTGAATGTAAACTAACTATATATTAATGTATACTTATGATTGATCTCATAGTGTCAAATCAGATATTGGCAACAATTTTTTTTTTGTTATTTTATAAGCTTTTGAGCTAATAGAACTCTATCAGCTGAAATCAATATAAAACATTTTAACTGACAGAATGTAATCAACTGTTGCAGGCGAATTCCTGGTTGCCACATATGAAAAACCAGCCTAATACTATCCTTTACAAAATGATTCAACAAAACTATTCTTGTTTTGAGGTGCCCTTCATTACCTCGGCCATTGACCCTCAAATTATTGTTCCCTTATCTATTTAAAACTAAATAACTCTGTAGTAGCAAAATGTAATTCTAGTTACCTTTGATTACATAGTCACAGAAAATTTAATCCCTATTAAATTGAGTTGCCACTTCACTTGATGGTTCTTTGAATCATATTTACTCAGGGAGGAAGGCTAAGTTTTTCTAAGGCCAAGTATTTTCATGTTAATTAAACTTAAATTGCAGCAGTAGAATCTCTGAGAGAACTGGAGTCATGTGAAAGAGGGTCACTATTAAGTGTAATGTTTGCTCAGACTCGAGATTAGCCAGATTTTTGGCTTTAACAAAGTGTTACAATTCAGGAACTGTGCTGTTGAACTACTACCCAATATCCAGTAAAGCAAGTGGATAATCAACCAAATTCATGAAGAGTAATGGCATATTGATTCAGCAGTTCTACAATCTTTCTTTAGATTATACTCAAACAGACATCCTGAAAAGTCAATGACAAAGTGGGAGTCAAATAAAGGAAATCTTTATAGTGTTTCCATTGATTCTAGAAAGGGCTTGGAGGCTTAAAGTCCATCAGAGGTCCCAGTTGGATACTTTGATCCTGGCTATCAGAGAAGTAGATCAAAATTCAAGTAAAAGTAAAATATAAATTTATAAAAGATTATCTTATATTCAAGAAATTTAAATAAATGCATATTATTTAAGAAACTGCTTCTTGCATTTCTAGTATTTTTATGTCAATGTGATATTACAGTATGTACAAATTGTGTTTGTTTTACAAATCAGCTGTAATTCATGTATACTTACGTATAATGCATTTAAATATATATGTGTGTATGTGTATAATACACATACATATAATTTATATAATATATAAAGACATGACATATTTTTAATCTCTGTATCTTCTCTACTTAGGAAAGTTTGCACTGTGGAGGACAAAACACATACATAGCATGGCATCTAGCCCTAAATACAACATATATTTGTATCCATACTATAGACAAATATTAATGTTTACTACTAGTACATGACAACTCTGCAAATGCCGAGGAATATATGTATATATGTGCTTGTACAACACACATATACATGATCTAAGTTTCAACCAAATGAATATAATTTGAGTATTTTCAAAAATGTTTTATTTCATTTGAACTAAAGTAGAAAATATTGTGAAAATATATTTTCTCCATTTAAATTTCTAAGGAAGCTTACAAAAATCTTTTCAAAATTTGGGGAAAAATTAATAAAAAGACATCAAACACAGGACAAAATGATCTATTTTCTGCTTTCTGTGTGTGTGCTACTATATACTACTAGAATGAGATAAACAGAAGAGGATTGAGATTCTAAGATGATATCATAAGTGCCCTCTGGAGATGGCACTAGAACCCTCCATCTCTTAATGTATCTCTTTTTCTAAGTATTTCTCTAGCCATGCTGATTCCAAAATACAATGACCCAATATAGAGCCAGCTACAATAAAAGATGAAGAATTTCTACCATCCTCCATTAAATCATGGGCCAACTTTCTGCAACCATGGCAGTGTCTTTCTACTCTCAGAAGCAAACAGAATTAGACTTCTCATGAATATGTGTGCTTGTTAAAGTAGCAGAGCTTTCTTCATTGTTTCTTAATGTGATCATTACTATTTCATTTTAAAAAGCAATTCACCGCACTAGTGACTCTACAATACAGTCACCCTCAATTGAAATACAGCTCATACTCATGGAGATTCAGATAGGAGTTACAAAATTTCTTTCAAAACTGGCATAAAAGAAAAAATGCACCAGACAAGTTAAACAGTCAAGAAGATTTTATTTTAAATTATTGCAATAGGGGTTAAGACTATTGCAATAGAAAAGAGATACTGAACTCAACTCCACTAACGGAAAAAGAGGCAGGAGAGTTTTTAAGTGCTGAATGTAATCAACCGTTGCAGGCAAATCCTCCAGTGGAAAAGCACTGGAAGATGTAAGGATGGAGGCTGGTTAATGTGATTGAGTCATCTGTATTTGTGACCTGGTACTTATTGAAGTCAGACATCTACCTTCCCACAGAGACTGAGATAGAGACACTATCTTTCTGATGATTACTTTCAAAGGTTTGACTCTCATTTCCCTGAGAAAGACATCCCTGTGTTGCAAAACTGACAAGAGGTGGGGAGAAGGTGGACATCTCAAAGAGGCAGAGAAATAATTTATAATGGTATGTTTTCTAAATTAAATGCCCTAACAAAGAAAATCAGGACCTATATTCAGGAAGAAAGCTGTCTTAAGTTTAGTCAAGCTGAGACCTTTAAGATCCTCTAGGTAACCGTCATGTGAATAGACACTAATCTCTAGCCATAACCTAGGTAATACCTAGAGAAGGCTAAAACAAATGGACCATTAAAAAGCCAACCTTAAACCTTCCACAAAAGATAAATTTTTTTTATAGTCTTATGGAATTTACTTTACATTATCCCATGCCTGCCCCCTACATAGAGTTTATTGTATCACACTTCATTTCCTCTAGATTTTTCACTTATTCTCTCTACTTAGTTTGCACTCTAGAGGTCAGAACACACATACAGCACAGAGCATGAGTATATAATTGATCATTATTACTGTGATAGGATATTTTGGTGCAAATCTTAAGTAATTTCACATAATGAAGCTATGGGGAAAAATATGTGGATAATTTTCTCAAAGTCAAAGAAAAAAGAACAAAAGAAAAATGTGAAAATTACAGTAGCCAAGTAAATTAAGAAATTTCACAGGTTTGTTTGTTTCTTTTTTTCTGAAATTTGCTGGTAATTGAGGGTAATTTTTGTTTTTAAATTTGTTTTAGTTAATTGGAAAATTGTTGTAATTTGCCAATTCATTTATTTTCTTCATGTAAACAGAAATTAACTCTGCTTTAAGTTGTAAATGGAGTCAGTGAAATGAAAATTACAAAAACTTTGTCATCAACACTGTTTATCAAGTAAGTGTAACAGCTGTCACATATTAGGTACTTCAAATGTCACCCCACAACCTAAAAAGAATTGTGGCCATTCAGAGATCCGGTGATGACTGACGAATCATGCTCAGAAGTTGTGAGTACAGCAGGTACCATCTGTGAGAAACTGAGCCTCGCAGGCTTTAAAGAACATAATCAGCAGCTTACAGAGTAAATGCCACATAAGCTGCTCTCTGAGTGAGCCCCACCTTGACATGGCAGTAGAAAGGGAAGATATTGTAATGTAAAACCCTGTATTTATATAGATCATTCCTTGAAAAGCTCTTAAATCCTTAACAGATTCTGAGCTCATCAATCCTTAAATTCCAATGGAATAAGAATTATAGATGCATGTAATCCTCAAAATAATTATTTAGTGATCCCAAAACCACAATTTTCTAGTGGCCCCTCTGTTTTATGAATAGTTATGTGATCCTGATAAGGGGATTACTTTTGTTAGAAAAACTCGATATCCAGGGAATTTAGAAAAAAAAACAAAATAGTACAGAGATTTATCCTGTTTTAATGTACATATTTCTGTAAAGTTCTTTAAATTCTTTTTTGAACTCTGTAGTAAGTAAACAAACCACAATCAAAGTGGGGAATTACTACATTTAGGTCGAATTCGTGATAGTTCATACACAAATGATAGCACAAGTCTGCTAGACATGCTTACTGGGAGTAACACATTTCCTAAATAACTAATGAGTCATATGCAATGTTGCTAATTTGTCTTTTCTATATTTTCATTTATATCCGTTGGTTATGTCATTACCTTAGCAGAGGCCCACTTAGCATCCCCATACAACACTCAGTCTCCACCATCCCTGGAATGCAAGATCCAGCATACCAGAGATCTCTGTGTTTCATTCACTAATGAATACCAAGGTGCTAAAATCATGCCTGGCTTACAATAGAGACTAAATACAAATTTGTCAAAGGAATGAACAGACGAATAAGTGAGAAATGAATAAAATAATTTCCTAACATTCTGTCTTGCAACTCTACAATGCATTCTACACCTTAAACTAATCTCTTCATTGTATTTATATCAAACCAGCATCTGTCTTCATTAAGAAATTACTTTTGTCATTTTGTTTCTTTTGATTAGAATGGCTTCCCAATATCTGTTATATGTAAAAATCCAATAAAATCTACAAGAAAAAAACTGAAATTTTAAATAAACCATAATACCTTCTTACAATATAGCCCTTAAGAATCACTTTCTCTTGTCAATTTGCATTGGAATTTATAATTTATCTTCCAAATACTGATTTAACATTATTAAATTGAATATAACATAAAGTATATGCAAATTAAAAATAAGTTATATAAAAAGCACAAAAGAAATTGTTTTTCTTTGTCTTTTCTTTTTCTTTTTTTAAATAAACATAGAGACAGGGTCTCACTATGTTTCCCAGGCTGATCTTGAACTCCTGAGCTCAAGTGATCCTGCTCGGCCTCCCAAAGTGTAGGGATTAAAGGCATGAGCCACCATGCCCAGCCTGAAAATAATTCATATACAACATCAAAAAACCCACCCCTAAGAAATTACCTTTATTAACATTCAAAGATCATTAACTTATGTGATATACAGATGACATGTTAAAATAGAAAAAATAAGCAAATGAAAGAAAGGAGAAATTGATCTATACAAGTCTATTTTAGAAAACATTGATTGTATTTTAATTTTAGTGAAAATTATTGAATTTAATTTTGCTTGCATGTAAACAAATAAGCACCAATTAACAAAACAAAATGGCGTATAATATGGAAATATAATTATTTCATTACAACTAAGTATTAATTCCTCAATTTTTTCTGCAAAGCCTAGAAAAATAACTCTAGAGCCACTAAGCTTTGTAAACTGCATGTCCTACATTAAAGAATATTTATTTTTCAATAATAAGAATAATATGAAATATAGAAATTACTTATTTCCTAGTTTTCAAATACTCAGTAACTTTTTCTTCTTTGAAAAACTCTGATGTCTGATGTCTGTAATTGCTTGTCCCTGTTTCTATATGATTGCTAGTTGCTCACCCATGAATGGATAAATAAGTAGCTAAATGGGTAAAATGGACTGATGAATGCATTGATAGATATTGATCATCCATACTTCTACCTGGATTCTATATTTCAGAATTTGTTTCTTTAATTTACCCTTTGACTGGCTAGATTTCATCATTATTTTATTTTCAAAAAAGGCTCAACGTATTTTTTTGTCGGTTTCTTGTTTGTAAAGGGATATATAGACAGGGATCATGCTCTCCTCCAGAATTTTGTAAATAACTTTTTACTACCTTGAGATATTGCATTGATATGCAGAATCCGAAGTCCAGCTCATGAAAAAATATTTGAAGTGGCAAAAAAAAAATCTTCAATAAACTGGGTAAGTTGGTTATATGAATGTAAAAATTAATATGTAGGTTTAGAAAACAACATAAAACATAAAAAAAAGGCCTTAATTTTTTCTGTACTAGATAGTATGTAGGTATCTAAATATTAAACGAAGTATATAGAGATCGAGAAGATCTTATAAAGAACGCAGAGTGTCCAACTCAAAATTTTGTTTTTGAGAAAGAGAAATTTGCATTGAAATTGAGATAATAACAGTGATGTCATCCTATTAATCTTTCACAATCTGTAGAGGATAAAAACAGGCTATCAGTATAGCAAACACAATAAGCAGAAAGCCTGCACTGCAAGACTTCTTTCCAAGTATACAATAGAGCATTGTTAACTATCATCATCATACTATGCATTAGATCTCCAGAAATTATCCAGCTTGCATAAGTGAAACTTTGCACCCTTTGGCTAACATCACTCCTTTTCCTTTTTCTTTCCCCATACCCTAACAACCACCATTCCTCTTTCTGCTTCTACAAATTTGACTATTCTACTTTCCACATATAAGTAATATTATTCAGTATTTCTCTGTCTTGCTTACTTATAATTTGCTAAGAATATAGATCTTAAGTCTCAACACACACACGTTGCACACACACATATGCACACTGGTAACTATGTAGAGAAAATAGATATGTTAATTAGGTTGATTGTGGTGATCATTTCACAATGTATATGTTAATCCAAGCATCAAATTACATATTTTAAGTACATACAATTTTTATATGTCAATGATACCTCAATAAAAAAAAGAATTCCTAAGAATATCTTCAAGGGTTTGGTCAAAAATAGTAAATAGCTTATTAGCAGTGATATACAAAAACGTTGTCAGGAATTCTGGCTAATCTAAGAGTCAAACTGATTTAGGACTTAAGAAAAACTTATGAACTATAGGGAGACCTCAGAGAAGCAGAAATTTTACTGTGATTATCTGCTTTCCTTAATCTCTTTACTTTTTCAATATGTAATTCTCTTCTTATATATAATAGGATTCAAAAAGTCTGAAATCAAGAGGATGATATATCTGTCAATCAGATTTTCTATTCTGATTTACAATATCCAATATGTATTTTTTTTATCTAAAAAGCATGACAGAAAAAAAAATGGTCAATTATCACAAATGTTTTGGCAGAGTGAGACAGTTTGCTCAATTTATTGTGAGTAGTTTTGAAATATAAAAGACCAAAGAGTAAGTTTTTCATGTAGGACAATGTCTTTGAATTGAATAGCAACTGCCTATTGTAAAATGCACCACAAACTCAATAGTCAGATTACCTGATTTTAATTTTGAGGTTCAATTACTAGTTGTGTGCTCTGCCAATCATTTAACCTTTTGGGGGTCAACTTTTTTTCTATTGATTTTTCTCCCAATGTAACTCTGAAGGTTGAAAAGTACACTCGCAATGAGAACACTTGGAAAGTGTAAAGCACTTACCAACATACACAATAATTGTGAATATTTTGTCAGTAAAATTGTGTGTTGAGAAATAAAAATAAATGGAATATTTTTGTAGGTTTTAATATTACTGTAGCTCAATAGAAATTTTCTATATGTTTGTTATTTAGAGAAGTTAAAGATTAAATAAAATACATATTCATTTTTTTATTTTCTATTTGATCTGTCAACAAGAGCGACTCTGCTAATAGAGAAACAGAATTAGTTGCATAAACAAAGTTGCATAAGATTTTATATTTTCTGAATGGAGATAGAAAAATTTCTACAATTGTCAGATAATTTACATACAAAAAGTTGCTGTAGATTTGTATCCTAATTATTCAAATCATCAAGTTATTGTCTTCCAAATGTTGAGTTTTTAAAAGTTGGGGAAAAAAATCCATTCAGATTTTATGAGAAAAAAATTCTAATTTTCCTCCTTGCAGATCTTAAGTATCAGCTTAAATCACATAAGTTAAATTGAAAGTTTATATTATCTTTTACCTAAATATTGCGTAACTATCAAAATATAGTTTTTGATAATTTAAATTGAAAATGTCCTAAACCGAATAATTCTCTCTCTAGTTTTACATATACATCTTTTTAATTTTAATGTGAAAATGAAATAAAGCAAAAATCAATGAGTATTTCTATGTATGCTTGTCAATTTTGAATATAGTAAATGTATAATATTACAGAAAATAAAATATCTTAGTGAATTTAGCATCAAGGAAAAAATGAACTACATGACAATAGAACTGTTTTAGAATTTAATGTTTATGTAGCTTTCTTTCAGGTTCTGGGGAGAATATAAAATAATAGAATTCAAGTATTCTCTCCTCAAGTAGATTAATATCTATCTAAATGTACCAAACTGTTTGAGAGCAATTGAATAGATCCATTATACTATGAGAGAAGAAAAATTAGTAACGCAAAGCATGATTTAATCAAATGAAGCTTTATAGAGTAGATATTGACTGAATTTTAAAGTATTGATGTGATTTAGGCAGAAAAAGAGAAAAGGCACAGAACAAAAAAACCTAGCAAATTTATCGGGAAATAGTGAGGAGGAATTTCTTACTGGAATAGAGGCTAATATTGGAGATTCAGGAAAAATTAATTCAGGGGAAAGTTAGCATAGAAAAGATGGTTAGCCAATAAAATTCATTGAATTCAAAGGACTATCATAATAAAAATAATATGTTAAGTTCTTTATAATAGTGGTGAATATTTCATGTAAAATGATTACATGAAGTAGATGGTAAGGAAATGGAGACAAGCTGGCTAGGTAGGAGCTTCTGTCTCACTAGAGAGCAGAATGAATACTTCAATTGTGGCATTACACATAGCTCCTATTAATTTAGTACTTACAATGTGTTATGCAGTGACTGTGCACATGCACATTAATTATTGTTTTTTAATTTTTTCTAAAATTGGAAATGTAGAGGTCATTATCTTCATTTATAAGATGAGAAAACTGAAAATTAGAAAGGTTTTAAGATTTTTCCAAGACTACATATGGTTAGGTCTTAGATTTTAATCTCATCTGCTTAGTTTAAAATGCAGGCTTTTTATGTCATACTTTCTGCTTCTTAACATGATAACCAATTTCTCAGTAGAAAAGGAACATCTAAGACATTTTGGAAGAAGTAAAGTAGAATATGGTGATGAATTAGATGAGGGAACTCAAACATTGGAAAGTTAAAGATGACTTGAAATCTCTCACTTTGGCTTAGAATAAATGAATGAAACTATGGCAGTAGTAGAAGAGTTGAACAAGATATATATTCAGACAATTTTGGCAATAAAGCTTTCTGTAATATCTTGCCAACAACAATTGATGACTGTAACTAACAATCTCTTTTAGATCCTCTTCCCTTAGCGATACAGATTCATGTGATAAATCATCTACTTCCAAAATTGCTCTGGGACAAACATTAATCAAATATTTGCCACTGGATAACAAAAATTTCCATTCTTCTAGTAAGTATATCCTGTATTTCCAGTTATTATATGATGGCTGCCCTAGGAAAGGTATCATCTTAGATAAGGCAGAGACTGTTCTTTCAGCTTAGGAAAATTATTCGTTAAGTCTAACATCTGAGGGCTGTCATATAGTGGCACCATCAGTGGCTGGACAAATACATCTTTAATCCTGAAAGAGAATTTGGGGACATAACACAGTATCCACCACACTTAATGTGCATTAGCTATTTTCATATTTATAACTCTTTTTTTTTTTTTTTTTTGAGACGGAGTCTCGCTCTGTCGCCCAGGCTGGAGTGCAGTGGCCAGATCTCAGCTCACTGCAAGCTCCGCCTCCCGGGTTTACGCCATTCTCCCGCCTCAGCCTCCCCAGTAGCTGGGACTACAGGCGCCCGCCACCTCACCCGGCTAGTTTTTTGTATTTTTTAGTAGAGACGGGGTTTCACCGTGTTCGCCAGGATGGTCTCGATCTCCTAACCTCGTGATCCGCCTGTCTCGGCCTCCCAAAGTGCTGGGATTACAGGCTTGAGCCACCGCGCCCGGTCCATATTTATAACTCTTAACAATGTCAGGTATTATCATTTTCAAATTTTATACACAAGAATATTTATATTTAGAGAATTAATTTTTACTTGTTTGAGCTGCTTTAGCTAAGTAAAAGGATGAATATACATTTGGATCTTTTTTATCCTAAACTATAACTGCATTCTCAATAGTTATTCTACCATATTATGCAGTCAGATACAATCTAAGTTGGCTATAATCTATCTGTAAGATTTGTGGAATTAGGAAGGCTGTGTTATAGCACCAGATCTTATTCAGTAATGTCTTCCAGAGGGTGAGTCTTGTTTTTATACTATTGGCTGGGTTCTACTGCTATTACACTACACTTTGTGATGGTTTACCTATCAAAGCTAGAATAAGAAAGCAAGCTACGGTATTATATAACTGGTAAATTATAAGTTAACCAGTGTTTTCTAAGACAGGCTCACAATAAAACAATTTATAAAAGTAGATTGGAAGTTTCTTTATTCCTCAAAGAAACAGACCTGAAAATTAGGGTAACACATTTCTCATGAAGTTTAAATGAAGATTATTCTATTAGATCAGTTTTTGATGCCTTTTAAAACTAAATATTTTATCTCTATCTCTATTTCTCCTACTTGTAGCAGAAGGCTTTCAGTTTGCCAGTCAGAAATAATTACAGATCAACACATAGCTGTAACTATACTTTTAATTTGAGCTCTCTTTTAGACATAGGGCTTCTTACTGAATGTTTTACTATGTGACCTTTTTCCTCTCTTATTATTAACTATTTTACTATTCACCATTCTGCTTACAATTTGCATAAACAAAACTTCAAAGATTTTCTCATTGTGTTCCCCTAACCCTAGAATAGTATTATCCTTTCAATTAATCACAAATTGTTTTTTACCTTCAGATACATTTAGAAATCTTAATAATTCCCTAAAATTATTTTGAGTAGTTCTCCAAAGGACTCATACTTTAGAATCAACTCTTTTCATGCCAACTACTAGTGGGAAATTGTGTTCGAAAGGCTGTGCTTCTGGTTTACATTGTTATTCAATGATTTTATGTACTATATATCTGCATGTATAATACACACATATTAAAGATTACCTGTTTCATTATCTTTGAACATGAGGCCCTAAAGCATAATTTCTCTGTAATTTCTCTTTGCAATGCTCAGTAAAAAAGAAATAATAAACAAAGAAATAATTTTGATGATGAAGTAAATTTAGATTGTATTTGAAAAAAACTATACTTCTAAACAGAACATGATTATCAGAATTACCAATGATCTGTCAAAAGGAGTATTGATTAATATAGTTTCAGCACATACCTAGAGATAGAACCATAAAGAAACTGAAACTCCACAGATGGTTATATAGAAAGAAAGGGAGCATGAGGTTTGCACATGGAAAGTATTTGGAGAGGAAGGGAAGATATTGTGATACATTTCAGTTGTTAAGACCCTGAGGGAAATGTTAGTATTATGGGTGAGTATAACATGTGAGGAAATTGAGAAAAGTCATGCTGTTTTGGAGGAAGGGAAAATACTAGCTTACTGGTGGATAGTTAAGTAGTTAATGGTGAGTTTGTAAGCATTTTTTAAGAAAAATTATAGATAGGAGAAGTCTAAATACAGTGATGGCAGGCAGCAGTGGCATGACCAAAAGCCAAAGGTGAGAGCCACAATGAGGAACATGAACTTGAGACTTAGACTTTCTGACTTCAAATTCCACTTGTGATATTGGGCATGCACCTAACCTCTTGGTCATAGGTTCCTCATATGTTATTTGAGAATATTAATAGTTGTACCTTATAGATATGTTAATATTAGAGGGTAAATTATCAAATAAGACTTAAAACAATAAGTGGCAAATTTTCAGCTATTTGGAAGTATTTGTAAATACATAATCAACAAATACATAAAAAATAGGTAGGTAAATACATAGACTGATGATACATAGAAAGTATCCCCAATGATTCAAAAGTTTTCAGCCCAAATTTTGTATTAGATAGGAAAATGTACTGCTATGGAAGATAAAGTGATAGACTGCAAATAGCGCCCAAGTTTCTTCCCTTCCATTCCCATGACCCCTTAATTCTGTGATAGCTCTGAGACTTATTTTGACCAACTTGGTTTGAAAAAATATGAGAGAAGCTGTAGCATCAAACGTTCATGTGCACTAAAGCTTGCTCTTGTGGTGTGTTCATGTATTAGTTTGTTCTCGCACTGCTATAAAGAAACACCTGAGACTGGGTAATTTATAAAGGAAAGAGGATTAATTGGCTCATGGTTCTGCAGGCTGTATAGGAAGCAGAGCAGCATCTGCTTCTGGGGAGGCCTCAGGGTGCTTTTATTCATGTTGGAAAGCAAAGAGGGAGTCAGCACTTTATGTGGCAGGAGCAGGAGGAAGAGAGAGGGGGAGGTGCCACACACTTTTAAACAACCAGATCTCATGAAAACTCACTATCGCCACAACAGTGTCAAGGGAGATTTTGATAAACCATGACAAACTGCCCTCATGATCCAATCACCTCCCACCAGGGCCTACCTCCAACATTGGGGATTACAATTCAACATGAGATTTGAGTGGGGGACACAGATCCAAACCATATCATTTTGTAAGCCTTGGACCACAATGTAAACAAACATAAGCCATTCTACTAGAGTATGCAAAACTGCATGGGACAGAACAAACACAGCTTGGTTGTTAATGTGTCAAAAAACAAGCATATGATTAGGTGATTGATTGATTGATTGATTGATTTAACGGAGTCTTGCTCTGTTGCCCAGGCTGGAGTGCAGTGGCACGATCTTGGCTCACTGCAAGCTCCGCCTCCCGGGTTCACGTCATGCTCTGCCTCAGCCTCCTGAGTAGCTGGGACTACAGGAGCCGCCACCACTCCCCGCTAATTTTTTTTTTTTTTTTTAGTATTTTTAGTAGAGACAGAGTTTCACCGTGTTAGCCAGGATGATCTCAATCTCCTGACCTCGTGATTTGCCCGCCTCCGCCTCCCAAAGTGGTGGTATTACAGGTGTGAACCGCCACACCCGCCGTGATTAGGTGATCTTATACCACCTATCTGCAGGCTGACCAATCCGCTAGCCAAAAATAGATGAGCACAGCAAGTATTTTTTTGTTTGTTTGTTTGTTTGTTTTTTGAGGCGGAGTCCCTCTCCAGCACAACGGGTTTTACTACAGCTAGCTCCGAACAGGAAAACCTCCCAACCTTTCCAGTCCTCCCATAGGACATGAGCTAAGTGCTTGTGATTTCTGGTGATTTTAGATAGAGGCTAATTGATTCAAGAACTGATGCCTAGCAGGGTAATATCATAACAAACACCTGGAATATGTAACATTGGCTTTGTGACTTGGTAGCAGACAAAGACTGGAGAAGTGGTGAGAAAAATATAAATGAAAGTATGAAACAAGAGATCACACCAAAGAGAGGGGAAGAGAATTTTCAGGATGACAGTAAGCCCAGGATGAGAACTGTGCAAAAGACTGAGTGAGCAAATAGGTAAGACTACATAGGAAGTCAGAAGGCTCCCAGAGGGCTGCCTCCAGGAAAAAAAATAAATGGAAATGATAAGTTATCACAACAGATTTCTCCATATGTCAGTTTAAAAGGAGATAATTTGGGGGAGTTTTTAAAAGTATAGGGAGACAATTTAGATGTGAAATAATAATAAAAGAAAGGTGGTATATAATTAAATTAAAATTAAATATTTTTTGAGAAAATTCATGTGAGAAATTTAAGAAACAGATAGTGTAGCACTTGACCCAGCCGTAATGATATTCACATAGACACAGTAATTAAAATATGAAATATAAATTTAATATAATTTGAGAGATAATTACATTGGTAGGATGAAGGATTTTATGTATAAGTAAACTAATGTTCTTGTTTGCCATCACAGAGAATCAACAGACAATGTCAAAATTGAATCCACATGTAAATACTTAGGATAATTTATGGTAGCCTGACATTAACATAGGAGTATGAAAAGTTTCTCCAGTGTTTAGGTGAAATGATTAAAATACTGATTTCCTATTGGGAAGGAGACAAAATGGGAAAACTTGGGAAACTTTTAAACATTACTTTAATTTTTAAAGTTATTTTCCTATGATATTTATAAAATAAAATAAAATTGTCATTATCTACTTATAGCATATGCTGTGGATTGAATTGTAGCAATCATGCTATAATTGAATTCATCCCTAAATTCTTATGTTGAAGCCCCATTGTGAATCCTATGTGATGGTACTTGGTGATGGGGCTTTTGGGAGGTAATTAGGTTTAGATGAGGTCGTGAGAGTGGGACTTTCATGATGGAATTAGTGTCCTTACAAGCAGATACATCAGGCCAGGTGCGGTGACTCATGCCTGTAAACCAGCACTTTAGGAGATTGAGGCAAGAGGATCACTTGAGTCCAGTAGTTTTGGATCAGCCCTGGCAACATAGTCAGACAGCATTTCTATTAAAACAAAAACAAACAAAACAAAAACTCATCCAGGCATAGTGGCACACACCCGTAGCCTCAGCTACTTGGGAGGCTGCAGTGAAAGGAACGATTGAGCCTAGGAGGAAGGTGAGGCTGCAGTGAGCCATGGTTGTGTCACCTGCACTTCAGCCTGGATGACAAAGCAAGACCATGTCTCAAAAGAAAAGGGAGAGAGAGAGAGAGAGAGAAACCCCAGAGAGAGCTTGAGCTTGCTGTCTTACTCCACTAAGTAAGGAGAACCAAGGAAGAAAGTGTCAGTCTATATAAGCCAGGAAGAGAGTCCTTAGTGGAATGAAACATGCTGGCATCCTAATCTTGGACTTCCAGCTTCCAGAACTCTGAGAAAATAAATTTCTGTTGTTTAAGCCACTCAACTTGTGGAGTTTTGTTATGGCAGCCTGAACTGACGGAAGCAGCATGGTAACTTACATTCTAATTCAAGCTCCCCACCAAAAAATAGCTAATAAAGCTAGATAAAATACAAAAATAGGTATTGGAAGGCAGTCAAGGTGGTCAGATTTGAGGAACCAAGATATTGGAGGGAGGCAAAATTTGTTGTGGTGAAGCTGACATTTTCTGCTTCTTTTTTCTTCAGTGTATTTGCTGATATATAGGTAGCAAAGAGAAAAGTCAAGAAGAGGCAGGGGCTTGGGTATTTTGTCAGTCTCATGGGTTCAGAGCATTACAGCTTATGTTCTTTAGAGACATACGCTCAGATAGAGTTTGGGGGCAAGATACTTATAAGAATTGATGCCTGTGAAAGTAAGGTGGTAGAAGCAAGATATGTCAGAGAAAATAGTCAAAGTACAATGCAGACTGAACAAAGCATTAGTCAATCCAGTAGAAAGTTCTGAAATAAGAAAAGACTGTTATTTGTTTTCTACCTCAAGTCGAAACGGCTAGATCTCTACCCCTTGCATTGCTTAGTCACCAGACATGGACTGCTTTGGCAAGGATGTGATTTGCTGCTTTTCTGAAGGAAAGGTAGACACCGAGGAAGCTGCTAGCTGGAAGATAACTGGCAACACTTCCCTCCCGAAGTCTGGGCAACTCGTCCTTCTTTGAAGGGAATCTGGGTACTGCACTCTGTCTTCTTTCACATTTTAACTTTTGTGCAGCTTGAATCCACTTCTCCATATACAGTGATGAAGCACGTCCTCTTGTGGACCTGCTCTCCTGAGCGGAAACTTAAAAAAGTGAGTTTAGGCTGAAGAACCACGGTTCCTATTCCTTAGGTAGATCTGGGATCCTCAGTTTATACTCATTATGTCCCAACTCCACTATCCAGTCTAATTTTTCCTTAATGGCTTAACTGTGACCCCGACACACATCTTGGAGGGATCTTACCTCTTCCTGGTTACCATATTCTGTTCAGGATATCCTTTCCTGAATATGGTATCAATACAATTGAGCAAGATGATACCAAGAGGCACCCAAGTGGCTCATCTTATTTGCATACATATTCCTTCTTGGTCCTTCCTTCCTCCTGACGATCAGGGTTAGTTGCCACTGCTAGGAAAGTGATTCACTTACTGGCTTCTGATCCATGAACACAAGGAGCCCAGTGTACTCTGTGGCAGTGGGAGTTCATGATTCATTTATATCTCCCAGACTTGCAACATTGCAGAGTCCAGAGTGGCTCACTAGGAGAGATGCTGAGTATGACCATTTCTCTTTCCACTGCTTGGTTCCTGACCCATGTATTCTTTTTATTGGCAACAAGGCCATACACTAACTTTTGACTCAATGTATGTAATATCCTGGAGGATGACACCACATCCTAAGAGAGTATTGCCTACAGTTTGGCTCTTCAGTTGTGCTTTTAGCAAGCTATCTCAACATTTTATCAAGCCAGCAACTTTTTGTGATGTGAAGGCAGAACCTTACCAGGGCATAGATGCTGAGTTCAGGGTTCACTCTTGCATGTTCTTTCATTAAGAAGTTGATTCCCTAGTCTAACATGATATTACGTGGGAGCTCATGCTGGAGGATCAAACACTCTCTATTGCTGGTAAGTCTGACATTTTGTGATGTAGCAGCTAGGTCAGATTTGGTCACTTAAAGTTAGACTTTTGTGCATGTACTTAGGTTCTACTTCTGCCAGAATTTCCACTCTATTTATGGGCCCGTCGTGCCAGCAATGGTGGACAAAGATAAAAAATAGGCTGATACTAACTGGCTTGGTCATTTTCTGTACATGGTTGTTTAATGCCTCTTCCACAGTAAATGATCTCTAATGGGCATTGATATGAAATGCAGAGATCATCACATTTCCTGTCCAATTTCATGAGTTTATCCATAAACTTTTCCTTGAGGTTTCCACCTCTCTGACTATCCTGACTCTCCTTTCTTTGTTTTCTTTGTTAAAACATTTGGATCCCTGACCAGGCTGCCAAGCCATTTTCCCACTGCTCATGAATCTATATGTTGTAATTTCAGGCCACTAATTTTTCTATTTATTCTTCCAAACAAGGTAAATGACCAGATCCACTACCTGAATTTCTGATGATTCTGAGGATTTTATCTCACAAATGTCTGAAACTGTACTCTTTAGTTGAACCGTAATGCAATGACCCTAGATTATTATGCTCTGAACTCACACACCAGCGTGACAGATCTGAAAAACAAGATTGGGCACTTTCCTCTTCTTTCTCCTGGTCATAGGCATGAACAGCTTGAAGTGTGCTGGTGCTACAGTGGTCTAGGCTGCCTGTATGCAGCTTGCTCATGTCCCCTGTCCCTGCTAGTGCTTGATCCTGCGTATACCACTCCATCATACAATGGACTGTATGTGGACTTCCTCTGCCTTATATCTTTGTGAGTTTTGCAGAATCCAGCTCATGATAAGTGATTTTTGCTGCATGGTTACTCAGTGCCCTGTGGTTAGAGATTCTTTCTCTTCCAGGGTTCAGTAGCACAACACATTGTTTTTCAAAAAGTGACAATGGCTTACAGATGACATGACCTTGCTCCAGAACCCCTGCAATGGGATTTTTCCCCCTAGATCTTGCCACAAGCATCTTTGATCACCACTGATACTTCTAAAATCATAGGGTCAGTGAGATTGTATGGCAAAGCTGCTTCCACCATATTTTGGGCCCAGAACAAAGTCTTTCTTGCTCTGAGCCCCATTCAGATAAAGCTGGCAATTTTTGTGTCATTCAACAAATGGAGCAGGTAAGTGTCCCTATGCATAGGACAGACTGGTTCTCATCATGAACAAGCACACCTGGGACTATGCTTTGTTCTTTGGTTTAGAAACTGCAAGACTTAATCATTATCTGTTACTATAAGGGGATATTTTGGCACACTCTGACCACTAGAACCCCTACATTTTATGAGTGTAGCAGGCTTCTGAATCTTTACCACATTTATTTTTTTAACCTTTAGAAATGCATGTATCTTTTCAAGTTCTTAGTCACTGCTTTCTCATTCTGCCCAACTGATATAATGGCATTGATATAATGATTCCTATCATTTATCTGTGACCTTACTACATATAACACTCACCTAACATATCTGTCACAGTCATTGTGATTGGGGCTACTGCTGGATGAGCTTGAGTTAGTCTTTCATTTTCCAGCACCCATCCATTTCTGCAGGGGCAAAGTTGGTAAATTAAACCAAGATATGATGAGTCCACTATCTCTATATAAATACTTAAGGATGATTTTTTATCTCCACCAAGATTGCAGGAAATTACGCTGCTTTTATTTTATTAAACATTGGTCACTTCCACTTGGCCTTTTCCATTATGATTAATAATAAAAAATTAAGAAAATAAACATAGTAAACTAAATTAACCAAATTTAGTTCCTTTAAAATATTTATAAAATTTGATAAACACTTAGAAAAGCACATTAAAACAGACAGAGGGAGAGAAAACTCAGTATCAGTAAGGGGGATAAAAAATGAGACTCAATAAAGGTATTAAAATCAAAATGCAGTGGCTCATGCCTGTAATCCCAGCCCTTTGGGAGGCCGAGGCGGGCGGATCACGAGTTCGGGAGATCGAGACCATCCTGGCTAACATGATGAAACCCCGTCTCTACTATACATACAAAAAAATTAGCCGGGTGTGGTGGCAGGTGTCTGTAGTCCCAGCTACTCGGGAGGCTGAGGCGGGAAAATGGCGTGAACCCAGGAGGCAGAGCTTGCAGTGAGCCAAGATCATACCACTGCACTCCAGCCTGGGCAACAGAGTGAGACTCTCTCTCAAAATAATAATAATAATAATAAATAAAATAAAAGTAAAATATATGCAACTCTGCTGAAAAAATTGAAAAGTTAAAGGAAATGAGAAAATTTCTTGTAAAACACTCAGCAAAACTGACTCAAGAAGAAATATAAAATTCAAAAAGTCCTATGTCTCTTAAAGAGATGGCATCAATAATTTAAACATTCCCTTAAAGTGAACTCCATATAGATTTACCAGGAGATTGTTCCAAATATTTAGGAAGGAATATTATATTATAATTATTATACAATTATTTCAGAAAACAGAAAAACAAATAATAATCTATAAACCTATTTATGAGACATCCATATCTTTATGTAAAGCTTGACAAGGACATTACAATAAAGGCAAAAATCAGGCCACCTGCTCCTATGAACAAAGATGCAAAAAAAACTAATAAAATATTAGCAGATGTAGTATCAAAATGCATGAAAAAGATGGTATGTCACAATAGCTTAGATGTATTTGAAGAATACTAGACTGACTTGAGCTATGAACCAATGTTTCAAAACGTTAAAATAATTTTCTTGATTTGATAAAAGTTAGCTGCAAAAAATATGTAAAGTATCATGTTTTAATAGTGAAGTAATGAAAGCTTCCCCTGACTTTAGGAATGAGACTGGAGTGACTACTATTAACATTTTTGTTCATCATATCCTGGGAGAATCTTGCTAATGCATCAAGGAAAGAATAATAAATGTCCCAAGGATTAGAGAGGAAGAAAATAATATTATGTGATGATAATATGATTGTTTAAGAAGAAAATTGAAAATAATCTACAGGTAGATTATACAATAAACAACTGAATTTGAGAATTTTGCTCAAAGATGACTGATATACAAATAGCAATTTTATTTCTACATACTGATGACAAATGATTAGAATATTTAAAAATAATATACATTTAATTCATAGTAATTAACAAACATGAACAACCTAAGTATTAATGTAACAAAACTTTCAAGACATCTATTCATCAGTGTCCACAATATTATAAAAATGTTAAATTCCCCCAAATTTATTGGTTTTCATGTAAAACCAATCAAAATATAATCAGTGTTTCCAAAATTGATGAAATAACTCTTAAATTTATGTAATTGCAAATAGGCAAGAATAGGGAAACAGATCTTGAAGGAGAGCAATGAAGTTGGAGAATTTGGTCTATCATGTATCATGAAGTATTACAATACCAATGAAATTACGATGACAGGGTAATATCACAGGGAAGAAAAATAGACTAATAGAGTCAAGAGAAAATATTTTAATGCAAAATTTATGAAAATATTCAATAATGCAGTACAATGAATAAAGGGTGACATTTCAAATTTATGATGCTGGACCAAGTGGCTATCAATGTGGAAACAAATATAATCTTGACCCTTATCTCCCCAACTACACAAGTATCAATTTCACATCAATAAGAAACTAAGCTTGAAATGTAAAACAGTAACTCTGAGAAAATATTACAGAAAAGTGTTTTTATGATTTAGGCTAGGCAAAGATATTTTAATATTAAAATCACAAATAACCAATACACACCTACAAACAAAGAAACTAACGAAGACAATAAGAAGTGGTGTTAACATAAAGTAAATGGAACTCTCATACCCTGCCAATGGGTATACAGCTTGGACCAACCTTTTTGGAAAACCCTTTGATAGTAAATATTGAATAAAGTTAAACATATTTTTTAACCACCACACCCACTCTAGAAATGTTTTGACAGTACAGAAGCACATGGCAGGCTTCTTGAGTCTAGATAGTATCCCCTTTTCTCAATCTATGTACTTACATGAATCTATCAGACTATGCACTTATGAGTAATACATTTTCTTCACTTATGTCACCCTTCAATAAAGAATAACTTTCAAAAGAAACTCACAAAATAATTTGGACTGGAATTATTAGATTTTAAAATCAATACTGGCTCAATAGATGAAATGGCAATGCAGCGTCTGCTTAGTTGACTAAATCCTTGGAGGAGGAATTGCTAATCAGATTGATCTCATTGTATGACCTTGATCTGACCACACTTTTGTAGGGTTGGTCACAGTGTGTTAAGGTGTTTTTCCCTGCACTTCTTTCTTCCTCATTCTATCCTGTTTATATGTAAAGTTTCATAACTTTTTTGTGCTATATATTCTTCAAATGTAATAATATTTAAATGTATTTACACTCATTAAACAAACCTTTAATGTAAAATATTATTTTCTCAGCAATGAGATTTCTTTTTTCTTGGGTCTGCCTACAGGTCGCAAGATATTTGGCTTGAGTTCAGATTAACCAAAAACGTCTATTTCTTCAGGATTCTGGAGTTAAAACAACACACTGAGTTTATTAATAGAGATCTTTCTGCCAGGATTGGAACACAAGCTTTGCTAATAATTAAGGAGTATGTACATCTTTCAGCATGGTCTATTAAGTGCATGTTTCTTTGAGAAGTTCACTAGCCTACAAGAAGTGGCTAAAGCAAATGATTATTCAGATACCCCTTGGTACAGAGATGAAAATAATATCTAATAGTGTCACAAATCAAGAAAACACCAGTTAATATATCCATACTGCAATGGCAAAATCTGAAACTTGTTTCATTTGATTGAAGTGAAACACAGAAATCTTATTTTACCAGTTACAAGATAACAGCAAGTGTCCTAAAACAGTATTGCCATCCCAGTAGTTTCCTTTGGACAGATAATTTTCTGCTAATTGAATTATAGTCAAGTTTGGACCAAAGTTGGCTCTTACAGTAATAAATAAAATTAAACATATAAAAGGCATTGTCCCTTAATTCTCTGTCGACATGCCTATGAAAGCATAAATAACAAATGTTCAAAACCTTGTCTCTAGCACTATCCTGCTTTTCAGTTTTGTCCCTGTGTTATTTAGATAAATGGAGATTAGGAGCAGGAAAGAAGGGAGGGAGAAGGCCGTTCTCATCACTAGACCTCACCACAAAGTAAAAGCAAGGAAATCAACATCATGTTGTATTTAAGAAAGTATTTTGGGAGGCTGAAGTGGGAGGATCACCTGAGCTAAGTAGTTTGAGGGTGCAGTAGGCTGTGAGGGTGCTACTGAACTCCCAGCCTGGGCAACACAGCAAGACCCTGTTTCTAATAAAAAAATCAATAATAGAAAAAGTATACAACTCTACAAAACTGCTTTATGTTACTCCAGCACTACTGTAAGTAGACGTGATGTGGATACTATTTGACAATTTTCCTATCTCCTTCAGTTACCTGCTATTTAAACATCATAATAGCAGCAAGTAAGCATAGAGTAAGTTCCAACTCCAGCCCAGAAGAGAGTAAATATGTAGTGTGAGGATTCTGCGGATGTATGACTCAGGCAGGAGGAAAAATCAAGTTTTTCTGTTTGGTCTGTTGGAGGTATTCATCTTCCTCACACAGGGCTGAATTTTGTTCTGTTTGAATGTCATTATGTAAGGTCCAATAAGCCTGTCACTGTTAACAGTAATTTGGTCAAGAAGGATCCAAGTTTTCCATATTTCAGAGAGAGAAACAGCATTCAAATAGCAAATCATATCAGAATAAATATTATGAAAAAAATAATATGATGAGACACAGTACAATATGACTAGACTGTATATTCTTTAGAACAAAAATATTCTGATGTTTTTCAGACTCTTTTTCTCCAGAATTCACTGGCCTGTATTTTGATCAAAAGTTCAAATGTTCCCTTAAGAGAATCTGTGTATGCCACTCCACTTGGAATTTCATTCAGCAGCGTAGTTACCTTTCACACAGTGTGCAAGGTCTTAGGAGCGTGGTGTTGGATACATAATGTTATCAGCTGTTTTTGATTCATTAGCCTTTGGGACCTGTTGGCCCCTCAGCACCATGGATCGTGCTGCTCCCCCTGACCCTACCTGCTCCACTGCTCATCACCATAAATTCAACTTATCCCTACATTTTCCTGTGTAAGCATATTCAAATAGAAATATCAGCTGAATAATTGACCTGCTAAATCCAAATATAATTCTGGTTCACATATGTATTGTCACATCCTTCATTTCTCCTTATGTCTATTGGAAACTGTTTCAGAAGGAGGCTCCTTTGAAGACCCAAGTTTCGGGATTTTAAAATTTGAATATTATTTAAAAGCTTACAAATACATGCCAATTATTAAAATTGACAAATGAAGTTAAATACTTCTTTGTGTCAGCCATTCTCTATCAATACTCAGATATTCTACCCTTGACACAATAAATAAATTAGTCCTTGGCCTAAAAAGGTGCCTATGGAGAGAAAGAAATTTAAAATTCATGTAGCCAGAGCCCTTGAGTTTCCCATATTATATTTATTCAGAGAAAGTATACTGGTAAAAGACACTGGAAGAAGGAAATTCCTGGAGACCAGTGACATTTCTACAAGGCCTCTTCAAATGTGAGAGAAGTAATCTGATGATGATGTTATAGATTTCTTCTGAGTGTGTCAATGAAATCTGATGTTACAATCAAACCTTGACACTGTTCTATATGATTTAACACATTGTTCTAAGAACAATGCTTACAAATTTTTGTCTTTTTTGTATTTCTTTATTTGAGAGTAATATACCCACTCATTTGTTCTTTGATTGTCCCATGCACAGTGCTGGGATGCAGTGGTTGTCTGGTAAATAGCACTAAATATGAAGTTTAAAATGTGGTTTAAAATTCTAGCATTTATTATGGTCTATACTTGAAAATTGCTTACCCTCACTAAGTGGTAGTTCATTTGTAAAAAAGGAAATAAGCATTTATTCTCTTTTAAGTTGAGTTTTTATGATGATCAGACGAAACAATTTATGTGGAAGTATATTTAAAATTTAAAAAATTGTGTCCAAAATGTAATGCAATGTTATTAACATTTTGCTTAATCACTAATATCGTGTATCATCAACTTGAATATAATGAAGATATAGAATTATAGGTCAAACAGTACAGGACTCATAAAGTAGATTGATACTGATAATTTTTAAAAATTATAAAATAAGAAATACACAGGATGGATTCAATTTCCAGTGCATATATGTTTAGTAGGAAGGTAGTATCAACAGTTAGTGTCTTAGTGACAAGCATTAATTCCTGATAACTTAAGGCAAATGGGGAGTTTTATAAGAAATGGGAGATAATTTGGGGAACTTGCAGAACCAAACAAAGTCTGTGAGAGCAATCTTGGGGACTGCTGAAATTATGAAAGCTCCTGAGAGCTAAGAAGCAGAAAGTAGGAAGAAAATCACCATCTACAGCGGAATGACTAGTCAGTTTACCTTGAAAAGTACATCTCTGTTGCTATTATGGTCTCCTTGCCTTCAGCTCCCACCAGTGATAATCACTTCATTATGATAAGGATCTCATTATCAGTTGGTCACATATCAGCCACAGGCTGTCTCAAATATGGATGGATAAAGGATCTGACCCACCAGGCTTCTAATGAAAAAAGTGGGAAGGAGAAGTAGAGAACTAGATGCTACTCTTCTAGCAAAACTACACTCTGCAGAAGAGAATCAATTCCCTTCAGAACTGTCAAGTGCTATTAGAAAAGAATACTGCATAGAGACCCCAGGCTCATGGGGTCCCCTTTAGACTGTCACTATTTTCCCTGGTATCTCGTGGGAATAAAATGTCTATGTAATGGAATTTATAAACTTGAAAGTCCCGTTAATAAAAATTCTATGCCAGTATTTTAGTTGTGAGGGCTTTTAGATTCTTGTACTTTTTGTGTTTGTTTCTTCCCCCTCTAAGCTACAATAATTTATTATTCAGAATAAAGACAAAACTCATCTAAAAGATGAAGAGCTTGACTACTACTTATCAGCTTAAAGCAGTTTGGGGAAAATGTTTATTCATCTGGAGTATTTATTTCATTTTCTAAAGAACATTATCTCAGTATCCATATTCGACTTCCTGAAAACCTAATCACATTAAATATTCTCTATTGGTTTCAAAATCATAGGTATAATTTCCTCTTATTTTTGTCATGAGAGCAACGTTAACTCCTGATATTTTGAGCAGTTAAAGAAGTAACGTTCCAAATATAAAAGTTGACAATTTTCCTCTATTTTGTTGAGTAAAGCTGGAAATAAAGGGTCAATTATGATTGAAAAATGGCAAGTTACATTTCATTACACTAACTCTGATTATCATAGAGACTATCTAAAAAATGTAAATATTGCCTAAAATGCAGATTAAGTAAAACACTAATAGGGACAGTTTTTCAGGAGAAATCACTCAGGAACGTTCAGTATTACAGGGATTAAAGTGAGTGTTCTAGAATTAAAATTTTCAATGCAAATCCATATTTAAATAGATAAAAGACATGATTTAGAAGAGGTGAAAAGTCCAAGCTTTATAAGTTATTGAATTTAATAATAAGAAGAAATACTTTTTCCATGAGATGATCTTGGTTTTCTCTAAACTCTCAGTGTTTTCCCAGTGGAAAAAAAAATGTTCTAGAAATCTTACTTGGAAGTTGTTAGTGCCATTTTGCAAACATTTTGAGGATTTGGAAAAAAACAAGTCCCTACTACTTTGGCTTCCTGTTTTTAAATCTGTTCTTAGGGCTTCTTTTCAAATCTTTTAACAACCAAAAGTATGTTTGATTCCTCAAGTCATGTGTTTATCAAGTAAGGATGCTATTTTTTCCTAATGAAACAAAAAGATTTTAATGTTGTTGAAGAAAATTTATGAAACATTAATTAATAAATCAGGGAAGGGCTTCATTTATATCACTATTAGTTTTGTCTACTGAAAAACTCAGATGCTTTAAAAATACTTCAATATTAAGTATAGTCATTTCTTCATATGTTTTATATTTTTTATGAGAAAAGATGATCTGTTATTATACTTACAGAAATGCTTATTTATCACGTTACTCTGGCATAAAGTCTCATGGAATAAAGATATTTTGTCTTGTGTTTGAGAATAATTTTTGAGGATGGGAAATAACTGCATTTTTTGTTTAGAAAGAAGAATAAGAAATAATTGATAACATGCCATCAGTTTAAAAAACGAACAGGGAAACAAAACATCAAATTAAAGATAACTAAATTACAATAAAAATATAAACAGAAATAATTACATTAAAAATGCTACCATCATTATTGAGAAGAAAATTGCTATATTTAATAAGAAAAGGAGAATTGGTAACAGCAGCATACAAACTACTTTGTGGAGACAGCTTTAAAAATTATCTTTAATTAACCACGAAATCTTGGGTGGGAAAAGTTATATTCTTGAATTTCAGGATATTGGAAATACTTCTTAATGAAATATTGCTGTTGTATTTTATTTTTATTAGTCGACTACTTTCTACTCTCTATTTTAATATATTGTGCTGTATCATAGTATGTGGAAATACATTTTTAAAATACAGTTCCAAAGATAACAAGATACTAATTTTCCCATAATATGTTTTTTCTTTTAAAAGAGCCTAGTTCTCTACAAACTGGCATCCTTCCACATCTTTTACCAGAACATATTTCAACTTTTAAAAGTGTTTGATTATTTGCTAATGTATCCAAGAGCTTAGGCAGAAGTTTCTTCATCATCTTAACTCCATCTGCTCTTGTTCCTGCCATGTTTGGCAAGATTTTTAAGCAGTAAGTTTAACTAACAGAAAATCATTAATATTTCACCATACTATTGATATTTGGGTAACCTAACTTTAAAAGGAAACGTTTTATTTCACATATTAAACAGAAAACTTACTTTGCCTTCTAGTAATTTTTTTGCGACTTTAGAAAAGGATTGTGTTGGTTGGTTCTTAAAAGTATTACTGCTAAGTATGTTTTCCTCATTTTAGAAATCAAAACCTTGTACATTGTTGATGTTAACTTAATAGATTGATCAGCTCTGTAGCTAGAAGCCAGAAGAGTTCAATTCGTTTTTTCAACTAAGTCATTAATTCTCTTGTATAGCATCTAAGTTTTGTGATACTAAACAACAGGTCTCCATGAAGAAATGTATTCTATTTCTCCATCATAACTGTAGGTTAGCATCATTAAATTGGGGAGAAAAAAAGCAGCTAGACTCCAGCTTGACACGGGGTCAAGTATTGTAGCTCACTTTCTGGAACACTTCCCATCTATGCAATTTGTCTCTTTCTCACTACAAAGATCTGAAGATCATTATCCAAACGGAAAAAGCCACTAGGGAATGGAAAATTTGATCATTCAAAAATAAAAATGAGTATTTTGCTTCACCTACTGGGAAAGTATGCCAACTTTGGGCTTAAAAGTAAAATAGAATAAGAATGAAAGATTATCTTGCTTTCTAGTATTTTGAAATTGTCTCCTAAATCTCTTAAAATAATGGCCAGGAGAGCATAGCATCATTGCTAGTCTTTCAGGAAGCATTGTCTTCATGCTAGATCCTAGCAGGTATTTGACTCATGTTGTTGGAATACCAATTTATATCTATGAAATATTTTATATTTTATTTGAAAATTATTTTTTATGTTTGCTTATGGCATCTTTTAGAAGTAAATACAATTGTTTGGATATTATCAGATTTTGTTTGCTCTTAGTCATTGTTAGAACTCTTGTAAGAGTAAGTTATATAGTTTCAGTAAACAATGGATCACAATGAACAATAACTAGTGGACAACTAGTTGTCCAAATATAAAAGAAAACCAAACATGCATTGACAATAGAGATACATTTTTTTAATTTTAAAATTTTCTTAATCAAAACAGTCACCCCATATTATTTTAAACAAATATATCGTAAATTATACGCTTACACATTATTTTTAAAGCTGAAAATTTTTTAAGGTATAAAAATATTTTCAATTAAAAAAACAAATACATTATTTTAGAAATCAATTAATTGAAGGTACTGAACTATTACCTTATAGGGGCTACCATTTGATATAGAAATAGAAATTCATAATTAAATTTATGCCTTGATTACATACTCTTTGCTTATGATCTACTTTGAATAAAAAAGAAATGCTCTGCAACAGTTTGACCTTATGTGTTTCCAGAGTTAACCAAACTGCAAGGTTCCCAGGCAGTTCTCCAGGCTGCCAAGTCTACCCAAGACTTCTAACACCAAACATAAGTTCAGGATTTTTCTAAGACCACCTTCAGGCATAATAATTCACTAGCAAGACTCACAGGACTAACTGAAATGGTATACTCAGAGTATGTTTATTATAAGGAAAAAGATACAAATTAAAACCAACCAAAAGAGAAAACACATAGGGCAGGGTGTGGGAGGGGCCCAAACAGGCAGCTTCTGCTTATTCACTCACTATGGAGACACAGACTGTCTCACCTCCTCTTCACTATTACATGTGACAGTACACACAGAATTTTGTCAGCCGGGGAAGCTCACCTGACCTTCAGAATTTTTATTGAGGTTTCATTACCTAGGCATGATTGGTTGATGCATGGCTCATTTAGTTGAAGTTTAACCATCACCCCCAAAACATGTGACATATTATATAGCCTCATGGGCCTACCTGAGTCACCTGGTGAGCAGAAACTTTCAGGTACCCAGCATGAATAACAAGAGGTGGTCCTGTCCCTTAGAAAATTACAGGAGTTTGGAGGTTAGCCAAGGACAACGCCAGACCTCTCTTTGGGTGAGGTCAGATTTCTTACTACACAAAGGAGAAATAGTTTCGTAGCATTCTTTACCTACATGACATAGGTAGAGAGTTACAGCAATCTGTAGTATGATTTAGGCCTAAATAAGCACATTTTGCAAGAAAATAACCAATAACACCAATACTGTTAAAAGATACTTTTCAGAATTGTGTATTTATATATTTGTTTCTAATTTAATAAAAATAAAATTAACTTGATACTAAAGTTTTTAAGATAAGAGCACAACAGAATTATTTATGAAACTGATTTTAAAATGTATTTTCCTCATTTTCATTTATTTCATAGACTCAAAATTAAGATTCTTGATTCAGCTTTAGGAAAGTAATATTTATTCATGTGACACTGCACAGTTACTGCTCTCTTTATTTGATGGGAAGAAAGGAAAGAAAGATTAGTTTCAAAATCCATATACTCACAAATAACAGATAAGTGCAAAGAGGATACATAAATCCCACCAGCAGATTGGCAATCAAGCAGTGCACACTGTTTTAAATATGGATTGTTTACAAGATCATATTTTCCATATGTATGTTCTAATTTATTTGGTGTCTTTCCAAATGATTAAATTTACTGGGAGTTTACCCAAAACAGTTCTGATATGTAGGATCAGGCATAGCAAATTTTATCAATCCGTCTTTTGACTGAGTTCACTATTATTGGCTTTCAGTGTTTTTTACCATATGAATACCTCTGTCTTACTTTTGGAGAAATCAACATGCTAATCTTGTCATAAATAGAAAATTAAATTTGTTGATGATTCATGTGAGTTTTATCGTAAATGTAAAAATACTAGCACTTGGAATGTATTAATAGTAAGTAAGATTTGGATTAGAAATCCTTGTCAACCAGATTCAGGGTTTGATGACATATATTAAGCAGAACACTAACATCTGGACAAGTATATAGTGGAGACAGTTTGTAAAGGTATGTATCAGATGAACTTTCATGTCATTGCATTGTTTTATACCCTTAAGTTCATGTAACTGGGAATTTATGCCCTTATGTTCATCTGGGAATACAGACGACTTAGAAAAGAATGAAATATTTGTCAGTGTGAGAGATTTCCAAAAAGGAAATAAATGATATTTATTATGTATGGTTTAAAATTTCAATTGATGTTAAACATTAAATGTAGAAGAGACAGAATTTTAAAATATTGTTAAATGTTATATTGACTTAATATTTCTTAAGAAGGAATAAATGGGTAATAAGTAAGTTAGTACAAATGGCCTCCAAAATAATGATCAATAAAGGAACAATATTTTGTCACTTTATAAGGAGAACAACTAAATTATGGAAATTCTATTCTATGTTTGCTATTACAAGTTAGGTTGGGTAGCACTTTATTACTGGATATTTGATAATTTTTTTATTTTTAGAATTGGATTTATATAATGGTCACTTTCCTTTAGTGTGTTGTCTAAAACTAGCTGCATGCTTACTGGAAGAAATCAGGAGTTTTTCCCTTTTACTGAGTAGGTTGACTTTTTCTGGATTTATCTGTGACTTGCATTTAAAAAGACTGTCCATAGGCTAAATAAGCATACCTACAATGTGTTTTACATTTTATTTGCATTTTCTTACCCAGATAATACTGTATAAATATATAGACAGTCAAAATAGTAGTTTATCATACTTGATTACTGATATTTCAATTTTTAAACTGGTTAAGTTAGTATTAGGTAAAAATAAGTGTAGAATAATGGCATTTATTAGAAAGGCACAATATTAATTCCGTATCATGTAAAGTTAGAAGGTACAAACAGCCATGACAACGAAGCAAGGGGTACACAAGACATCTTGGCTTCAGCTAAGTAAAGATGGTGATTTCTGGCTTGGAGTAACTGTGAGAAGAAAACAACAACAACAACAACAAATATATGTAGAAGCGTAAATAATGGCAGACTGTGAGCATATCATTCTACTTCACCAGACTTAGGGGTTGCATTAAGCATATATTTTCAACATGGTTTAGACATACATAAAACAGCCATAATTATATATTAAGAAAGCAAGATGTTATTCAAAATCATAGATATTATTAGATGCTTTTACCAATAAAATAAAGAAATTAGAATAAAATACTTTGTTGGAGAATGTTCAAATAGAGCTCATGAAATGGTGCTTTATTTACTGGAACAGATGAAACATTACTGGGATAGAAATTAAAGTACTTGATTATTGGATCATTCTTGGTCAAATTTCTTTTTAACAATTCACTGGAAATTACATCTTCAAGCAGTTCAACATAGAGTCTTATTTCTGAAATATCCATCCTTTCCTTCATTTCTTGAAAATGAAGTTTCATAATGGATCAATACTACATGTTTTCTAGTTTGTTTAGTAATTTAAGGTTTATATTTGATGGCTAACTGAAGCTCTTTGCTCTTCCCTTCCCTTTGAATATAGATTGACTGAACTATCGGGGTAAACATAAACATAGTAGGTTATCCAGCCAATCATCCAATATATGAATTATAATTAGTTGGCAAATCAAGTTTAACTTCAGTTCTTAACAGATCATGAATATTATCTCTAGGTACCTGATATTTAAACAGCCAGGGGAGAAATTTTAATTTTTTAAAAATAAATTATCGAAGCAGTATTTTCCCTTGAATAGAATAACAATAAAAATTAAAACATCTTATTTAGTTTCATAAGTAATTTACATAAGTGAATGTCAATCATAAAATCCAAAGGAGAAAAATGACCTTGAAATTAATCTAGTATTCTCAATCATCCAATACATGAATCTTTTCCCTCATATTCATATCAGATTGTCATTCAGCCATGTATACTGTCTTCAGTAGGAAAAAAAGGGATAATATTATTAGCACTGCTTAAATGACTTTTACACTAATATTTAATAATATTTAATGGCCCCACACTGCCTAAACAATATAATATAAATTATTTAAGACCAAATTACTTAATAGCATATGTCTCAAACACAAGTTGTCTCCTCCAGCCAAATTTCTTCCCCTTCAGAACCAATTTTGACCTTTATTAACATTTTATTTTTTCCTTCCTAGTATGTTTTTCATCAACACAAATTATTTTAATTCATGAAAACCTAGCCAAAATTTGAACCCTAAGCATGACAATTAGAAGACCTTTTTTTAGACTTTTTAAGTCTTTACTTCTTCTTCCATTACTTTCAGAGACACTGTATAATAACATGTATACATATGAGTAATGTATAATAGCATACTATATTACTATAGTATATATTATAGTATTACTATTAACAGTATTACCATTAATAGTGTTACTATTATGTATTAGTCTGTTCTCACATTGCTATAAAAAGTATCTGAGACTGGGTCATTTATAAAGAAGAGATATTTAATTGGGTCATGATTCTGCAAGCTCTAAAGGAAGCATTGGAGCTTCTGCTTCTGGGAGGCCTCGGGAAACTTCAAATCATGGCAGAAGGCAAAGGAAAAGCAGGCATGTCTTACATGACTAGAGCAGGAGCAAGAGAGAGAGGGGAGGTGCCACACACTTTTAAACTACCAGATCTTACAATTACTTACTCATTCACTGTCACAAGAACAGCAACAAGGAGACAGTGCTAAGCCATTCATGAAGAATCCACCTTCATGACCCAATGGCGTCCCACTAGACCCCACCTCCAACACTGGGGATTACAATTTGACAAGAAATTTGAGTGGGAACATAGATCCAAATCGTATTACTCTGCCCCTGGTCCTTTCCAAATTTCATATTCCTCTCACATTGCAAAATACAACCATCTTTTCTCAACAGTCCTCCCAAATTTTAACTCATCCCAGCATTAACTCAAAAATCCACAGTCAAGAGTGTCATCTAAGACTGGACAAGTCCCTTCAATCTATGAGTCTGTAAAATAAAAGAATGTTAGTTACTTTCAATATAGTATGGGGGTATAAGCGTTGGGTAAATACTCCTGTTCCAAAAGGAAGAAATCATCCAAAAGAAAGGGGCTACAGGCCCCACTCAAATCTGAAACTTAGCAGGGCTATCATTAAATCTTAAAGCTCCAAAATGATCTTTGACTCCATATCTCCTATCTAGGGCACATTGGTGTAAGGAATGGGCTCCCAAGCTCTGCTCCTGTAGCTTTGCAGAGTTTAGTCCTGTGGCTGCTCTCAAAGGCTGACATTTAATGCCTGTGGCTTTTCCAGGTGAGAGGTGCAAGCTGTTGATTTATCTACCACTCTGGAGTCTGGAGGACAGTGGCCCTCTTCTCACAGCTGCACTAGGCAGTGCCCCAATGAGGACTCTGTGGGGGCTCCAGACCCACTTTTCCCCATTTGCACTGCCCTAGTAGGGTTCCTCCATGAGGGCTCCATCCCCGCAGCAGGCTTCTTCGTTGACGTCGAGACTTTTCCATACATCCTCTGAAATCTAGGTGGAGGCTCTGAAACCTCAACTCTTGCACTCTGAGTGCCAGCAGGCTTAATGCTATGTGGAAGCTGCCAAACTTACAGTTTGCACCCTCTGAAGCAGCAGCCCAAGATGTACCTGGGCTGTTTTGAGCTACAACTGGGACTGGAGCAGTTGGGATGCAGAGAGCAGGGCCATCAGGATGCTGAAGCTGTGCAGGGCCCTGGGCATGGCACACGAAACCATTCTGTCCCAGTAGGCCTCTAAGCCCATGATGGGAAGGGCTGCCAAGAAAATCTGTGAAATGCCTTAGAAGTCTTTTACTCATTGTCTTGGCTATCAGCAATTGGCTCCTCTTTACCTATGCAAATTTCTGCAGCCTACTGGAATTTGGCCCCCAAAATCAACTTTACTTTTCTACCACATGGCCAGACTGCAAATTTTCCAAACTTTTATGCTCTGCTTCCCTTTTAAATATAAGTTCTAGTTTTTTTGCTCACACACGAGCTAAGTTCTTAGAAGCAGCCAGTCCACATGTTAAAAGCTTTGTTGCTTAGAAATTTCTTCCACCATATACGCTAAATCATTCCTCTCAAGTTTAAAGTTCCACAGATCCCTAGGGCAGGGGCACAATCCAAGCTCTTTGCCAAGGTGTAACTAAAGTGACCTTTGTTCCAGTTGCCAATAAATTCCTCATTTCCATCTGATACCTTCTCAGCCTGGACTTCATTGTCCATATCACTATTGGTACTCTGGTCATAACAACTTAACAAGTCTCTAGGAAGTTCCAAATTTTTCCTCATCTTCCTGTCTTCTTCTGAGCCTTCTACACTCTTCCAACCTCTGCCTGTTACTCAGTTCCAAAGCTGCTTTCACATTTTCAGATATCTTTATAATAATACCCACTCTCATTACCAATTTTCTGTATAAGTCCATTCTTGCATTGCTATTAAGAAATACCTGAGACTTAGTAATTTATAATAAAAAGAGGTTAATTGGCTCATGGTTCTTCAGGCTGTAAAGGAAGCATAGTGGCTTGTTTCTGGGGCAGCCTCAGAAAACTTAGACGGCAAAGGGAAAGCAGGCACGTCTTACATGAACAGACCAGCAGCAACAGAGGGGAGGTGCCACACACTTTTAAACAACCAAATCTCACAATTACTCACTCCTTCACTATCTCAAGAACAGCACTAAGGGGATGGTGCTGAAGGATTCATGAAGAATCCACCCCAATAATCCAATCACCTCCCACCACGCCCCACCTCCAACACTGGGGATTACGATTCAACATGAGATTTGGACAGGGACACAGATCCAAACCACATCATGTTAATAGCACTGTTAATAGTGTGTTATATGCATATCAAATGTTTATATAAAACTCTAAGGCTTTTAAAATTTTCTTGTGCAATGATAAATAGGCTTCTAGTTCAGGTAACTCATTAATCAAGTTATTGTTATTTGTATTTAATAGTGTATTATGAGTGGTATGTTATATTTATTTAACTTTATTACCTAGGAAGGAATTGAAATATTCAAAATTTTTTAAAGTTTTCCAGTTTGTTTATATGCAACAGTTTTACTAGTTTTTTTAAGCAGCCTTATTGAGATATGATTGATATGCAAAAAATCTCATACATTTAATATGACACAAGCTAATGGCTTTGGATATACCTGTGAAACTATCATGACAATCAAAGTAACAGACATAGCCATTCCCTCTAAGAGTTTTCTTACACCTCTTTGCGTTGTTTTTATTTTTATTTTATTTTATTTTAGGGACATTTAATATGAGATCTATCCTATCAACAAAATTTAAAGTAAACAATCTATGATTGTTAACTATAGGCATTATGTTGTATAGCAGATCTCTAGAACATATCCATTTTACTAGCTATATTATTAAACAACTCAACAGCCTATTCATTATTTTTTCCCAAATATTTGAATAAGTGATTTTGTTATGCTTTCAAAATTTGGGTTAAATTTTCTTCTTGGTATCAGAATAATTTATATCAATTTCATGCAGAAGTAACGTTAAGTTTCTTGTATGGTGCATTTACGATTGTACATGCCACATTGTTTTTTTTTGTTTTGTTTTGTTTTGTTTTGTTTTGTTTTGTTTTTGAGACGGAGTCTCGCTCTGTGGCCCAGGCTGGAGTGCAGTAGCCGGATCTCAGCTCACTGCAAGCTCCACTTCCCGGGTTGACGCCATTCTCCTGCCCCAGCCTCCCGAGTAGCTGGGACTACAGGCGCCCGCCACCTCGCCCGGCTAGTTTTTTGTATTTTTTAGTAGAGACGGGGTTTCACCGTGTTAGCCAGGATGGTCTTGATCTCCTGACCTCGTGATCCGCCCGTCTCGGCCTCCCAAAGTGCTGGGATTACAGGCTTGAGCCACCGCGCCCGGCCGATGCCACATTGTTGAGTATATTTGTGACAAAAGATAATTGATGTTTCTACTAGATTTTAAAGTCCCCTGCTTAGTTGTAAGTTAAGTGTGATTATTGGAAGAATTCCCCACACACTAGCGTCTTATTCCATCCTTGTCAAATCTACATTTTACTTCAATATGCCCATATAGCTCTACACGTAGTGCTGCGGAGAAAAGATATGTCCACCTGGTTTTTCTACTTCTGGCTTTTGCCAGAAGTTCTGAGTTGGTAGATATGCCATGTAAGTTGAAACAATAGATGGTAAAAGTTTTGCTGGAAAACTTTCAAGCCTTAAGGCAACTTCATAATAAGAAAACAACAGTGAATCATATAAGCATTTATCCCTTTAAGTCAAACCAAGTGCATTTCCAACTCAACTTCCCTTAGGCAGATTCCAAATATGCCTACAGTCACTCCAAGGCCACTAATCCAAGGAACATTATGATGGAAGTGAATTTGAAGTGAAATATTACAGTGAATTTCACTTAATAAAATTTAAAATGTTACAAAAATATGAGATGATGGGAATACATTGTTAGATCCCTCATCACCACCTCCACCAGGGCCTTGGACAGGATATATGTAATGGATTCCTTTAAATTTAAGCACTATTCTATGCTTGATGATATTTTATAATATATGGTAAATTCACTTCTGAATATGTTCTATCCCCAGCTTGGGTGAAAAAGAAAAAACTCAACTTTATTTGTTTACTTATTTATTTACATACATATAGCCTCAAACTGCTCCTCTGTCTTTATGTTCCTAAGGACATGATTTAACCCTTTGTAACAATATATAATAGTGCTGCTTGTAAATTTAATTTTCCATATCTGTCGACAGTCTGTACTTTGAGGCAATACAGGAGAGCTTGTTTGTCTATTACTTTGAACGGTGGTTGCCTTAGTATTACACTGCATGCTTCTTTGTCATTCAAAGAAGACATTGTGTAAATATCTTAGAATCAGTAAGGACTTGGAGCCCTCACCAAACCCAGAATAGTAAGGTAAATTTCAGAAATGAACTAGGGAATTGTCCAAACTTGGAAGGAAATCAAAAAAATATATATATATAAATTTTCTTAGAATTTTTTTGGGTCATGGAAACAAATCTTAAAGCTCTTTCTAGTGTCAGTTCTCATAGCGTTACAGATATAAGCGATGCTCAGTAAATGTTTTAATTGTTAGTCTAAAAAAATCTATGATAAACTAAAGGAAGTAGTAAACATTTTGTGTTCTACCACAAGGCAGGGAAGACCTTTCCTGCCCTTAAGCTGATTCTGGCTTTCTCTTCTGTGTTCCCTGGAGTGAGTCAGCATTAAGGCCGATTAAGCCAGTTGTTAAAATTAAACTCCACTTGTCAAAATAAATGAACTAAGTACCAACAAAGGAATTTGAGAGGCTTTTTTCTCCTTCTTTCTTTGTGTTTTCTTTTTCGTAAAGTAATAGTGTTTGGTAACCTTCAGTGTGTATGTTAATAACAAGTAATCACATTCATAATGATAAGCTGAGGATAGTTATTGTTTATTGATTACTAAGAAAACGTAATACATGTGCTAGTTATTTTCTACATATAATTCACAAAGAACAAATGCTTCCCATTAAAAGACTATGCTTTGATATAAAATTTTCCTTGGACAACAATTGGGTGTCTCAGAATAGACAAGAATCTCTTCTTTTAATAGAAACCTTTCCGAACTTCAGGGTGGAGGAAACATTGTCTACAACTGAGGTAAATGTAATGATAACCTTAAAAAGTTATAGTACAGAAGGAATAGCAGTGTTAGGACTTGTTTTAATGTGACAACTACTGCCACTAACAGGCTTTATGAATTTACCCAGTCATTTCAAATCTCAAATATTCAATCTCATCACCTATTAAATGCAAGTATAAACACTATATAGTATTTAAAAAAATAGTACATCCATTAAAATACCTGATACAGTTGTTGTTGTTGTTGTTGTTGTTATTATTATTTGAGATGGAGTCTCATTCTGTCTCCCAGGCTGGAATGCAGTGGCACCATCTTGGCTCACTGCAACCTCCGGCTCCCAGGTTCAAACGATTTTCTTCCCTCAGCCTCCCGAGCAGCTGGGATCACAGATGCCCGCCACCACACACAGCTAATTTTTGTATTTTTAGTAGAGACGAGATTTCATCTTGTTGGCCAGGATGGTCTCAAACTCTTGACCTCAGGTGATCCACCCACCTCAGCCTCCCAGAGTTCTGGGATTACCGGTGTGAGCCACCGTACCCAGCGCCTGACAGTATTTTTGTTTCAACCTTTTCTATCTGCTTAAAAGAAATACACTTACTGTTGCTGCTTCTGAGGAAGACTGTCTGTCTTTATTTCGCGTTTGGTCTTTCTCCTTTGTACGTGACAGTGCAACATGCAAAGTTTATGGGCTTTATGTGAGTTCTCCATTCTTTGGATTGGTTAAGCAATGTCCCTGAAAAAGAAAGGGTACCAAGAAAGGAATCCTCAAGTATCTGAAAAATGTATTGATCCCTAGAATAATAAATGTTGCTTCAGGTCTACTGATTCTAAGTGAAAAGGTGTAATGGCAAAGGTATTTATTCGGAGGTCGTTAAAGTGTTCTTTTAAAGTAAATTTTGCTATTATTCCCTAAGAACTTATATATGACCAGCTTTTCTAAACTGGTAGAAAGAATCATTCCCAATATATGGGCAAGTTATTTTTTCCAATTAGTAATTTAAATATTTAAAGAATAAAATGAATTTTAAGACTATTTTGCTGAATGATGGTTCCATCTATATGTTCTTCCAATGTTTATTTCTTCCTCAACAAATCACAGATGTTATAGCTGAAAGCCAGTAATATTTTTAAATTAATAAACATGTGTCAGCATTTATATTTGCTGTTTCCTATGCATAAGCACTTTAAACAAATCATTATTTAGTCTTTCCAAAAACTCTATTCAACAAATATTCCTTATTTGACTACTGGACAAGGTACTGTCCTGGGCAATAGGGTGTGCAATGATGAATAAACAATCAAACAAAGAAGAATAAATAACTCACATAGTTTATTTGTTACATGTCTCCAGAGCAAGAAACAGCAGACTGACAGGGATTAAGTGTCTTCCAGGGGATTAGTGACTGAGAACATTTGAATCAAGATCTATCGTGACTTGAAAGCTCTTGCACCTTACTACTTCCTCACCATGTAAATTTAGTGTACCATAGAAATTCAACTAATTTTGATTGATGTTATTAATATTATTCATTTTGCATTTTGTATTTTAAAACAAAAATTTTATTTTTGTATTATATAGTCATTTCAGTCTTCTTAAAGGCAGAAACTATGACTTATTAAATTTGGATCTTCAAGTCCGGTAAAAAAAAGTCTGGTGCATACTAGGAGTTCAATAAATATTTACTGAATTTTTTTTACTTTTGATGAAACCAAGAGCTTAGAGAGGTACAGTGATCTGTGCAAAATTGTCCAGCTAGACATTGACCACCATATTTCGTGACCATGCTATGTATATCTTTCATTTTCCTAATGTGCTGTTAGCTCAATCCCTCCTTCTTTGTTTCTTAGGTTCCTCAGTCCCCTATTTATATCCATGACCCTATTAATTTCCACCCCTCCACATTCCTAATGTTCAGCTCTCTCACTCACCTTGTTCCTCTTCCTCCTTGTACTTTCAGCTACTATCTCTTTAACACCTCCACCTATTATACTCCACACTAGACCGTAGTCACTCAAGGGTCAGCAGTTGTCACACAGCAGAAACAAATATTTAAATTTATTAAAATCATCTCCAGAGAGGTAGAGAGAGAGAGAGTAGGTAGGTAGGTAGAGAGAAGGTGGAGTCTGAAACCTATAGTACCTTGCTTATGTCTTTTCTTTGGTATGCATCATGTTTTTCCATTTTAAAGAAATAATTATTCATTTATATGGGTTTCTCACCGCTTCCTAGATTGTAATACAATTTGTAGAGTGAGATTGTGTCTTAGTTTTTGCCTATGCTTTGCAGCATATAGCAGAGTGACTCATTCAAAGTAAATGCTCAACAAATATTTGTTGAATATTCGATTTTCTTGTTTAAAAAGTTAGTGTTTGTGAATCTAAAAAGATTCCCTTAACCCATCTAGTTAGGAATCATTGATCGTTTTCTATTTCCTTATCTTAATAGATTTGGTTTTCCAAATCTCTGAAGGGCTACTAACTTTCTTGTTTTTCTTTCCAACAAAAAGGATAGCTAAAATGCCACTGTGTATCGTTATTCATAATTTTGATATCTACAACTTAGAGTATTCGTAGGTCTCTACCAGTCCCAAACATTTTAAGTAAAGGTTTATGGTGATTTACTGCACCTTATAAATGATGCCCATCTCTACATGAGGGAAAAAAATTTCAGAGAAGTAATGTTTTTAAGCCTTGTCAATTCTTCTGAATAAATGACAGAGAATAAAACCAAGGAAATAGTGAAAACATTGAAATAAATACAAAGGATATAATGTATAAAACATTTGTTCCTAAAGCTCTATTTTCATGTGATTTAAAAAGCTGCTTAATTAATGAAAGGCTTAAGCTAAATATCTGTAAATTACAAGTTTAGCCCAAAAAATTGTTTCTGTTATCTCGTAATGCTAAAAGCCATATTTTAAAATAAAACAGATATAAAAAAAGTGTTCCTAAACCTTCAGCTCTTTATATTTTAAAATTCCTGAATGCATTATCCTAAACCACATGCAAAAAGAGATGACAAGAACACCCTTAAGTCTAACCTCTAAAGAATAGATGATCTAATTAAAATCAAGATATTCATGCAAACATGGGCAAGAGATATACTGGTTATGCATTTATCAAATTGCAAAAAATAAAATTAATTAATAATAGTTCTCAATATTCATGCTTCTCAATATTTTATAAATGAGTACACTCTATTTATTTCAAGACATCACTTACTATGCTCGAGTCCATGAAGTTCTACTCAATGACCCCTGTTGAACCTAGTTCAAATACTCAACTGATTATCTTCCTTTTTCATCCAGCCATCTCCATGGGCATTTGCCAATTTGATGAGCAGCCACAACCCCTTTTAGCCAACCATAAAGAATATGAATCAGTCAGAAATGTTCTGATTGATCAAACATTGTTTTTACAAGCCAGGATTCATTAAACAATTATTTCCCTTTACTATTTTATTTATTTCATAACAAATTTTGGAGCAGATTTGTCGTGAACTTTAAATCATCTTCCTTATCACGCTAAATTCAGTACATTCCTTGAAATATGTAAGATTACTTCTTGATTTCTGAGTCGTGGTTTTACTCATTAGTTATCTGAGTGAATTTGGTTGAAGTATTTAAAAACTTTAGGTCTTAGTTTTAAGATCTGTTAGTAAGAGAGACAGGAATAAGACTATTCCCATTATCCTTTTCAGCCTTAGATGTCTATTATTTAATTTCTGTTATTTGATCATGATCTAGTCTCAAGAGCTACTCAATGAAAGAAAAAAGACCTGAAAGAATGGAATTTCTAGGCCACATGTTTGTTAAATGTTAGAGAAATAATAGTCTTATTCTTAGTAATTGTAGGAAACCCAACTTACTTTATGTAGTAATATCACTTTTTCAGAAAATGTATTCATTCAATTGAGTACCCAATTAGTTTTCACACTGTGCCATTTATAGATCCTATACCGTTCAATTATTGCAAAGATTTTCAGCCTTCATAGGCATATTGACACTTTTTCTTAGCACCTGGATGCTGTACTATACCCTTTATATATCATGATGAAGGAAGGGCAATTGACTGCTATGCTTATGTGGTCCCGAATTGATTCAGGGCTGAGTTTTGTTGCTCTTGTGTCCTGAAATATCTAAGGAAGAAAAAATCTCTCTAGCAAACTAAGGAATCAAATGACCTCTGAGGATTTTTACTGTCCTATAATTCTATGAGTAGCTGAGTGGCTGCCTAGAAATGGGAAACCCTGCCCCATTTTCACCAGGACACTAAAACAGTAGGTGTGATTGTTTCAGGAAATCAGGTGATAGATTTGAGGTTAAACAACAATATGCAGTGTCTTTTCACATGTCTACCCTAGGAAACTAAAACTGAAAGCAAGGCAGCCAAATAGGTCAAATAAATTAAACTAAATCTATAAAAAGAGACTTACGCTTCCAGGTTTCCAAGTTAATTTTTTTCCAAGTTAATTTATTTGAATAAATAGCACAGGGGGGAAAACCAAGAAAAAGGAAGAAAGAAACTAACAAAGCAAATACCCTTTCAGTTGAAATGATTGTTCTCAAGATTGTATGAAGTGTGCTGTCATAAGCCTTAAATAAAAAGAATGTATCAAGTACATGTTTTACAGGACCTGAGCCATATGAGGAGTATGTTTGGTTGCACCCATATTCTAGTCACAGAGCATAGTGCTACTCAAATTACAACCCAGGGACAGGCTTGGCCCAATGAACTATATTTACACAGAAATATATTTAAAACTAACCTTAATACTTTTGATATTAATACTGAACTTATCATACATATTATTTAATAACCTTCCCTTGTATCTGTGGTGATCAAATGATCCAAAATTTTAAATATAAGATCAAGTATTTAATATTAAATATACTTGAGAATATAATTATGGCAAACATCCAGAACAGAAATCTTATGAAAAGAAGACAAGATCTACCTTTTCTGTGTATCAGATTTTGTTTAAATCAGGGTTTAGGGTCAGAAAAGGGTATAAAGGATAAAACATTCAATCTTTCTGAAGAAAATTATTATGAATTATCAGGTAGTAAAGCAATGATCAGGGATGGTATTTTTCATAAAACATCAAGACTCTTCCATAAAGGGATTGTTTGGAGGTAAAATTAAATATGTGTGCATTTTGAAATATTGGTTTATGGATTGGTCCTCTGACACACCATTTTATTTATTACTTGGTTCATTTATTGTATAAAATCCCATGTCATCTGGCACTTACTAGCCTTTGATACTAGCTATGGTCCTGCCAGGTTCAGTATTTCATGTTAGCTTAGCTGTTTTCTCAAATGAGCCTGTATTGTTTATCATTGACTTCCCAGAATCCAACACAAGACTCGTCATATTGCAGCTACTCAATAATTTTTTTATTTAGTTGACTCTATCACTTCGACAAAGATAAATTTTTATATTGTACTTACAAATTTGTAAAGTAGTCACTAAAAGCAGTTCAGTAATCCAAGCATTGTGATCAAAAATCTGAAAATTGCTAATGACTATGATTCATAAAATTTTTGTAAATAAACAACAATGTACACCTACATGTCCTAAAAATGGAAGTTACTGGCGTCCATTGGTCAACATTATTTTCTACCAGATATAACTAATCTTGGAACTTGATGGACAATTACCCATGCGCAAGAATGCATTAAACAAAGTTCAAACTGGTTGATTTCTTGAAGGTCACGTTTCAACCTGAGATAAAAGATAAGTAGCTCATTAAAATTTCACCAAGAAATATATACTGGGACTATTAGTATTTATAATGTTTTTAAAGTTCTCTGCATTAGAGAATATTCTGTAATTGCACTGTAGATTTGAGAGCATTTCTTTGATAACAATTATATTTAGAATTGCTTCTTCTGCTCCCGTTGCCTCTTGCACATATCTGAGCTACAGAAATATTTACATTGTATGTATGTACTTCTCAGGTTTGCTTTTTAATTTAATATTCAGATTGACGATCTGAACATTTCATGCCTCTGAATAACCTATCTAAATGAAAGGATACAATGAAAATTCTTCTAGGATATAACACAAAATTAAAACTTTGATGCTTCACGTTTATTTGGCCTTTTTGTTATGAATGCTCAAATATTTTATGTAAGTGAGCTTTTTCTTTCATTCTTCCAAATTAGCACAATTAAACCTATATTGAGTCAAGATTTCTTCAATTATAAGCATTAACTTGAAAATGGGATTATATATGTAGCCATTTTTTGAGATTTTATAATTCGTTGGTTACAAACATAAAACAAATGTTTCCAGTAATTGCAGTTAACCCTGCCGTTTCCTCATTGGATAGTAGTTTCTCTTAATAACAGCTGATTTTACTTGCATAACTTTTCAGTGATTCTTGGATTTTTTAGAGGAGTCTCATTTTGGCTCTTAAAAGCTCATTCCTATTCATTTTCAAAAACCTTTCTCATACTTTATCTAAAGCCCATCTCCTCTCCCTTAATATCAGACTAGACCTGTGGCTCTGGTGGACATAAGTTCCAGGTATTCTCACTAACTTCCTATACTAGTTTCTCTAGGTCTGGGTTGGTTGGAATGAAGAAGAAAGTCTGAGACATTTTGTTAGTTGACCTCCCATGATCAAGTTGCAGTCCTCTTTTTAGTTGGCTGTAATTTCCATCTTTGATTATGGTGTGTGGGTTTAGTGTATATAGTAAATGACTTCAACAGGCCTCTGTGAAGTGGGACTCCCACAAATGAAGCTCATCTAGACACATATCATCCCCAAGGGTGCTAAACCATATCCTTGGCTAGAGTTATCTCGATATTAACACCACTTTTCTCTTATGCATACACTTTTGGTCCCATCTGTAGTATTTCCAGGAAAGAAAATAGATCCCAAACTCACATACAGCTTACTCCCAGTCAGGGTAGAGAGTTTTCCTGTGAAGAAATACAACTTCATAAGTCTGTGGAACTGGGAACCAAGTACCTTGTTTTCTAGCAGTCATCAGCTGTCATTATTTGTCCTTGATTCTCATTTTTCCCATTTTAATTTCACAAGAGAAGATCAGAAAATGTCAGTTTTGCTCTTTGCAGAAATCTCTAAATTTTGTGATCTCTCTCTCTCTCTCTTAATTCCTGAAAGGGGATAAAATATTCTCTTTGTGGATATAGAATAAACCCCAAAGGCTCCCTTTTCTTTTTAACCCTTTTGCTAAATTGACTATAATCTGTGAAGGATGTAGTGATGATTTTGTAGACTGCTGTTTTTCAGCAAACAACATGGCTTCATTGAAAATACACTACACACAGACACAGACACACATACATACACACATGCACACACACACACACACACACTTTTCTTGGGACTCTCAGTTTCAAGATTCTACCATTTCAAAATTTACTCTCTAGCACCTCCATCACTTAGGTTCATCAGTTACTGTCATCTACTTTAGTCACTTTATTTCCATGATTGTAAATATTTGAAATTTAATTGACTTGGAAAATTAACTTGTGTAGCTACAGATGAAGAATATTAACACATTTTTGGCATTTTGTATTATTTTTCTAAGTCTAGGACCCTGACACTTAATGGAGAACTATTGCCAACAGTACAATGATTAGTTCAGGGTGTGTCAAAATAGATTTTTGTACACATTTCTCCAAAGAAAGATGATGACTAGATATTATATTAAATAATGTTATTAAAATCCAAACACATGGTGGAACAGACTGAGAAACCAACTGCAATTATTATGTTATTTCAATATAACAATGTATTCTAAATTAAAAGCAGAGACATAACATATCATTTGAATTAATAGTGTTTTCACAAGTTAAAGCCGACCCATACCGAAGGCAGGCTTTATGGTCTACATGTGATCACTGCCAAGCTACCTAGTATGATTATGATTTCTCTTTTTATTTATTTGTATAGAATAAAACACACTCTTTTTGGTATTCAGTTCTATAAACTTTGACATAGACAACTGAGTTACAACCACCATAACATGATATAGAAGCCTTCTTCCACCTTCTAGTGCTTTGTACTCCATGTCTCCTCTCCCCACCTAATGACAACTACTATTTTTTTCTCTTTCTATAATATAATATAAACGACATAACATAGTGTATAATTCTGCCTTTTGAGTATGGATTCTTCTGCTTAGCATAACATATTTGAGATTCATCCCTTTTGTATATATCACTAGATTATTCCTTTTTAGTGCTGTGTAGTATTTCATACTATGGACCAGAATCTATTTATCTATTCAACAATGAAGGATATTTAGATTGTCTTCAGTTTGGAGAAATTATGAATAAAGATGCTATAAACATCTGTGTTCAGTTTTTGCATCAACATAAATTTTCATTGCTCTTTGGTTGGGATTGCTGGATCATTTAGAAAACATATGTTTGACTTTATAGGCAATTGCCAAAATACTTTCCAAAGTGACTTTAGCATATCGCCTTCTCACCAGCAACATATGAGAATTATAGTTTGTCTGACTCTGGAAATAACTTTGTATCATCAATCTTTTTTAAATTTTAGCCATTCCATGGGTATACATTTGTAACTCATCACAGTTTCATTTACATTTGTCCCAGTGACTAATTATACTGAGCATCTTTCCATGTGCTCATTTAGCATCTGCATATTGTCTTTGGTGAGTTGTCCAAATATTTCCCCATTTAAAAAATTATGTTACTTATTTTCTTATTATTGCATTTTGAAAGCTCTTTATATATTCTAGGTACACGTTCTTTTTCAGATATAGATAGATAGATAAACACATATATATATACACACATACATATATAACATGTTCTCAGTTCTGTAGCTTGTTTTTCATTTCTTTATTTCAACAGTGTCTTTTGCAGATAAGATTTTAATTTTGATAAAATTAAATTTCTTATTTCAAAACAATATCATACTTTTAGTCTTTTATTTATCTTGCAACTATGCTTAACATAAGATAACATTTTCACACTTGGGAATGTATGCTGTAACAAGTGAAATGAAAAAATATAAAAACAAATTTTATAGTAAGTAACAATTTTTTTAAGTAGTTCAAGCAAATTATTGTGGATATAGTCAAGATGAACTGCTTTCAAGATAATTGTGGCATCATAAAATGGCTTTCAGGGTAAACCATGTAAACTCCTTTCCTTCATTTGGAAATAGTCAAGGGATATAAATAATAATCCACAATACACTTGCTTTAAAAACCCTGGATAAACTTAATGTTCTTCAAAGCCTCCACTTGAAATTAAAAAAAAGTTCTGTCTTGACTATATTTTTTCAACAGTTGTTATATGCAAAGAGAAGATAGTTTTTACTACATCATCTTAAGAGTACATAAAGACTTTTATCATGGGACATACTGATTGGAATTGTATTGGTGTATCTCAAAAGTATGCATTTATTGCACAGTTACCATAATCAGGGCACTTTGTAAGGAAATATAGGGGATCCCATGGCTTAACTAGATATCTGCTAGGGGATATTTGAAAGGAACTTCTATGTGGGAAACCAAAATAGATGGAGAAGTGTGAAAGAAAAACAAAGGCTGTTAGTGGTAAAAAGTGATAGACATAACAACAACAACAAAAAAAAACTGAAAATAACTATTGGATTGTAATAATAGCATATTGTACATGAATAGACAGAATGAAATATGTCACTTATTAGCATGTTTTTGATTGAATGTAAATCACTATCATGTTATCAATGAGTAAATAAGTATATTTCATGATTATGTTTTTGGTGAGCCCTTATCTCGTAATTGTGTGTGGGGAAATTTCATTATCAAAACATTTTGAGATACCAGAGGGAATAATGAATCAAGAAGAAAGATTAAAGAGTAATAAAATTTGATTTTTGATTATGGGGTTCAAAATTAAATACACCTAAGTGGGTAAAATATAGCTGCTTAGGTAAAAGATTAAACTATCAAAACAAGGAGGAGTATTTGTTTTTTCATCTCCATAAGATTACATAATCAACAGAGATAGCTCATCAGTCATTCTGGATACCCTAGAAACTCAAAAAATTTTAAATTTATATAGCAAAAAGTAATTAGAAGAATATATGTTGTATTTGAGTAACATACACTTAATTTATCAGATGACTTTCTTTTATAGTCCTAAGGCTTTATCAATGTCTTGTGAGCCCTTTAAGCTTCTTATAAAAAGTACATTTAAACTTTTCCTCTTCTGATGGGCAATCTGTTCTCATCTCTAAAGAGTAAATTAATTTTAATGCCCTGAGTCCTGAAATTATGATTAAGGATTACTGAATAAATAGTGTGCTTAGTAGAATTCAAAGACATGTTCCTTATAATTAAAAACTAGTTGGTCAATAATTACTGAGTTCTGAGGGAGGGTAATTCTAATGGGAGGGTTGGTAGGAATGTTAGAAATTAAAAACCTATTGGGAGGAAGAATTACATAAATTTTTTCACCTCCACATGTGGAAGAATACTTCTATTGCTATAAGATGATATATCAGAGAATTGTCATTTGAATTTACAGGGAAAACAGAAAATATTCTTAATTAAAATAAATTAATGCCAAACATGTGGATTATGCTTATTTCTGACTAGAATACCTATATATTTTCTATTAATAGCATATCATTATAAAAAGGTTATTGAAAGTCTACTACCTACCAAGTAGTAAATGAATTTGCTATTGAACCAGCATTTTTTAATCAAAAATTTTTATTTAATTTTTATTTTTATATTACAGGTTATATTTACTTATGCATATTAATTATTTGGATATTGTTCATGAGACACAGCAAAACTTATTTTTTTTCATGTTTATCCCTGTCTTGGACTTTCCAATATTGGCTATGATTCAACACATATATCTTAAGGATATTCAAAGATAATGCTCCATTATGGAAAGTCACCATCCAAATTTACATAATAATAGACTAAACATTCATGATATTTATAATTATTTTCATTGAGATAAGAGAAAATAAAAATTATAAAGTCTACATTATTTTTGTCTTAGAGTAATAATGTATATAGTTTTGAAATATAATCTCACTCTGTTACCCAGTTTACTGTGCAGTAGAGGGATTATAGCTCACTATAACCTCAAACTGCTGGGCTCAAATGAACCTCCCACCTCAGCTTCTTAAGTAGCTGAAACTACAGGTGTATACTGCAATATCTGGTTATTTATTTATTCATTTATTTGGTAGAGATGGGGTCTTGCTATGTTGCCCAGGCTGGCCTCAAACTCCTGGTCTCCAATAATCCTCCCATCTTGGCCCCTTAAAGCATCTGGGTTACAAGTGTGAGCCACTGTGCCCAGTCTAGAATAATGACATTATTAAAATGTCGTTAAATATGAGTCAGTAAAATGAAGCAATAAAGTTTTAAACTTTGATTTCATCTGCTGTTTCTACCACTGTTGTAATGATGTAGCACTTATTTACCCAGCCACAGGAAGGGGAGTAAGTGGGAGTTGGAGAATGGTAAGACTAAATAAGTCACAGCAGAAATCTGGAATATGTCTTTCTCTTACTATATCTTATCTAATTTTGGAACCACCCTAAACATATCCATTCCTTACTTTTTCTGCTGTCTATTAATGACAATGTCAGAAGTAATAAGTAAGCAGTTGGTGCCCACTGAAATCATTAGTCTTGATAGTGACTACTAATATATTTATTAACAGTGCTGCACAATGAGAAAGGTGCTAATAGCTACCTGGGATGCTGTCTTCTGGAGATGCTGAAGTTGAAAGTTCTAACCTTTTTGCTTCAGAAATTGTCAGAAATTCTGATACCACTTTGTTTTTTCAAAATTGCATAAAATGTACACTGCAACACAAAAACCATTTTTTCCCTTACTTTTTTTTTTTTTTTTTTTTTTACAGGCTTCTTGATTTAAGATTAATTCATGACTTTAGGGGATTAACACAGGAAGATCTGATAGGCACTGTGATGCACTGACTCCTTTCTCTGAAAGTGCATTTCTTTAGACATGATTTTTCAACTACACTTGTGCATCTGCAGTCTACTTTAGGTGACGTAGCCCAAGAGACCCTTTATTCCTTTATGTAAAAATAATGAGGCTGAAGATTGGGCAGGAAGGCATGGCACTAATACCCTTATTTGCCTAGATATGACTAAACTTTGGTAAATAAGTGGATTAGAATCAACCTGACATGCCATTGCAATGAGTTTATTTTCCAAGACCATTTACTTGGTATTTTAAACATCAAACACTTACCCTGTCTTAAAAAATAGCAATGTAATTCCCATAAATTTAATTTGCAAAGAAGAACTTTTTTTTTAAGAGAGTTATCAGGCAGACTAGATGAGAATTGTATGACCACAGAACTCCACACTGAAACTTGAAGGGCCAATTGTCACACATGCACTATTCTAGACTTTTCAGACCATCTGGATGTAATTCTTTTTTTTTTTTTTGAGACGGAGTCTGGCTCTGTCTCTCAGGCTGGAGTGCAGTGGCCGGATCTCAGCTCACTGCAAGCTCCGCCTCCCGGGTTTACACCATTCTCCTGCCTCAGCCTCCGGTGTAGCTGGGACTACAGGCGCCCGCCACCTCGCCCGGCTACTTTTTTGTATTTTTAGTAGAGACGGGGTTTCACCGTGTTAGCCAGGATGGTCTGGATCTCCTGACCTCGTGATCCGCCCGTCTCGGCCTCCCAAAGTGCTGGGATTACAGGCTTGAGCCACCGCGCCCGGCCTGGATGTAATTGTTAAGTATTCATCTGCAACTGCAATTTTTCTTATGGTTTAAGGTTATCTTTAAGACCTGAGCTGGCCGGGCACAGTGGCTCAAACCTGTAATCCCAGCACTTAGGGAGGCTGAGGCGGGCGGATCATGAGGTCAAGAGATCAAGATCATCCTGGCCAACATCATGCAACACCGTCTCTACTAAAAATACAAACATTAGCTGGGCATGGTGGCTCATGCCTGTAGTACCAGCTACTCAGCGGGCTGAGGCAGAAGAATCGCTTGAACGTGGGAGGTGGAGGTTGCAGTGAACCCAGATCCTGCCACTGTACTCCAGCACTCCAGTCTGGCAATAGAGTGAGACTCTGTCTGAAAAAAAAAGAAGACCTGAGCCAAGATCTAACATGTATTAATCTGGAGATGGAGAAATCTTTTTTTATGAAATTATAAAGATTACATATATTGAATAAAACATTGTCTTTTTTATTTGATAAGTGATACATAAACATGGGGTCAAAAACCTGTTCAATATTAAAGCTCTGTTGTCTGGAAATAGCTTATATATCATTAAATAGATTCAGAGGTTCTTTGTAGACTGGTACACAAATAAGAATGAAGGCAATTTTCTTCCTCTGATTTTTCACATGAAGTTTGTAGAGAGGAACTTGCCTTTGTATCACAGAAAAAAACCTCAGCTATCTGAACAATATTGGTGATAACTGGGAGAAAAAATATCTGAGAACCAGTATCTCATTTACACAAAATTGTGTAAATGAGAATGCAGCTGGTAAGTGTTTCAAGAATGATTTGAAGAATGTTTCAAGAATGATTTTCAAGAGGTTATAACAATATACACATACTCAAAATTTAGATGCCATTTAAGATCTCTGTAACAAAATACATTTCCTCAGAATTGTCACTAAGTGCTTGATATTGTGTTGTTTCATATGGAATGACCGAGCACTAATAGCTAAAATATGCACATAAAGCAAATGTTGGCTTAAAAATGATAGAAGAGATACATTTCATATTACATTAGAAATACATTTCCTGAGTTCAGTTTTTTTATTAGTGGATACGTGTGATAAATTCATTTCAAACGATTCCACTTCAAGATTAGATGAGAAGGCTATTTATCTCCAAAGAAAATAAATATTAATTACAAATAATCGTTTCTTATTTAAAATTTTATTTAGTTACTTACACCCTTAAATTCGAATATTTTATTTTCCACCTGAATTCCACTCTATAACTGCAAGAAATATTTGTTTTAGTGTTACAGTTTAATCATTTAAAACTTGAAATATCTTTGCAAGGCTACTCAAAGTATGGTGTTGGACTGGTTACTCATCCCAAATTTTGTTACCAGTCTATGACCTGTTAAAGAGCTTATGGTAAAATGTAAAGCAACATAGTCACTCAGCTCATTGTTTAGTTTATTAGACCTTTCTTTCACTTTACTTAACAAGACATTCTCGACGAAGGAAGCAGTGCATCAGTTTACATACTAGTTCCAACTTCTTATTGCTTCACAAGTTCTGCACTTCCAGTAGAACCGCATGTGTTCCGTTCACTTTTCCCCCTACTTCACTTACTTCAGTAGTGGTGTACTTCCCTTTGACGACTTGCAAGAAAGCTTGACTTCTACATAGACTTCATTTCTTATTCTTTCTAGTAGATTTCTCCTTTTCAGTATGCTTTGATATATGGTCTATAGAGTAAAGTTTGGAATTCAAAAGCACCATTTCTACTTAGGGGCTCTTAGGTTCTTTTCATGTGGTATGATAATGAGACTTTGATTTTATTCAGTATGCCGTTCATACTAGCTTAGCCACTACATTTCTCATAATTTATTTTTGAAATGTACTATTGATATAAAGAAGTACTGCTGTAGTACCCTAAAATGATCTTGAAAGCTTAAAATAATTTGTCTGTGGTTAAATAAAAATAAGAGACATATGGGATAAATGAGCCTTCAATACAGTTTTATGCATATAAAAGCGTAGGAGCATTCTCTTGGATCAGAGTTCTGCCAAAGCCAAGCGCATGAAGGAAAACTTGATTTGTAGCATGTTTCTCATTTTATGTGATTATTTATTATTGTCATAGATAATGGAGAAATAGATGTGAGCAATCCTGGTCAGTAGAATTACTGTGGACAATGAGCCTAAATAAATTAATTTTAAAAAATACCAAAACTTGAAGCATTAGAGAATATACCCAGCATTTCCTCCTTATTTATACATATTATATGTATACAAATGCAGAAATGAATTGTACAGGTATAAGAAAATGTATTTGTACATTTATTATTTTGCATTCAATTTTTTAAGTAAAAACAGTATATACAGTCAATTTTGTTCCTATATCAGAGTATCCTTTCAAAAGATTTATCATGAAGTGAATTATTTGCATAATTTTTTCTGATTTTTTCACACAAATTTCAGAATTAGAAAAAACATTAAATAAATCAGGCTGTTCTATATATAACAAGAGCTTTGGGTTATGTTGCTTTCATTTTACATGAATATAGAACAAGGAAATAAACCAGTTCTATAATTGATTCTTATATCCAATGCTTCAAACTATTATTGAATAAAATGAGTCCCATGGTAAGAAAGCTTGACTGTAGTATCACCATTTAATGTGTACACACACGCACGCGCGCCCACACAGACTCACACTCCCAGCAGTAATTACTTCCTATTGTTGTGATAATTTCTTCCTGTCTAAACAGAAGCTGCTGACCCATTGAAAACTTTTATTGTTTAGATAATTATATTCCCATATACACACACATATAGTGTCATCAAACCACAGCAGTTCCTCTTATTTCATATAGTTTTTAACAAAATGGAGACTAAGAATTCCAAAATGACAATAAACCATTTAATTTTAGTTAATTTTATGACATATCTGCTTTTAGCATTTGTAGCTGCAATAAAACATATGTTACCTCCCTAATAAAACCTGAGTGATGCTGTATCTGTCACCTCTTCCTGCATTGGGAAGTAGTGCACAAGTTATTACCTCGAGAACAGTTGTTCCCATCTCCTGTGCAGATCCATATCATTCTCAAATTTGCATTCTGATAGAGAAGCAACAAATGTTACTTAAATCCCATGAAGTGTGTTAATTATACCAAGCTCCGTGAAATTATGGGTGAGAGAGCCAAAAGGAATTCTACAGCTGCATCTTGGGTCTCTTGAGCATATCTTGTCAGATTAATGTCTTTGTTACTTATACGATAACCTTAAAATTGCTTTTTTCCCCTAAGTGGTATTCCCTAAACCTCAGTGATATGGAAAAATCTCACACAAAGCTAACTAGCAAGTACACTTTGTGTTATTTATACAAATAATGGTGATATCTTTAGAGAAACAAGTTGAAATTCATTTTTGAAACTGAATTGAACATGCTTTATCAGTTTTACTTCATTATAAATGTTTTCTCTTGTTTTCCTTGCATAGAGTCTTAAAGATAGAGAAGGAAATAGGAAATAATCTTATATCCTTTCCCTCTAATTGTAAAAGGAAGAGACTCTAGAGCATCACTGTGTACATGCCCATCTCTGGCCTCTACTGGAAGAATAGAGGACAGTCTCCTCATATATGCAAAACATAGAAATGTAGAAGTGTTTCCCACCAAGGTTTTCTAGATTATATGTACCCCAAAAAGCACAATTATATGTGGGTAGGGAGCATTTAATGTGATCCTTCGTCCTCTTAGTTGAAAAAAGTTAAAAGTGGAAAAAAAAACACATATGAAAGTGCAGTTTTTAACTGGTACTATTTCCTCTTTCTTGTTGTTTAAATCGTATTAGGCCCTGTATGGGAATGTAAGATAGTTCTGGACTCAGTTTCCAGAATTAGACAGCCTGCTTGGGTTTGAATCCCTGCTCAGTCACTTGCTGGCTGTGAGAACTTGGACAAATTAATTAATGTTTCTGTGTCTCAGTCTCTTTTACTATAATTAGAATGATAATAGTAGTTACTTCACATGGTTGCTGTGAGAATTAGAAGCATTAATATATGTAATGTGCTTAGACCAGGGCTTGGCACATAACAACCACTGTTGAAATGTTATCATTGTTATTACAAGAATCTTGAAGCACCAGTTCTGTACAGAAGAAATGGAAATGTTCATATTTATTATATCCCAAATGTTCTCATGTATTAAGCATACAGTTAAATCTCTGAGAAACTGTCATTTTCAGAGAGTGAGCTCAACAGAGAATTTCTAACTGAGAAAGGCATCCCTATGCAAAATAATAAATTTCAATTCCCTAGTAGGGACCATTCTCCACCCTCAGAAAGCAGCAACTCTTAAAAAGTCACCCTGTAACTGGGAAAACCTCAACCCATTGGAAATCCATACCACATGTCAGACCCATTGAAGAGATAAATCTAATCTTTTTGGCTGAAAAATAGCTTGAGCAGCCTACTGTCCTTAGTTTGCTAATATTTGGAAGAATGGTTTGGTTTGGCAATCAATGTCCTAGAGCCACCCAAGACCTTGACATTATCGTTTTTCTTTGAAGCCATAAAGAGGATTACTGCAAAAGCAGATAGTCTGTAATTTTATACCACAACTTGCAGTTTTACTTGTCACTGAGTTTATCGTGCTGGAAGCACACCATCTCTGTTTTCTAAGGATCCTTGCTGAAATTTAATTACTTGGAGTCAATTTTTAAATTCTCAGTTTTTATATATGCTTGCTAAACAAGATTTCATTTACAACAAAAATGTGTGCCCTTTAAAATAAAAAGTTATAACAAAAAGTATATACTGCACTGCTTAATACTTTATGATTTATCAAGTGCTTTTAAAAACATCATTCATTTGATTTTAAACATAAGCCTGCAAGCTAACAAGAACAGTGCTTTTCAACCCTGTTTAATGGATGTGGATGTTATTTTACAAGGTGTCCCCACTTGTTTAAGTTCACGAAGCCAGTATGTGGAAGAACAAAGTCTTCAACCCAAACCACCTGCCCCCAAATTCAGTATTAACTATGTGAGATATTTGAGAGAGAGCACTTAAACTGAAAATCGTCATTTCTTGATGGCTGTTCTCAAAATCTTAGTCCATTTTAGGTATCACAGATACCGGAACTAGGTTATTTTAATTTTAAAAATGGATCCACATAATGCCAATAATTTAAGACTTAATAGTTTTAGAAGATCTCAAAATTGCAACAATATTTTGGAGAACAAAGTGAATTAAAACGACATAGTGATTGCATGACAGATTTCTTACTAATAATTTTCCAAGGACATTACATTTTCCTTAAAGAAGATCACTTAAAGTAAAAAAAGAGGTATGTTCCTTTTTAAATCACAATTATTCAGTTTCAATCGCATTTTGTCAAATTATGAGCATACACAATATAATTTAAAGAATTTTGAAAAACAACTCATTTTATAAGATGTAAAAACGCATTTATTTGTGATTGTAGGAAGTACTATAAAATAAGTATTTAATGCTAAAGATACTACAGATTTATCCTTTTTATGAAAATGTAAAAGACTTAGAACAGAGAGAGGAAAGAAAATACAGGTTATAATAAACTAGAATACTCTAAATATAACTGAACTAAGAAGAGAGAATATCATTTCCAGTGTAATGGATGTAACTAAGTTTGTGTCAGAAAAATACTACACAAGCTCCGGTTTCTGATTACTCTTCTCCTTTTGGTAATATAAACTAAAAATTCCTTAGCAAGCTTCTAAACACAAATTTATCAATAAGTAACCATATTATTTTTCATAGTGTTTAAACCACAAACACTTTTCATTCATCCATTCTCCCATTATTTAGTGAGAATCTCTTATATGGAGATGTTCTGTTGGTATTCAAGATAAATAGACTAAGTAAAGTCATAGAACATGAACACACCAGTATAGACAGTGGTACAGACAGATGAAGCATATAAAACTACGTACATGTAAAGACATAGAGATAACAGCATATTTAAAAGTACAAAGAACAAGAGTACTTAAAATCCTAGGGGAAGAGCTCAAAGTTTACTGAAGACATTGTCATTAGAACAGAATGTGAAAGCCTGAGTAAGAATTACAGAGGCCAAAGGAGAAGCAATGCTGACAGATGGGGACGTTTCAAACTAGCCTAAGCAAAAACATGGAAAAGTGAGTAATTTCAAGTTTTATCTTCATGATATTTGCAAAGAATTAGGACCAATGTTGTCTAGCAGGAGAATGAGATGAATGGCGAGTAATGACAATATAGAACAGTGGAGGTAGATCATGAGGGATTTTATTATACAAATATATAATGGAGAGACAGAAGGAAAATAAAGAATTTTATTAATATCAAAAATATAATATTTTTGATTTAAGGTAGTACTTTGGTAGTTATTGAGAAGGTGGATATGAAGGAATAAAACTGATGGTAGATGGGAATGCAGGATAAAAGTAGTTGAAATACAGTCATCTTGAATGGGACAGTGGCAGTAGAGATAGTATGAGGAAACTGCTTCAGGAAGTATTTAGCATTTCATACCAATGATAAATAGTTAAAATGTGAGAGAATGGTGCTAAGCCATAGATGAATTTTAGTTTTCTAGCCTGGGGAGAGTAGAAGTGTTCTTATTGACACCTACTTCAGAAAATCCACAAAATGGACCTAATGCGGGGAATGGTATGATGTGTACTTGTTAAGGATTCGTGATATCTCTGAGATAACCCTAAAGGACTGCAGTCAGCACCTCTATGTGTGAGTCCAAATTTTTAAAGATATATTGATAATGGAGTTTGAGACATAGTGTCATCAGCATCTACAACAGAAACTTTATAGGTATCTTCCTAGGAGGTCTGAATGAGAATCGCCTACAGTGCTTATTAAACATGCAGAATTCAAGAACATCTCACCCAAAGATTCTGATACAGTAGTCCTGGAAGAGAGCTTAGCAGCTCTAAATAACAGTAACAGAGATGCCTCAGGAAGATAAGATAGAGTGAAATGAGACTGAGAATAAGAATACCACTGGTATGCACTAAAATTTAAAGAAAAATAATAAATTAGAAAACAGAAAATAAAAGAATTCTAGGCTGGAGATTCATAAAACAGATCATTTAGATTTTTAAGGGTAAGCGTGTTTCTGTGCAAATGTATACGTAGAGCAAATATATTTAGACTTTGTTGATTGTTTATCCTATATAGTCCAATGGGCATACATACATGATATAAAGATATACAAGACTATATAGTATAAAAGCGTTTTATGGTACCAACCTTTTGTAAGAGTGAAAAATGACATTTTCTTTAGCTTCTGCACTTAAGAATTAGATTTCCCCTTGGACAAAAAAGTATTTTCTTGGCTAATAAAGTGATTTATATTTATTTAAGTTCTGAATGAGTGGCATATTTTGAGGCACAAATGTGAAATGCCATTTCAAAGTGTGAGATCCTTAGAATCCTTTTTAAAAATAATGTAAATAGGTAATGGGAATATTCGATCCTTAAATATTCTCATGGTTGACTCATAAATTTTTTCCAATCTACAGTAAATTATAAAAATGTACAGCTACATAGATAAAATAAATGTGGTTTGGGTTCTATTTAGAAGGTAATGAGGTAATTGACTGTAAGATATACCATTTTTAACATTTGTGAGAAAGACAAAAGGGAGTGAAGAGTGAAGAAACAACTTACCTTCAATAATAAATATTACCTTAATAATATTGTTGCAAAATTACTATTTAAATGCACATTGTATGGCAATTAGCTGACTAAAGTTTGATAAATATGCTACTCTGAGATAATAATGATGTATTGTATTGAAAGTTATACATACTATTTATAATTTTTATGCCATCACTGTTAATCCACTGAAAATATAATCATGTCTATTGAAACCCCTGCTACATTCCTTTCCCCTCACCTAATTCAAAGTGACATTGAAGTATTTACTACGCAAACAAATGGATATACGATCTATTAATACTTGAAAATATACTTACTTGTAAAAATTATCCAATATTTGTCTTCTGACTTTGTATGTGTATGTTTGTGTTTGTGTGTGTGTCTGTCAAACTGTGCTTTACTTTTCCTAGAATTCATTGTATAGTAGAAAAAAGTTTGTGTTAAAGACCTAGATATTCTTTAACTTGTATTATTACAACTACTATTTTTTTCTCCCTAAACTGAAGATGATAATAATATCCAGAGTTGGTAATCTGTGCTGCCAACAATAAAGATATTATAGATTTCTCATATGCTAGATTCATATCCCCAGGGCTTTGCCAGAAGTGAGATTCTTTGCTTTCAACTGACCAGCCAGCCAACCACTTTGCTCTAAATTCCTGAGAGATTAGCACATGAGTACTTCAGTCCAATACATGCTGAATTCTGGATTGATTTCTGCAGCAAACTCCAAATATTTCTCATATTATCTAATATAATTCACTTCGACTCCTTTACTCTCTCCTCTTCTCACCTAAGTTCAGGTCAAGAGATAGATGGCAGAAAATACTATGAATCCTGTTTCTTAATGCTCATTCTTGTTCCAAGTAATTTCCCAAAGCAGAGAATTGCCATAAGGCAAAATCAAAGTGCAAAACCAAACACATTTAAAAAACAACGAAAGAGAGCTAGGAGGAAAAAAGAATTTTGCCCCAAGTTTTTTCTTGTATTACTCCTCATACAGATTCATCATTTTGTCTTATTTTTTTCCCTTGGCACATTATCTGAAGTAAGGGTAAGGTTAAAGGTGGTTGATTGTGGTATTAATCAAGTGAAATGATACAGGAAAGTGTTTTATAAATTGCAAAATTGTTAAATAATATGAATCAAAACTATTTTGAATAGTGAATAAAAACAGCACTCTCATTCAATTTGAAAGTATGCGTATCTCTCTACCATTAAATAATAAATTAGCTTGATATGGACCACTCAGAAACCATAAGTAGTTCCAGAGTTTGAATATAGTATACAATTAGGAAAAATCAATACGTTCAGTTTGATTTTCTCTGTCTTGCCTTTTCTAGCAGAACATCCTACTCATCAAGCCTGACTGCTGGGGGCAGGGATGGGGTTGTACCAGATTTTAAAGATAAAATTTCTTTAAGAGAAATAAATTACTTGTTTTCTTATATGACAAAGTAAATGGAAATTTTTTTAAAAAGAGGTAAACAAAATCTCATTTGAAAAAACGTGTTGAGTAATTTGACTATTCTAAATGATCTTAAACAATCTTTTCCGAATTTATTTCCATACTAGAGAAAATCTACGACAATGTTCCACTCTTAATGTTCAAAGCTTTCCTGTAATGGTAAACTCTACAACAGTGACCTATCTCATATTTAAATGTTTTGACTCTTGCAGTTAATGGTGACATTATTGCCCATGCCTCATCAAGTGAATTGGTATTAGACCAGGTTCCATCAATACTAACAAGAAAATTGATAGCAGATCTGTGAATGAAAAGATGACTAGTAGTCATACCGTCAAATCTCAGAACAAAGCTAAAATCACCAATACAGCATCAAAGAATATTCAAGAAGCAGTTGAAATAAGAGAAAGGCTATTGTCTGAGACAGATGTGTAACACCTGTCATGGAAACTCCCTCATGCCAGCATTCATGAACCAAAGCCTTTTAAAACATGTAAACACATCTTATAGTCTACAAAACGTGCCTGGATGAGGACAACCATTTTAAATATAAATTTAACACCAACTGAATAAAGTTTTTTTCAAAGTATAGATTTTATTTAACTGATATTTAAAAGTATTGTTCTTTACAGACTTCACAGAAAATTCAATAAAAAGAAAATACTTTCATTGGGCCTAGAGAGGGGGCTCACACCTATAAATCCCAGCATTTTGGGAGCTGGCAGATCACTTAAGGTCAGGAGTTCAAGATCAGCCTGGCCAACATAGTGAAACGCTGTCTCTCCTAAAAATACTGAAAAAAAAAAAAAAAAAATGCCAGGCATGGTGTCTGGCTCCTGTAGTCCCAGCTACTCTGGAGGCTGAGGCACAAGAATCACTTGAACTCAGGAGGCAGAGATTGCAGTGAGCAGAGGTGGTGTCACTGCACTCCAGCCTGTGAGACAGAGTAAAACACTCTCAAAAACAAAAAACAACAACAAAAATCAAATCAAGTCAAAATACTTTCATTCATATGGTTAAGTTATAATATTTTTGTTTTCATAATAAATGTTGGAATTTCTGGTATATAAAATAAATTTTAAGAACTAAACTCCAAAATATAACACTATATTTTCAAGAATAAGGGTTTTTTACTTAATCAGATATTAAGTAGGAAATAAATATGGTTTTATCTTTCTGGTATCATTTATAGATACTATCAGCTCTATTTTTCATCCAGAGTCCTTAATTCCCAAAAGGAATAAAAGTACTTCATTTGAAATAATTGTGCAAAATAGATTTATTTATTTGCACACAATTCAGGTTGTGCTCTGGCAGTGTGATTAATTTATTCAAATATGATAATTCTGAAAATATTGTATTACAAAATATCTAATCATTCCCTTAAACTCTCTATGCATGTGGCCATATACCATAACAAGTTCATCTAAGCAATCATCCTATTGGAGAAATATTTTGTAAAAACAACATTCAAAATAGCAAAAGTGCTTGTAAAATTTGATCACATACCTACCTTATTTTTTCTTGTCTCGCCTGTAAAATGTTGAATCATTCTGAAAAATAAAATTCTTACATTTTTATTTTTATGCTCAAAGTTAATTTTAGATCATAATTTTTAAATAGAGGCAGTTTATGTTGACTTCATTGCGGATATATACGGTTTAGCTTCTGATGAATTCTTTCTAAAACTCAACGAATAATATATTCTCTGTTGGATCAAAATCTACAAGCTATATGTTAGACTTTTAGGTAAAATACACATTATTATTTGAGTTTAATTTATCAAACTTCTTCTGTTTGGGAATATTTAAGATTTAACTGAACCCCTTCTTCTAAAAGAGAAGCTTTTTGACCCACCTGTTCCCCATGATTCAAACCAGAGACTTTTTTGTACTGAAATCTCAATTCTTCCATGGGAACAAATGAAGTTCCCTACATTCTGGTCAATTTAAGAACTCCCTCTCAGCTCTGCCAACACTACATTAAATTTCTTGGTAGCCTTGCTGACTGGTTGAATTTGGTGTCCTTCATTTGATGTTTAGATTGGAACTGATGACAAATTATTCTGTATCTGAGAAGATTAGCAGGGCCTCCTTCAGGGGAGATTTTAAAAAAGAGAGAAAGAAAGAAAATGAACTTCAGATTACCATCAATTTCTGTCTGAATAATGTGTTTTATTCCTTTATTGTTTCTGTGTTTGAACAAATTTAATACCACATTTTCTATCTTTTCCAGTTATGGTAAAATAAGGCAATATACAATATAATGTGCTTGTTATTTAGTTGTCAATCAACATCCATGCCTACAAAGATTATCATAGAGCAATATTTATTAAAAATGCACGTTTTCCCTATGCTATTCAGAGATCTTGATCTGCACTAATATTTTAACCTGATATTTGTGAAAGATAATGATTTGTTTTTTTGTCTCTCTCCTAGAAGCACTGTAAAAGCTGTTCATTGCTGCAAGCTAAGGTCATACAGCACTCACAGTCTTATTATAATTGACAACTACATCTTGGTTTGAACTCCAATTCAATTTACACAGGTTTTCCTTTCCACATTTTTCTCATATATTAGGTAAATAGAATGTTCACAAAGCCTTAAATCAGTCAAAGGGCAGATAGATGTTTTGTTATACAAGCTCTCTCCAAATAGCTTGGCAAACAGCTCTGCCTCGGCAGTGAAAAGTCTGATTTCCCTTGGGCAAAAACTTTACACCATGTTTCACTGAAGAAACTGTTAATATGTTTAATATTCTATATAATAATCATTCTTTGTCTGATATGTGTTGTAGTAATTAGTATCGGACGCTGCCCTCAGAATTGTCATACAAAAATAATTTCAGAGGTCCCGCTGAAGAGACTGGATGCTTATGTTTCAAAAAGGGCATGCAAATTTGCCTGCATCAATTTGCCTCTCAAATCAGTGAAATGATCATTGATGCTCTCACCTGTAGACATATTGGTGGCCTCTGGCTCAATCGACTGATTGTGCTGCTTGCCTGATTTTAGTGTTCTAAGCACATTGTCTCTGCATAACTTCTAATCTATAGCACCTCAACACCTCATCTCTACACTCTCTATTTCACTTTAGCTCCTTGTTAATATACATATTTCCCCTACAATATTTATTTTGTTATTTGCATTATTCTTTTCTTTGAACAATATAAGCCTATTTTTTTGCTGTTGTTCAGTCACTTTTTGTTCATTAAGGACCAGTTGAATTTTCCGTTGGAACTTTGTAGTAACAGATATTGCTGGGATGGTGTGAACAATCAGGCCTTTAATGAGGGTAGTTTGGTTTCTATGAAAATAAAAGAAGAACAAAAAATAATAATTGAAGCAAACTATAAACTCAGTTTGTGGGTCCAGAGAGCAGCCCATCAAGATTTCTAGGTCCTGGGCTTCAAGTATCTTCAGTTGGAGTGATGAAAGGCAGTGCCGATCTCCCAGAATTTCCTGGTTTGCAGTTTAAATGTCACAAAGATTTTCCATATATAAGCTGCTGTGATGTATCTGAAGTTTATATCAAATCATCCAACTTCCCCTTGCCATGCTTCAGAAAAGAGGCATTTTAATTTCAGCAATTCCAAGCCAGAAGAGCAATAGAAAAACCACAAATACTGGTTTGGAGAGTAATAGCCAGATATTGGAGAAAAACAAGAAGAATTCAGAATCCAGATTGCAGGTAGATTATACAACCCCCCAAATAAAAGTGAACAGGACTAGAATCTAATATTTGGTGTGCTCTAATTTTCTTCTGAAACATACTATTTCTGTCTGCAGTTACAGCCATTTCTACCAAAGAGAATCAAATTAAGCCTAATTTGTTTGTAAAACAAGTTTAGTCTCAATGAACTTGAACTACTATTTATGTAAATGCAGCAAGACTAGTGACTGTTTATATAGGCTCTTTTAAGTTTGCTTTGCAGAAACTTTTGCAAGGAATCTCAGATTGGACTTGTAAAAAACCTCTTGAGGCCAGGAAGTCAAACCAAAGGCTTGTCATTGGTCTATATCTGTAACACCTATAGATTTGGGTGAATTTGTTTCTTATCAAGGTTCTCTAAATGTTCTGTGGTTCTTGGTTCTTGATCTTGAGAAGAAGTGACATTCTTTACTTACCTCTGAAGCTGGGAAACCTCAGGCAAGTTTTTCCATGGGGGACATAATTGCATCCCTAAAGTCAACCTTAGTTTTTTAAAGCTGTTTAGTCATATCTGAAAATATTTCATTCCAGTCAAAATCTTGGTAATATAACCAGTGTTTCCAATTCTGTCTTGTTACAGGGAGAACGGATTCTTATTAAACTTATGCAAATAACTACACTGACATAAAAATAAGAATACTTCCAAAAATTTTTGAATTCTGAAAATATCAGGTAAAGAGCAAAAGTAAATGTTTCAGTGTTTGCTCACAAACTATACTTCACGAAATTGCTATAAGTTATTATAACGTGAAAAATAAGTTTCCTTTAATTATGAAAACAAAACACTTAAAGAGCCATCTATGTTTCAAACAAAAAGCCATTAAAAATATGCATATTTGTTCATTCATCCACATTTAATCTATTTTTGTTTTGCTTGATCTTAGGATAGCAGTTTTGGAAACCCATCAGTTACATTAGAATTCTGCAAGTTCTTACATATGCATTCTTATATCAATGGCATAGTCTTAAAGTTGTCATAAACCTGTACTTATCAGAGTGCTTTCATGAATCTATTTGAAGAAGAAGCCATCTTGAACTGTATCTGATAGCAAGCACTTTTAGAGAAGAATTAAAGGAACAGAATAATTCTCTATGGATGATAAAGCCTTGAATGGCACGGTTACAAATCTGATGAGAATTTAGTATAATAAAACAACTGACAATGAAATTTAGTTAGTTTTGTGCCATACAACATTTTATCACAATAATCAAATTGACTGAAAGCATATCATATTTCTAAGAATTTTAAGAATTCTCAGAATATTTCTAACAATAACAATTGTTATGTGAAACACATAGTATAATCCAAGGAAGGCTAAACATCTTTTCTTATTTGACAATGCTTCTCTTATAATTTAACAAATCAAATAAGCCTAATTAGTTTAATATCTTTCTTTTATAGGTCCTTTCAGACCTTACAGGGGCCCTCTGGACTGTCCCAAAGTTAGTCTGAAGTCAAAAAGAATTAATTTCAAATTTGACTTTGGGAAGTTTGTCAAAATGTGAAAAAGTTTAAAACACTTGATTAAATATTATCTTGGTTATCTATTTAATTAAAATGACTAAATGACAATACATATTTTCAATAAAATATTTTAAAATGACAATAAAATATATTAAAAGTAAATACAGACGATTATACAGTTACGACTCAATTTTCCTAAGTAATCTAAAACCTAATGAAAGACAACAACAAGCACAGAAATTATCTTGATAAAACACAAAAGCTCTATGTTGTAGGCCAAACACTTAAAAGGAAAACAAAACAAAACAAAAAACCTTCACATTATCAGATCAATACTCCATGAAAACTTTGTCATTTTAACAAAGACTGAATTTTACTTTTGCATTAATGTACAGTTGACCCTTGAACAACATGGATTTTAGAGGCAGTGAGCCAAAGCACTGTTGAAAATCTGTGGATAACTTTAACAGTTAGTAGCCTACGGTTGAACAAAAGCCTCATTGATAGTATAATCTGTCAATTAATACATAATTTGTATGTTATAGATGTGATATACTGTATTATTACAATAAGGGAAGCTAGAGAAAACAAAATATTATGAAGGAAATCTTAAAAGAGAATACATAGACACTACTATACTGTATTTATTTATAACATATGTGTATGTCATCAGTTTATAGGATGAATTGTTTACCTAAAATGGTGGGCAACCACAACTGCAGACCTCAGTCTATGGTACATACCAAGTAATTCAACTTTTTCTTGAAATGTCATGACTTTTCTCTGCTTCCTGGGGGCAATTTCAGCATCACTAATGGCACTTCAAGAATCTCTTGAGAAATAATATAGGTCCTATAGTGTTATTCAGGTTTGCAGTATTGCACTTAGCATCATGAAAAATACACAAGAACTAGAAGAGATCACTTATACTGTGATATTCAATATACTAAAGATTTGAACAGTTCATGTAGAGATAATTAATGTCACATGGTTTTTTAAGTGGATGCTCACAACACTTGAGCTCATGACACTAGCTACAGGAGGTGACTATAAAATTATTACACCAGTACAGTATGTACTACAGTTAATTGTATGCGGTCATAATTTAATGCACCATTACATTTATTTACTCTTTTCTCAAATGCAAATGGCACCACATACAGTCTGTGTTTGTATTAATAAATTTTGATTAATTTCAACTTTTAATAATAAATGCATATATTTTATGGTCGCAAATAAAAATTAGACTACAATCTACATATAATTTATGCCTTCATGACACATCAATTTGTTAACATTTTAAATGGTTTTAGGCCACATGGTTCATCTGTGAGATTTTTCAAATTGTGACAAATCTCAAAATAATTTTTCCAATATATTTGCTGGGAAAACTTATTCATATATATGGACTCATACAGTATACAATTATGTTATTAAAGGGTCTATTATATTATTAAAATTAATTTTAATAAAACCATATAAATAAATCCATCCAATTATAGCCAGCTTTGACCATACTAGGCAAGATTGCTTTTCCATATTTGGGTCTATCTATATCTATATCTATATCTATCATCTATATCTATGTGTGTGTGTGTGTGTGTGTGTGTGTGTGTGTATATTTTGTTTGTTTGTTTGTTTTTGAGACAGGGTCGTTTGTTTTTGAGACAGGGTCGCACTCCATTGCCCAGGCTGGAGTGCAGTGGTGTGGTCACAGCTCACTGAAGTCTTGACCTCCTGGGCTTGGCTGGCTAATTTTTTGTACTTTTTGTAGAGACAGGGTTTCACCATATTGCCCAAGCTGGTTGCAAACTCCTGAGCTCAAGCAATCCACCCGCCTCAGAATCCCAAAGTGCTGGGGTTCCAAGTGTGAGCCACCACACCCAGCCGGCTCTATATTTTTAATGAATACCTATTATTCAGTTTATCTTAACACAACTTTAAGGTTGCAAGCCATCTAAAAAATAAAAGGTTTTTGAAATTATTTTTAAGTAGAACTTTTAAAGTTGAATTGTTTCTGAAATGTTTACTTATGAAGTTTATTCCTTTTGCATTCACCTAATTTATTTTCAACAATTGTGTTTTAATTGTCCTTGAAAAATTCCATGAGACGTTAAACAAATCTAACCGCTGGTTTAAAGCATTTTCCCCATTAACAAATCAGGTAATTATTTTTAGAAATCTAAAAAGCAAAGAAACTAAAAAGTTAAACATGGTCTTTCTCTCTCTCTCTCTCTCTTTTACTTCCATGACTGACATGCATTGAGTAATTGGACAATTAATTTTTATGGTGCCTTTTGTTCATAGGTGGAATTCATAGTTTTATGGTCATAAACATCAAGCAGAGACAACACAAAATTTTCTGACCAGAAAATCCAAGCAATATGTATGTATGTATTATATTTAATGCTGCCAATTCAGGCAATAGTCACATTTTTATTTTACCAACAAGTTCAAAATTATATTTTATTTATCATAGATTATTCAAGTTCACACAAATTTAAAAACATCTTTTGAGTCAGTTTTGTTTTCCATGAATTTTAGAAGTACCAATGATATAAGTGTTCATTTGTCTATTTTTTTAAGAAACAGGAATTATTATTATTTTAAATAGAGATGGGGTCTCACGATGGTGCCAAGCAGGTCTCGAACTACTGCGCTCAAATGATCCTTCTGCCTCAGCCTCTCAGAGTGTTCAGATTATAGGCATGAGTAACCACACCCAGCATGCTCATTTATCTTCAGGCCATTTGAATGGCATTCCTTTAAGGAGTTTTATAAATGTGTTTGGTATTACTGCCAGAAGAAATTATCTCATATACATAAGATAAAACCATACATATATACATATATACATACATAAACATACAGACCAATGAAACCAGATCTTATGGCTATTTATTTTAAAATTTATTGTTGTGAGGCTGTAAAAGAGAGTAATACAAATTCATTGATTTATCTACACTTTATATTTTTTAATTCAAATTATATTGCTGATGAAAATGGGACAAGTTAAGGTTAGCTACTCAAAAAGGGCTAAAAGCTCTTTGCCAATATTTGTGGAGGAGGCCTTTAAGATTTGCCATTTGCTAAGTTTCCAAACTGTTCCTATTTTTCTCTCTTTTTAGCCTTGGGTGATTGCTTTTGAGGGGCCACTATGTCCGTCCGGAGCCCCCAGTATAGGTTAGGGATCCTAAAGTTCAAGTGACTGAAAAGTTCAGCTTGAAATGGGAAGGAAAATGGTCTGGCAGGGGTGAACAGAGGTGAAAGAACATAGAGTCAGCAGATGTTCAGGAAGATTGTCACAGAGAAATTCCCATAGGAGAAGCAGGATCCAATAAAAAGAATAGAGTTGTCTCGCCGAGAGTCAAGAAGCAGAGATTTTTCAGCCCAAGGAGTCAGGTAATAATCCCTACTTAGATCAGGAAGCAGGAAGAAGAACTTCCAGCACAGGAGATGCCTTTATAAAAAAGCCTGGGACTCTAATCCAGCTTCAAACAATACACATACAGCTTAAGAATCAAAATATGTCCTTACCAGTTTCAATGACATTTGTTTTGAACGGAGCAATAGTTCAGGAATCTGACTTGCCAATGGATTCCCTATCATTCAGTCAGGAGTGAAGACAAAGGCTTAAAGCAGGCACTTAGGGTCTAGGTTAGAGTCCTGGAGATCCATGATGAATCTGATTCAATCCAAGTCTGCACATCCTAACTGGTAAACAAAAAAGCTATTCAATGATACTATTTTATTTTCCAGCTTTTATTTTTGAATTGCTTTAAGCATGGTAAATAATAAATAAAAAAGACTTTATTTAGGACCATCATGATAAGGGCAGGAACCACTGCAATGGGGTTTTGCAATGTGGGAGAGAGATTTGGCTCAACTCCAAATACAGCATGGACAAGTGGGAATTTATAGCCAAGGAGCAGTGTAGGGGTCAGTGGAAGGAAATTACAAAGAGGAAACACCAACTGTAAGGAGTATTCTGACTAAACTGACCTAACAAGATTCTTGCTGAAGACAGACCGGGGTGATCAGACATTACCTAAGGGATGATGGTGGATGAGGAACCTGATAAAATATCAGTGATGATCAGATATGGTGAATGAGGGATGCTGGCTAAAATGACTTAGCAGGGTTCTTTGCTACAACTGGGTTATACAAGTAAGTGCACAGGTGGACCTAGAAGAAGATTCAGAAATCTGGCTAAATTTGGCTAAGCAAAGATTCTTTTTCCATATTAACTCTTGGCTTTGCATTTTTCCTTTTATTCCCTTTATTACCTCTTTCTGTTTCGAAGAATCTCTTGAGAAATAACAGTAAGAATAATAGATATTTGTGAAATATAGTAAGCTAATCTTCCCTTTTAATTTAGCAAGAAGTCATCATTGTTATAGACTGTAGGAATGGACAATGTTTAGTCCTGACTTAACAATGACTATATTGTTTTTTAGTGTAATATTAATTTATCTGTAAAATATGAATGTGCACCCTTAACTTGTGTTTCTCTAGAGCATGCATTATAAAAGCTGGGCTTCAATAAAAGTTATTATTTCTCCGATTTGTTCTTAATCTACTTTTATTCACGCCCTCAAACCTTTCCATTCAATGTTCCGACATCAGTTTATTATTTCTTGAAATATCTAGGAGTGTTCGAGATACTTTAACCAAAAAGTACCCTATGAGCTACCAAAAGGTAACTATCATTTTCCTTTCTTCTTAATTGTTGTCTTGATTTTCTATCAGTCGTTTATTGTTTCTTCAGTTGGGTCTTCCCTGAAAATGCTTATTTAATTTCTCTACCCACTCAATCTCTAACCCACTTTCCTAATATTTAATTAATTTTATTTATAGTGATTACAGGTGTCATCTAAATGTTATCTAAAAATCACATTAATTCTTTATCTATTTCCTCTACTGATGTATAAACTTCATGATTCATCTTGTCCATCATGTTCCTGGTCTTACAAGGCAAATGGTAGGTACTAAATAAATACTTGTTGAATGACTTTTAGCAATAAATACATTGCTGCAGAGGTAATTTCCTTGATTATTTCATTTAAGTATTATCTCTGTCTCACCAATTTTAGCACATTAATTTTCATGCATTTTACTAATACCTATTTAGCACCGCCTATGTGCCATGCTGTATTATAGGAATTAAAAGCACATGGTGCCTTGCACATTGTAAGCATTGAGGAAATAGTTGCTCAAATATATTTCCAATGATTACATTAACAATTAACTTCAGAAAAGAAATTTTTCATGGGATAATTGTTGTACCCTGAAATTCATAGCATCTCTTATTTGTTCCTTATTTACCCTCATTTCTTTATATTTTAATATAAAAAATGAATGACATATTAAAGACACTACAGTTCACAAAAGAAATAACGTAAAACTTATTATGTAAACCTTTAAAAAATCTTTGTATCTTACTCCTGCAAAATTAAAATTGAATTGGTTATTGCTAATATTCTTTTTATTAATTTCCTCATATAAAATTACCAGGAATGTAAATCTATAGATGAGAAATGATGTTCTTGCATTGTGATTTGTTTCTTAAATACTACTGAAAGAGAGATTTCATCTTCTAATTGTGTCTAATTTTTTAGATACTAGGAAAATATGTTTGAATATAAATTATGTACCTATTTAGAGATAAATAGAGAACAGGTGCAATTATCTGGAAACATTAAGCCAAAAGTTCCCTTTTCATTAGTTCCCTGTATATTTTAGAAGACAGCAATGTGTTACATTTTCCATCTTTGTATTCTTACTGCAAATAAAATGGAAAATAAAATATGTTAATTGTGAATGATTGTCTTAATCTGATAACTCTTTGCTTATTCAATTACATAATAAACATTGATTAAATACTTTTTGAAAGTCCAATTGCTTTTAAAATTCTTGGAAGTATACAAAATCATTAGAAGATACAGCAACTGGTTTAGAGTTCAGACCATAGTTGCATACGTCAAAAATTTACAGGATCATGAATCTACTAGAGAATTCTAAATCCTTGTAGTAGAGATAGTTATAACATGAGCTATGTGTTGGGATACTTTGTGATGGGGGGGGCGCAACTTATAGTCAATGTCAATTATGACTTTTCTTTTTTAATTGGAATATCAAGTACATAGAGAACTAAAAAAATGACTTTTCTTTTTAATTGGAATATCAATTACATAGAGAACTAAAAAAAAAAAAAAAAAAAGAAAAGAAAAAAAAGAAAAAGTGGCTGAGATAAAATTAACTTGCCTGTTGAAGCAGATGTTTTATTCAAGTAAACAAGGAGATGAGAGAAGTGGTACATTCAACTGAAGATCCTGAATTATATAATGGTTTCTTTCAAATATGTTAACAAGGGAGAAAAGGGTCAATATAAAATTTTAAAATCAGATTATAAAACCAATTATGAGGAACCAATTCAATGAGGAAAATAACCGGATTTTGTGGGACAATCTAAATGTCCTAGGGTAGACAGGTAGTAGTGAGAATGAAAAGAAAATAATATTTGGAGAGAATTCTCAAAAGAAGAATCGGTCATATTTAGTAAATTACTAAATTAGTAATTTAGTAAATTAGTAAATTACTTGTTAGAAAGCCTAAAGGAAGGCACCAGCCCAACTCTCTAGAGATTCGTATTCTTGTTTCATTAAATATAGATTCTCTTTAGTGTGCTATTACATTCTGTTATATCATGATAATATTTACACTGACTTAGATCCCTGAACTAAATATATTAGTTCACCGAATGGCAGAGTGAGTGTACTATAATGACATTCACAACCATGAAGAGATAAGAAAAAGACTCTTAAAAAATATGCCTTACACTTGCTGAATTAGGGTCATTTGCAGAGGAAACTAGAAATAATCTGTTTATAAACCAGTAAAATAAAAATATGGCACTGAAGAAAGGTCAATGTCCAAGTTAATGAGTATTAATTGAATCTCTCAGGGGCTGGATGTTGAAGACAATAGTAAATTTGAGGAAAAAATAAATTTAATGATTATTAATGTACAAGAGGTAAATTAGTACAAACAAGGAAGAAATTGAAGTACAGAGAATGTTCAAGAAAAGAGAGGCTATATCATTACATAATCAAAAAGGAAAAAAATGGAAGAAATCAGTTTAATTTTTTTTTAAAATGTCAAATTGAAAAAAAAGTGTTTTTTTAAATGACTTTTAAAAGACCATAACATTTGGACATATGAGGTTATTAGCTATTTTTTTAAAAAGTCTGTTTTAGTGAAACGAAAGTAATAAACAGTAGATTAAAGGAACTGAAAAATAGTGATTTACTATACACCAAACACTACACTAAGATGACCATAAAAATATTTACCAAAGCAAAAGCATTAGAAAATTATAGATAAAGTAGAAATGGAAAAAGCACAAAAGAATAGCAAGGGAGAGGCAATACTTAGAATCTTCAAAATGTGAGACATTGATGGGGGATACACTGAATGAACCTGTCACATGCCATATTTCCAGGGGAAGATCTATAGTTAACAATTACTCTTGGGGTAGAAAGGTGGAATGAGATTCAGATGTATGTTTACCACTGAGGCAAAAAATTTGAAATCTTCGTTGCTAGGGTTTGTTGCAACAGACATCTAGGTAATTCAATTGTTCAATGTGTATCACCTTTACATTATCATATTTAATTGGCCCAAGCAAGCCACATAAATTTAAAGTGTAAAAACTACAATTCTCTTATTTGTCTAAAAATGAGGCTAACTGAAACTTGGTGATCTATAGTAATGATTAGGACACCAGCTGATAATAGATCAACAAATCACAATTGACAAGACAAAATTTTTAAAGCTATATACTCTATGAACTTCACCTGTACTATTAATCTGAAAGTTTTCATGCAAAGTCATAAATAACAAACTTAGCTATAAACTACTGGATTACTTTTAGTCCACATCCCTCCCTCTCAACTTTCCCGAATCCTAAGGATTCAATGCTATAGTTTCACCTTTGTTGAAATTTTCTCTTGTATTTGTTTCTGAAAACATCCATTCCCCTGAATTTCATTTTACTACTTTTTTCTTCTTCAATCCATTCTTTGGCAGATGCTATTGTTTTCCCACACATCTCTTTTTCCTTTTCCTCTTCTGTGCACATTGGCTCCAAATCCAACTGCCAGCACAGGACTTCGGTGTCTGGAACCCACTTTGCCACCTTCATGCAAGACAGAAGTGGAAGGAAATTAACATACCCAAGGAGAAGTCTTCCTCTATAAATAACCTAACTGTGTGATCTTTAAATATATTAGCTTCCTTTTCTCCCAGTTGAGATAACAAGAGCCCCACAATTTCCCAGCAGGATCAAGATCCAGTTTTCTACTGGAAACTGGATGTAGTAACTTAAGTAATAATTTCCAGATAACTCCTTCACTGCTGCATTTCATCCCTATTTCACTTTCTCCTCACTTATCAGTATTTCCTACAATCTTCTTCCAAATTAGCTACTTGAATTTCCTCAGCATCTGTTTCTAGAAGCAGCCTAAATGATGATAAAAATCTTTCAAGTTATTGTTCTCCATACAAGTTTTTATTCCTTTGTTCTCTAACTCTGTGTATACTACTGTGATCCATGAAGTTAGCAAGATGGAAACCCACCGGGTATCAAGTATTTCTCCCTCTCTCACATTTAAATCTCATAAATCCATACCTATTCTCTATGACACCTGCCACATCATTATGTTACATCAAGAATCAACTTTGGCTTAGATTGCTAAAACAACCTTCACCTCCTCTACCAATTGTGTCCTCTTTGTATTTATTATCCACACAACAGATTAAATACCCTTTAAACCATCAACACTAAATATACCACCAAAATATTATTATTACTATTTTATAATAAATGCTTAGTCATGACAGGACATGGTCCTTCCTTCATATGTGCTATACATTTTATTTGCCAACAGTTCCTATTAAAAAAATACAATAAAAAGGTCTATCTCTGTTTAATGCAACCTACGGCAAATAGTAATAGTTTTTCAGGAAGATTTTAAAAAGGAGGAAAATTAAGAAATGTTTGTGGAGAGAGAAAATGTAGAGAAAAAATGTCCTGTCATGACTAAGCATTTGTAGACAATCTCATCTGAGAGTTGCCCTGTCCCAACTCCCATAATTATCATTAAAATTAACATTTATTTATCAATGACTTTATTCACTTTTAATGTCAGTTGTAGGCTAGACAATAAAGATACATAAGTCAAAGACAAATTGCTTAGAGTCAAACAGCAGATACGCAAGCAATTATAAAACACTATAAAATTGTTATTCTCTAATATTATATGTAAGATGGTGTGAAAATCTGGGGTAAGGATTGTGTAGAAAAATGCCAAGACGGTTAGTAAAATAATTAATTTTAGAAAGATAACTTCACTAAGGGCCATAGAAGCAAGAGGAACTGTTAAGTCGGTTCCTTGGTATTATATAAATAAAAAAAGAGTTTAGAGCTTTTTTTCTTTTCACTTTTATTGGGTTGGAATGCCATATATATTTACCTTTATGACACAGCTAATTATTTTAAACCAGCAAACATGATAGGGATTAATATGGTTTAAGTGATAAATTAAGATATCAAATAAATGAATCAAATAAAAATTTAAGTATTTTTATTAAATTTAATCAAAGGATATCATAGTATAATATTGATGGTATAGATGACATTCTGACATTTCCACCAATGGAAATCACTAATACTATTAAGTAAAATAAGTATTGAGTAAAATGTTTGCTTTCAATCCCACACTGAGCCATTTATTCTACATATGTTTCAATTATTTCATATCTTCCATTTTTGCTCTTCATTCCTTCTCCCAGATAAAATTTCCAATTTTTACCTTATGATTATTGATCCAAATATAATTACCAAAAATGAATGATTACTCAAAGATCTTAGAGGAAAAATCACATGAGAGAAAATACAATTGAAACTGAGTAATAATTTGTTTTCTCATTCATCTTTATTATTGAACATAAAATACACATTTGACTAAGGAAATCAGCCATGAAGTAAAATGTAAACTAAGCCATTAAGTCAAACAGTACAATTGATTCCACAAATGTATGTAGACAGTGCTATAAATGGTATTATATGTAAATCCTACCACTGACTTAAGTGAGGAAGGTGTGGAAAAAATAAACCATTTTAAAGGAACTACGATTGCTCCTACCACAGATTTGTAAGTAAGGAGCAAAATTGTTACCTTTGTTACTGTATTTAGAAAGAGATTAAGAGTATAATAGTTAATGAAAACTATTGCAGGCATGGGTAAGAAATGGTAAGTTGTTAAATCTTCCTCTTTCATTTCTTTCTATTTCGCTCTTTTTTTTATTATTCTTTAGGAATTTTCCTTTCAGATTTCAGGATCCATATTGTTTTCATTTACATAAAATACTATTCTTTCCTTTTTGATGGGCTGAATGAGATAACTAATACTTTGCAACTCGCACATCTTTCAGTGATGGTCCCTGAAGACATAGTTAGAAGTAAAGAAATCTTACATTTGACTCTGGCAAGAACTCGAGGTAAAGAGCTGTGTCTGGCCAATATGGAGCCTATTAATTTTGATCCTGGCCTGATGATTGTTGCTTCTGCTTCCTCCCCAGGGTTAAATTACTTTGAAACAGCACAAAAACTACTCAGAAGTCTTAGAAGCCATACAAAATGTTTTCTTTCTAACAGTCCAGTTATCACTGAGTTGCACACAGTGAAGAGATGAGAATTTGGTTTTATAGTATATATTTCCTGCCATAGGCACTCCTTAAAGTGCTCTATAATGTGGATAAATTTCAGTCTGAGTAATTCTAAAGCTGTTAGGTGAATGCTCTGTGAGAGTTTGCCTTTGGATATTAGAGCCCATTTTGTTGATAGGAAGAATGTTGGCTGGGACCCCAAGCTCATTTTTTACTCTTTTCTGGGAAGATTCTTGGTATTGTTTTTTTTCCATTTTAACTGGAAAAGTCACAAGCTCAGTTTTTTGCAATGAGTAATATCTATTAAGTGCCTGCAATGGGCACATAGGACATACAAACATGATTTTTAAATGATTCCTGTACTCTTAAGTGTTTACCGTCTAGTGAGTCTGGCTGCCACTTAAGCATATAGTTACTGTCGGCTGTGAAAATTGGAGATTGCCCTAACCTGATGGGAAAATAGAGGTGCAGAACTGAATTGGTGCAGTGCTATTGAAAACGCTACAGAGGAAATATGACACTTGAATTTGAGTTTGAAATAAGTGTTTATAAAATGTGTTCATCAGATTTACCAAATTTAAAGAGATATATCCAGAAAAGACAAAGGACTTACAATTTAAAAGATACATAAACCATGGCACATGTGAGAAAATTTCCACTAATTCAGTGTGGCTATGTTTTAGGATGGGAAGATAAAGGGGAGAAAATGAGAATAATTTAGTCCATGATAGGTAGAACCCTTTTAATTTATTCAAAAATAATTAAGAAAAAATGGAAAGATTTGAAGCAGAAAAGCGACGACTGAATCTGGCATTTTTAAGTAAAAATTCTGGCAGCAATATAGTGAATGGATTGAGAAGAAATAATAAAATAACAAAACTGTAAGACAGTTATGTTGCAATTATTCATGAGAAATACAAAGGATTTGCTAAGGGGGTTAGGGATGCTGAAGGGAGAGAAGACTTTTGCAGTACATGTTTCAGTAAGGGAATATAGATAATATTTAGTAAGGGAGTATAGATAATTGAGTAACTTACAATTTCGGAACTGACACATATGGACAATTATTTTTGCTTCAGCCAATGAATAGCTGGTAATACTCTCAAGATGGAAAAGATAAAACTAGGAAGAGATTTGGCAAAAGAAATGGATATAATTGCTCACTTCGAATTTGAAATTACCTGTAGGGCATTTACGTAGCAATTTATTCTCTCTTAATTACATTCTGCCTAAATTCATATACTGGAGATAGGAGGAATATCAAGGCCATGAATAAAGTTTTAGCTATTCTAAGGATAGAGTATTGAATGGTTCAAGAGATGATAAAAGCCCCCTTCAACAAGGAAAGAAAATAAAATGACCAAGAACAGAAATATATAGGATCTGAAATGTTTAGGATTCAGCAGAAGAAAAGAGAGAATTGATTACTGATCTGACAAAGAAGAGAACCAGGGGACAGTATTCCAGACACCAAGAAAGAGGGATATTCTATGAAATATTAACTTATACCTTTCCTCTATGTCCTTAGCCTTAGCCCTCTTTTGAGAATACATTCTTTTTTAAATACTTCCTTTTTTAACTTTTACTTTAGGTTCAGGTTTACATGAGCAGGCTTGTTATATAGGTAAATTGTGTGTCATGGGGCTTGGTGTACAGATAATTTTGTCACCTAGTTAATAAGCATAATACCTAATAGGTAGCTTACTTGCAAGGGGTTAGTCAAACATCCAAGCTTTACTCTCTAGTTATGTCTTCTTCAAATTTTCCACCTCTGAAATTGACATATTGGGGGGAAATGTTATCTTGTATCATGCATTACTTATGCAACATAAATATTAAAAACCATTTCAGGTTTGCAAATAGAACCCTGTATATGACTTCAACTTTTAAAGGCCAGTGTATAATAGGCTTCAAAAGTCATAAAATAAGTTCATTTACTTCGTATCAGTGACCTGGGGCAGCAGAAAAGAATAGCAGATTTCTACAAATGTTCCACATTCTGGCTTGGCACTCCTTTCACTACCACCTGCTCTATCTGGATGTGCCAATTGCCCACTCTTCATGTAGGAGGAGAATAGGATGTAATGTGTACTGCTGATAACTTCTAAGATTCATATAGAATGTGTCACAGAATATATTTGTATGTATTTATGGCCCATTTTATAGAATAATGTAAAATTAAAATAATTCAGAGCAACTTTATCACAACTGACGTGTTTATCTCAAGACAGCCATTTTAAATGTGAAAAACCATAGAAACAGCCTTTCAGAATAGGCTAAAAAAAAAAAGCAATGATGTTTTTATATCCACAACACATTTGTCCCAGAGAGAATCTAGTCATTATTTCATCATTCAGTTTTATTTACTTGTAGTTTATTTTCTTGAGACATATATTGGCTTAATTTGAACAGATGGATTAATGTTTTAGATAAGGCATTTAGCCACAAGCTATTTTGTATTTAGGTTCTTTTTAGAGCTATTCACCATATCATACCATCGATCCATATACGGAATTGCCCATTCAAATCAATGATGCATTCTGAATAAAAATACATGGCAAGATGCAGAAATTACAAACACTGACATAGGCTTTGTAAACTAAAATATCTCCCATTTTGTCTAACTCACATACTTGGGAGGATTGTCTATGTTTTTGTTATACTAAACGGAAGCAGACTGAAGCTGACTGAAGATGCATCACCATAGCTATTTAATATATCTTTAGCTAATATTTCTCCCTTTTCCAAATAGGAAATGACAGCAAAATGTGCATTACTGGAGATTTTTTTAACTATTCTTTATTCTTTGAATTGATTTTTGTAAGAGGACTCAGAGTTCAGCAATGATTATGAAAAAAATACTGTCTAGCTTAACATGCCTTTAAATCACAGAGAATTTCAAGAGTACACAAAATAGAACAAAATTATGAATGAAACCAAGTTACATAAACTATTACTAAATAATGTAAGTGGTCATCTAAATAGCATAATTCTCACATTTACTAGATGATGTTAAATTGTGGAAACACTTGAGAGGTAACAAGCGAAGGCAGTTATCGGCCTCTACCATAACTGCAAGAGTAAAGCAACATTTTTTTTAACCTCTCTCTCCTTCCTTTATCCCAATCTGTTCTACTTCAATAACACTGAAATCTCATTTATCCATATCATTATTTTTGACAGGAAGGCTGAAATAATTGTCAAGTAAAAATGCATACAACCAAATAAAATTATTCTTTTTATTTTTTCTAAAATATGTGTAAAACACATATTATGAGCAGCACTGCAGATGGCACAATGATAAGATATTCATGATACCTTTTGATGACATTCATATTAGATCTTCAGAGCGCCTAATTGTTCAAAAAAAATGTTCATATGTGGCTTACATATTTGGAATAATAAATAATGCACTAGAAGTGTAATAAACATTTGTCTTATAAATATGATTTCATGTGGCCTTTTCTTGCTGCCAAGAAGAATATTAATGTTTCCCCAACAAAAGGCAAATCTGTTTGTGAATTAATTTAATTAAATAACCATATTTAAATAACATAAATTTATGTTCCAAAAAAAAGATTGCATATACGTCAATGTTTCATAAACATTATTTTGTCAATCAGATTTTTTACGGAACTGCGTACTTGACTATTTGAAATTGTGCTTTCAATGATGTCCTTACTTATAATTTACATTGTTGCTTGAAGGTAAACCCATATGCTTAACACAAAAAATAATCAAGTGGTAAGAAATCATAACGAAAATTGAAAAGTTTAACTTGAAGGCTCAAAATTTTAAAAAACTCCTGGGAAGTTCATAAGAACAAGAGAATGCAAACCCCAAATTTCCTATAGGAAGCAGTTTTGAATCTACTGCATATATGAATATATTTCCCATGGTGTCTTTAAAATGTTACACTAAAAATCAAAATGACTTAGACCCAGTTAATTTTCCAAGCAATTGTCTACAGGAGCTGTAAAGAAGTGCTATAGTGTTCCCTTGGAGCTCCTATTTATATACAAAATTATTTCTTCTTCAAGCCAATGAGATGAAGTAATGTCAAAACATACCCATAGATAACTACATTGATTCATAAGCTATGTGTAGTTATCTGAACTAAAGAAATACAATTTAAAAACTGATTACCAAATATAATTTGACTTTATACATTGATCTTTCTGACAAGAGTTGTTTTTAGTATTAATTATCAACTGAGTTCAATGATGTTTCTTAAATTTAAAAATGATCTTCACAGTATAACTTTGGAAAAACTAAATATTCAGCATAAATAATAATAGATTTATATGCTTATTGATATATCTGTATGGAAGAATAACATTTATTAAAACAATGTTATTCAATTATTTTGTTCACCAACTTTTAATTATACATCATCAATTGAAATGCTGGTTATATAAATTTTATTAGCTACATACTATATTAGCCTAAAAAGTTATATTGGAAAATAAAACATGGTCTCACTGTTTGTTGGCATATATTAACTGTGGTAACACTGTGGGTGAGAAAGAATCAACTTTATTTCTTAGTTTTTCTGTATTCTTAACTTTCAAAAGATAATTAACACCAAGTAATTTTATACTCAGAAACAGATTTTTAGAATCAGTCTCTAAACATTATCTCTTCTTTTAACATATCTCTGAAAAATCTATTAAATGCTCATTGAATCTTCTACATAATAAAGGATTTAAGCAATGAATTTATCAAAAAACCACAAAAGTATATTGAGCGAAGCTATGTCATTAAGTATGGTAGATTAAACAAACATATTTACCTCCCTTCCCTTACTGAGACTGTCCTAACATTATTAAATGTATTTACACAGGAAACTATACATTAGAAAATGTACTTTTAAAAAATACCATATAAATACCATCCAGAGATTGAGAGTGGAAAAGGGGACAGCAACAACAAAATAACGTAAACCAGAAAATCCTTAACCTGCTATAAAACAAACAAACAAGTATAACTTTCATTTTAGAATGCCCTCCACCAATAAAAAAGCTTTGTAATGAACCATACCAATTCCTCTGAAAGGAGAAGTATGGAAATGAATCAAGATAATTGCACTATTTTTAAGAATCCCTGAATTATTTCTCCTTTCAGCATGTTAACTGACCCCTCTCCTCCCAGGCAAAAGATTTTTTATCCCCTGGAGAGGTTTAAAATAAAAATAAATGCAAGAGAGATGAGAAGAAATAAGAGTGACTGGAGAGGAGAGAGCAGCTTATAAAATCAAAGGATTGGACAATGCTCTTGTACCATATGCTGTGACTCAGGTATTCTTTTTCTGCTCATCTCCAGTGTGTTAGTGGCATACCTAGTAGTAAGTTGTCTGGAAGAGCCTTCCCTGGGATATCAGAAAAGATAAGAAGCTTGTACATACTAACATATAGGATGTTCCCAAGAAAAGACTTTGACTAGTTTGGCTAAAAAGTAAGATCATTGTGACAGATCTGCCATATCAGATTTCTACTTTCAACTTTTAAGTAGAAACAGATAGCAAAGAATTGCCAGATATATGTGTAAAACACATGATAGGAAAGAAGAAGAACAAAATAATGATCTAAAAAAAAAGCAGTTTGGAGGATTTTGATATTATGTGAGTAGAAAAACATATTTTTTAAAAATAGATTTTATTATTTACCTAAAAGAGACACAAGAAGAGATTGCGTCAATAACAGTAGGATGCCATAGAATAGAAAATTTCAAATTTATCCATTTCTTCCAAGTTTTATTTTCTGTGGCATCCTTAGAATGGATAAATTCCTGGACACATACACCCTCCCAAGACTAAACCAGGAAGAAGTCGAATCCCTGAATAGAACAATAACAAGTTCTGAAATTGAGGCAATAAGTAATAGCCGACCAATCAAAAAAAGCCCAAGAACAGATGAATTCACAGCCGAATTCTACTAGAGGTATAAAGAGGAGCTGGTACCATTCCTTCTGAAACTATTCCAAACAATAGAAAAAGAGGGAATCTTCCCTAACTCATTTTATGAGGCCAGCATCATCCTGATACCAAAACCTGGCAGAGACACAACAAAAAAATAAAATTTCAGGCCAATATAGCTGATGAACATTGATGCAAAAATCCTCAATAAAATACCGGCAAACTGAGTCCAGCAGCACATCAAAGAAGCTTATTCACCATGATCAAGTCAGCTTCATCCCTGAGATGGAAGGCTGGTTCAACATACACAAATCAATAAATGTAATCCATCACATAAACCGAACCAATAACAAAAACTACATGATTATCTCAATAGACACAGAAAAGGCCTTCAATAAAACTCCACACCCTTTCATGCTAAAAACTCTCAATAAACTATGTATTGATGGAACGTATCTCAAAATAATAAGAGCTATTTTTTGACAAACCCACAGCCCATCTCATACTAAATGGGCAAAAGCTGGAAGCATTCGCTTTGAAAACCGGCACAAGACAAGGATGCCCTCTCTCACCACTCCTATTCAACATAGTGTTGGAAGTTCTGGCCAGGGCAATCAAGCAAGAGAAAGTAATAAAGAGTATTCAAATAGGAAAAGAGGAAGTCAAATTGTCTCTGTTTGCAGATGACATGATTGCATATTTAGAAAACCCCATCGTCTCAGCCCCAAATCTCGTTAAGCTGATAAACAACTTCAGCAAAGTCTCAGGATACAAAATCAATCTGCAAAAATCACAAGCATTCCTATACAGCAATAATAGACAAACGAAGAGCCAAATCATGAGTGAAATCCCATTCACAATTGCTACAAAGAGAATAAAATACCTAGGAATCCAACTTACAAGGGATGTGAAGGACCTCTTCAAGGAGAACTACAAACCACTGATCAAGGAAACAAGAGAGACAAAAACAAATGGTAAAATATTCCATGCTCATGGATAGGAAGAATCAATATCGTGAAAATGGGCATACTGCCCAAAATAATGTATACATTCAATGCTATCCCAATCAAGCTATCATAGACTTTCTTCACAGAATTAGAAAAAAAAAAAATAACTATTTTAAATTTCATATGGAACCAAAAAAGAGCCCACACTGCCAAGGCAACCCTAAGCAAAAAGAACAAAGCTGGAGGCATCACACTACCTGACTTCAAACTATACTACAAGGCTACAGTAACCACAATAGCATGATACTTGTACCAAAACAGATATATAGACCAATGGAACAGAACAGAGGCCTCAGAAATAACGCCACACATCTACAACCGCCTGATCTTTGACAAACCTGACAAAAACAAGCAATGGGGAAAAGATTTCCTATTTAATAAATGGTGTTGGGAAAACTGACTAGCCATATGCAGAAAACTATAATTGGACCCCTTACTTATACCTTATACAAAAATTAACTCACGATGGATTAAAGACTTAAAGGTAAGACCTAAAACCATAAAAACCTTAGAAGAAAACCTGGGCAATACCATTCAGGACATAGGCATGGGCAAAGGCTTCGTGACTAAAACACCAAAACCAATGGCAACAACAGCCAAAATTGACAAACGGAATCTAGTTAAACTAAAGAGCTTCTGCACAGCAAAAGAAACTACAATCAGAGTGAACAGGCCACCTACAAAATCGGAGAAAATGTTTGCAGTCTATCCATCTGACAAAGGGCTAATATCCAGAATCTACAAGGAATTTAAACAAATTTACAAGAAAAAAAAAATAATCCCATCAAAATTGGGCAAAGGATATGAACAGACACTTATCAAGAGAAGACATTTATGCAGCCAACAAATATATGAAAAAAAGCTCATCATTACTGGTCATTAGAGAAATGCAAATCAAAACCACAATGAGATGCCATCTCAGGCCAGTGAGAGTGACAATCATGGAAACATCAGGAAACAACAGATGCTGGAGAGGATGTGGAGAAATAGGAACGCTTTTACACTGTTGGTGGAAGTTTAAATTAGTTCAACCATTGTGGAAGACAGTGTGGTGATTCCTCAAGGATCTAGAACCAGAAATACCATTTGACCCAGCATCCCATTACTGGGAATATATCCAAAGAATTATAAATCATTCTACTATAAAGACATATGCACATGTATATTTATTGCAGCACTGTTCACAATGGCAAAGACTTGGAACCAACTCAAATGTCCATCAATGACAGACTGGATAAAGAAAATCTGGCCCATATACACCATAGAATACTATGCAGCCATAAAAAAGGATAAGTTCATGTCCTTTGCAGGCACATGGATGAAGCTGGAAATCATCACTGTCAGCAAACTAACACAGGAACAGAAAACCAAACACCACATGTTCTCACTCATAAATGGGAGTTGAACAATGAGAACACATGGACACAGGGAGCAGAACATCACACACCAGGGCCTGTTGGGGACCGGGGCACTGCTGGAGGATAGCATTAGAAGAAAACGCTAATGTAGATGACCGGTTGATGGATGTAGCAAACCACCGTGGCACGTGTATACCTATGTAACAAACCTGCATATTCTGCACATGTATCCCAGAACTTAAAGTATAATTTAAAAAAAACTAATGCAGGAAATTAAAAGAAAAAAATAACTTGTCGATCATAAAAAAAGAGCTCTTTAACACTGGAAATGGAATTGGAAATTTGATAAAGTACATGGAATTGATAAAAGTGAATGCTGAGAAAGTATCTTGGAATATAAACAAATAAACAAATGGATAATGAGAATGAAAAGACAGTTTTAGGACCAGTCCAGAGGAATACTATGTAAATAATAGTTTTAGGAAGAGAGAAGAAAGAAAATGGAGGAGATGAAACATAAGGTATAGTATTTGGAGTTAAATAAGTGCTAAATACACAGAAGATGAAGAAAGCACACAAACAGAATATTACTTTCAGAAAAAACAGGAGTGCAAGAAAAATCATACTTTTGATATACAACACGTAAATTATGTTTGCATTGTCAAGAGTTCTAAAGTTTAATCTAACCAAAATTAATAAATAACTATATTGTGATGATAAGAGAACAGAAAACGTGTGTGCCAGTGGTGGAGTGGTATAAGCAATGAAAGTAAAAGAAAACCATTTATTTTCCACAAAGAAAAGATTTATCTAAAATGGAAAAAAAAATTAATGTAATTATAAGCATGCTATTTAACAATATGGTTGGATATCCCAAAATGAGTAGCTGAAAGAGTTGAAAATCTCTGTCCTCTAGAGGAAAAACAAGCTCTGGATTTATTTGACTCTACATTATATGCGGAAATTTCAGATATTAATGTAATTATATTTAAAAATGGGATACACCGGCCGAAGCTGGTGGCTCATGCCTATAATCTCAGCACGTTGAGGCCACGTTAGGTGGATTGCTTGAGCCAAGTTCCACACCCACCATCTCTTCAAAAAAATAATGCAGAAAATTAGACAGCAGCAGCAAGCCATGATCATGCCACTGCTCTCTAACCTGGGTGGCAGAATGAGTTCTATCTCAAAAAAAAAAAAAAAAAAAAAAAAAAGAAGTATACCTATAACCAGATGTGAATAATAGAATAGTATGACTGAAGAGTAGTAGTCAGTAGTAGTATAGGTTTTAATACAGAGAGAGAGAGAATTTGAGTATTAAAAATCAAAATAGATAATGGCACGCACCTGTAATTCCAGCTACTTGGGAGACTGAGGCACGGGAATTGCTTGAACCCGGGAGGTGGGAGTTGCAGTGAGTTGAGATCTTACTATAGCACTCCAGCCTGGGGGACAGAGCAAAACTCTGTCTCAAAAAAGTAAATAATATATAATATTATAAATAATATAATTATATATTTTATATATACTTTATTTTATATATAATATAGTTATATATATAATATATAAAATAGAAGTATCTGTTTGAAAATAGTAGCTGAACAAAGTTGACAAATGTAGATTTTGAAATCCAGTCGAGAAAAAAATCTACAACCTAACTGGTAAAGCAGGAGAATAATGCCCACAGGGAAATTTTTAAATTTCACTAACCATAGCAACAGAAAAGGTACTACCACATGCTTTTATTAGAGAATGCACTCTGAAATGTTACACCATACAGTGTGACTCAGACAGCAGTTGAGAAATTTTCAGATTGGATTTAGGCTAAATATACTCTGTATATTTGAGATAATCATCTAAAGGGCCTATTGTCAGTGCATTCAGAATCATAAGCTCTACTTCCTGTCAATTTTGCTGCATTCTAAAGACACTTTACAATCTTTATTGCAATATACTGTGAACAATCCTTCAATCCTGCAGCAACTCAGTTAGTGTTATCAACAAAGATGTGAAATGCTGTATAAAGGTAAACCAGATAAAGTGGATCAATATGGACACTGGCAATATAAACCCTCTGGCATATGAGAAATGCCATGATGATGTAGCTCAGTGGCTGATACTGTGCTACTGAAAGGCTCTCTATAAAAGCTACAAAAAAAGCAAAACAATCAATCTGGTAAAAAAAAAAAAAAATCACTGCAGATATTTCAGAATTGAATAGAAACATTACTATTTGAGAGACTCTCATGATGACCCTTTAACACTCATATGCAGGATGTAGAATGTCTGAGCCTGTGCTGTCCAGTTTTCCCAACTACTGTTTGAAATTTTACCTCTTCAGCTGTGACATAGTTACACACAGAACGACTGGACTGTGTTAAGTCTATATAGCATTCTCAGGCTATCCTCAGCACTTGTGGTTTTCTTACCACTCCATCCCACGAAGCTTCTACTATCTTGATATCATCTTTCATCAAAAACTTCCACTCTCAATTTTTTGGGTCCATCATGTAAGGAGCTTAGAAGTTGCTACTCTAAATAAAAACTCAACAACCTGAGAAATCAGCAACTCTTCTGAGAGCTGTCAGAGAAGTGAGAACACGGTGCAAACTGCTCTGCCCCAAATTGGAGAGACAGACATGCAGATCCAGAGAATCTTAACTTGCTGGAGCAGAAAGCCAGGAAGAAACTTCAATGGGAACAAATGCTGGGATAGGGAATCCTAAACTGTAATTGGTGGATCATAATTTAGAGAGTTAAAAACTCCAAGGGATCACAGTCATAGGACAGTCCCGACCATTTTTTGAGTTTTACTTCCAGTAGTTCTACCAGGTGTTCACAGTAAATATTAGGGAAAAAAATCCCCTCTTACTGCTTGGAGGAGGAAGGGAAAAGGAATCATTTTGAAATACACTACAGCATTCTATTCTTTTTAACAAGGCCTGCAGGGGATACTATTTTTACCAGAGGCTAACAGACTAGGTTTTATCAGCCTGACCTACAGGTAAGGGAAATGCCTGAATCCAGTCAGCTCTAGCTTTCCATGTGGGGAAAGGGAAATGCCAACTTTTTTCCCCTTTAGCCATCCCGTCGCACCAAAGGATGGAAAAATATCTGCTCTCAGACAACAATGGTATTAAATTAGAAATCAATAGCAGAAAGATAGCTGGAAAAGCCCAAAATGTTAAAAATTAAATAACACATTTCCAAAATAGGTGGACCAAAGAAAAACTGTCACGATAGATTTTTAACACTTTGAACTGCATAAAAATAGAAACACAATTTATGAAACTTATAAAAATGTGTGGGATGCAGTGAAAGCAGCATTGCAGAAAAATTTATAGCATTGAGTGAATATATTAGAAAGCAAGAAAGACCTGAAATCAATAATTGAAGGCTTCTCCTTTTAAAAAATCAGAAAAAAATAACAAATTAAATTTAAAATACGAAGAAGAAGAGAAATAATAAAATCAAAGCAGAAAACAATAAAATTGAACTCAGGACATCAGTAGAGAAAATCAATAAAATGAAAATCTGTTTCTTTGAAAAGATCAATACAATTGATAAGCCTGAAAAATTGACAAAAAGAACACAAATTACTAATATTAGACATAAAAAAGATGATATTCCCATAGATCCTGTGAAAAGTAAAGGTATCATAAAGGACTACTAGGCACCACTTTAGGTTCACAAATTTGTTCACCTAGATGAAATGGACAAATTCCATAACATATACAGCCTTCCGAAAATCACACTAGAAGAAATCAACAATCTGTATACACCTGTATTTACTTAAAAATATAATCAATAAGTAATGACCTTCCAAACAAGAAATAGTAGGCCCAGATGGGTTCAGTGGTGAATTTTACCAAGTATTTAGGAAGGAAATTATACAAATTCTCTGCAATCTCTTCCACAAGTTGATAGAAGAATAGGGCATACTTCCTAATTCTTTCTATGAGACCAATATTCCCTATTACCAAAATCAGACAAAGATTGTATTTGAAAGAAAAGAAAACTAAATACTAATATTTCTCATAATTATATATATGCACAAATTCTCAACAAACTATTAACAAATCAAATCCGATAGTGTATAAAAAGAATTGTGCACCACAGTCAAGTAGGATTTACCTCAGGCATGCAAGACTGGTTCAGTATTTGAAAATCAATTAATGTAACCCACCACATGAACAGGCTAAAATGTAAAAACCACATGATTATATCAATAGATGCAAACAAAACATTTGACAAATTCCAACACCCATTCATGACAAAAAACTGTCAGTAAACTAGGAATAGAGGGAAACTTCTTCTACTTGATAGCAAATACCTATACACAAAATGCCTAGGCAACATCATGCTTAGTGGTGAGAAACTCAAAGTTTTCCAGTGAGTTCAGGAGCCTGGCAATGATGTACCCACTCATTACTACTTTCAACATCATAGTAGAAGTCCTGGCTAATGCAGTAAGTCAAGCAAAGAAACTAAAAGTTTGCACATTGGAAAGGAAAAAATAAAACTTCAGTTACAGATAACATCATCATCTTTGAGGAAAACGCAAAAGATTTGGAAAAAAGCACACATACACACACAGAGAGAGAACACACATACAGACACACATGATCCTGCCTCAACTAAAAGGCAATTATAGCCAGGTTACAGAATAAAAGGTTAATATATAAAACTCAACCACTTTTTTATGTATCAGCAATGAACAAGTGGACTTCTAAAATGAAAACACATTACATTTAGCATCTAAAGCATGAAATACTTTGGTGTATATCTAACAAGATATGTACAATATCTGTATAAGAAAAACTAAAAAAAAGATCATAGACGTCAAAGAACTAAACAAAGGGGGATAAATTTTATGTTCATGGATAGAAGATCCAATATCCTCAAGAAGACAGTGCTTCCCATCTTAATCTATAGATTTAACACCAAACCAGTCAAAATCTTAGCAAGCTATCCCACAGCTTATTGACAAACTGATTTTAAAGTGTATATGGAGAGACAAAAGATCCAGAATAACCAACTCTATATTGAAAGAGAAGAACAAAGTTGGAAGACTGACACTACCCGACTTCAAGATTTTCTTTATAGCGACAGTAATGATGGTAATATGGTACAGCTAAAAGAATAGACAAATTAACAAATCAAATAAACTAGAGATCCCAAAAGTGTACCCATGTAAATATAGTCAACTGATCTTTCACAAAAAAACACAGATAATACAATGAAGTAAAGACAGTCTTTTTATCAAATTGTTGGAAAACAACTGAACATTCACATGCAAAAAACTGTAGATACATACTTTATACCCATCACAGAAATAACTAAAAATGAATTATAGATTTAAATTGAAAACTACAAAATGCTAAAACATAAAATGGAAGAAAACCTGGATGATCTTGGGACTGGCAGTGACCTATGGTTTGGATACAACACTGAAGGCATGATCCATGAAATAAATAGTTGATAAGCCAGACTTCATTAAAATTAAAAACCTCTGCTTTGAGAAATGTAATGCCAAGAGAATAGGAAGACAGGCTGCAAGCTGAGAGTAAATATTTGCAAAAGACACATTTGATGAATGACTATTACCTAAAATATACAAAGAACTCTTAAAAACTTAACAATAAGAAGTAAACAACCCAATTAAAAAATGGACAACAGATCTGAACAGACACTTCACCAAATAAGATATACAGATGGCAATTAAGCATATGAAATGATGTTCACTATCATATATCGTTAACAAATTACAAATTAAAACAACAATGTTAAAAATTCTAATGCTACATACCTGTTAGAATAGTCAAAATCCAGAACACTGATAATACCAATTGTTGTCAAGGATATGGTTCAAGAAGGGCACTGATTCATGCTGGTAGACTGCAAATGGTACAGCCACTTTGGAAGATATTTGGGCAGTTCTTTTCAGAACTATACATACTCTTATCATATGAGTCAGAAATTGTTCTCCTTGATATTTACCTAAATGAATTGAAAATGTATGTCCACACAGAAACTTGCACACAAATGTTTACAGAAGCTTTATTTCTAATTGCCCAAACTTGGAAGCAATAACTTGTTCATTAGTAGGTGAATGGATGAATAAACTGTGAGGCATCTGGAATATGTTTTATTTTTCAGCAATAAAACATGTTACCAAGCCAGGAAAAGAGAGAAGAAACTTTTTGCATAATACTAAATGAAAGAAGCCCCAATATAAGGGGGCTACATACTGTATGATTCCAACTATGTGACACTCTGAAAAAGACAAAACTATGAAGACAGGAAAAAAATTTGTAGTTGCCAGTTGAGGGAAAGGAGGGATGAATAGGCAGAGAACCGAGGATTTTTAGGGTAGTAGAACTATTCTAATTGATGCTACAGTTGTGGATACATTTTTATACATTTGTCAAAAACTCATAGAATGTACAGCACCAAGAGTGAACCCACATATAAGCTATGGACTTTGGGAGATAATTATGTGCCAATGTATTTTCATTTATTGTAAAACACAAAACAAAACATAAAACAAACAAACAAACATAAACTATACCACTGAGGTGTGGGATGTCCATAGTGGGGGAAGTTGTGTTTGTGTGTGGTGAGGATGGCAGTTATAGATGAACTCTGTGCTTTCTGCTCCACTTCTCTGTGAACCGAACACTATTCAAAAAATAAAATGTATTAATCTTTTAAAATCTTCCCCAAAATTCTTTCACTTTTTGATCAAAATTGTCCTCAAGAATTACGAGGGAATTGTTTGACAAAATATTGGGACTTCTTACAGATTCCCAGTATTTACAATATAAGTAAAATTCACCAAATGTAGAATCTAGATTTCTGCATTTGACTTCTCTTTACTTGGCAGAGTAGTCTGGGCAGGCCTTTTATATTTTCACCTTGACCAAAGTTTATATAACATTCGGACCACTCCTTGTGTTAATTTATTTGAACAGTATAGATCTATCTCAATATAAAGACACCCATAATTTAAAAGTACTTTCAATCTCTACCTGAAAAGTTCATAATTTTAAAATATTCAACAGAAAATGCCTCAAACCTACTTCTTTTGTCTTTTCCCATCCAAGTACTAACCAGGCCCGGCCCTGTTTAGCTTCCATGATCCGAAAAGATTGGGTGCATTCAGGGTAGTATGGCCATAGACCTCTTGCCTGTTAAACTAGGCTTGAGAGGAAAAGGAAATGACTTTATTCCTAATCTTAGCCATCTGTTCCTCTACCATATCATTGCTGACACTCTACAAAGAACATGTGTTGTATGCTGGGAGTTCCAGAAAAATCAGTAGGAAAAGCATATATTCAATTTAAATAAGATGGTACAGAAACCATACTAGGAAGAGTAATTATAGATAATGAAACTCTTCCTACAAAATGAATTAGACAGGGTCCTAAAATCTCTGCCTTAAACAAGCTTAAATGCTGAGCTAGGGAGACAGACACATAAATCTTAACTTTAGTATAAAATGATATATTTTATAATAAAGATAGAAATATGGGACTGTGAGAGGTTTTGCCTCTTGGGTATTCAAGTTTCTCATTTATGAATATATAAGTAAATTATTGTAAATAACAAATTTATTTTTACAATTTCATCTCTTGGAGGTCATATACAAGTATATAAGATGTATTTGCAAGTCAGTTATTGCATTCCTATTCGTTAAAATGAAAATTGACTAAAATACGACAGAATTATACAATGGAATATTATATGTCTACTAAAATTATATGGTATACATACATTTCTTCATATAACACAATATGTTGTGATAGAATAATTGAAAGCATATATGTAAACAATTTTAAAGTATGGCATGGCCCTTTTTGTGTGTGCATGTGGTGTGTATGTGGCACATGTGGGTGCATGCATAGAAATCCTGTTTTACAATAATAATATGAATTTTGGCTAACTGCTGTCTTTGTTATTTTTAATTACTTAAGGGTTCATGTATTAATTTTTTAGTCTATTTTAAATTTTAAAACACATATTTTAATATTGTAAAATAAGAATATTAAACTATATGATTTTTAAATAAGAATATTATTTTAAATAAGAATATTAAACTATAAGTTCCATTATAAAAAGCACAGCAAAATACTGTAAAATTGTAATAATATATAAAATAAAATGGTAGGGTAAATATGATAACAACATTAGCTGGCAAGGGAAACATGAAGGTAAAGGAAGTCAGAGAAGCTGGCCATACTTAATTTGATAATTTTAGTGATTGTTGAAGTAATATAGCCCTCAAATGGATGAATGTCTTCATAGAATATAGTTAACTAAAGATTAAGGATATTTTGTTTGTTTGTTGCTGAATGGGAGCTTTCCAAGGCCATTTTTAAAATAAATTACATCAAATGTTCTCCATCATTAACGACTTTTTGGGAAACATTCAAATAATCATCAGCTTTCTAACATATTTAAAATAAAAGCCTCAGAGTTCAAAATTAGTACTTTGTTATTATGTATAATAAATCAACTATATTGAAAATAATAGTTTTTATAAAACTGTGTCAGACTAGAATTAGTTGTGTATGATAATCATACAAAAATGTAATATTCAAGAATCTCTGTTTAACATAAAACTACACTTCCTTAAAGGAATTGGGGGCAAATTTTGCAAATTTACAGTAACTATAGCTTTTTATGTGTCTAAACTTGGTATTTATTTTTGAGTTTTTGTACTCAAATTTCTGGAAAGTTTTTGAGTATACATATATACACCCATGCGTAAACATAAATGTTTTATCGATATCTCAAAAAATCATCTTAAATATCCATTTTACATTATTAGATTATAGACACACCACAAATTCTATAGAATTCTACAATTTTTGTCTTCAACTATGGGTTGTTGCCTTCTATGATGACAGAGAAAATGTAATTTCTTTGAGTTAAAATGTAATAAAGCGTTCCCCATTTTAAAGCTGAATATTGGCATTATCATTTTTCAGCAAAGTAGACTTTCAAGATGCCAGCCAAATTATTTCATGGTTGGTTAATTATATGGTACTTAGCATTTCTGAATTTGGCTATCTTGGTCTGTAGCTGTTACCACACTAATGATGGACATAATTTGTTTCTTTATGCACAGCATCTCTTTAAAAATTTATATGGCAAATTCCCCATAAAACATACCCTACATTACAGGAACAAGCTTTATACTATACTCTCCATGATTTTCTAATAGGTTTTTAGAGTTAGTCCTCTCAAATGCCTGACTAAAGGTTTTGACAACTTTAAAATGGGAAAAAGAAATTGCCTATTTTTTCTCTCATTTGAGAATCAATATTTTACCCATAATTCTCAGATGAATAAGACTTTTGTTTATATAATTGAGCATGCTAAAAGCAAGCAGAAATTTGGAGAAAATGTTTACATCTCTATTTTCCTATTAAGTCTACAGGCATGCCAATTAAGCTTATTACCTCAATCAAGTACTGCACTTTTCTAACATTTATTACTCTTAATTTATGAGTAATATTATCAGATCATGTTATTACTGGTTAAGTGCTTCTCCCATCTTTCTGGTCAAGGCCTGGTCTTACTTTATTAACTCCGAGGGAATTGACATAGAATTATATGTCCAAAATCTTTAAATCTATTGTAAATTAGCAGTCCTAACACCCTAAAATGAGTAATTTCCTGAAAGATGTCAGTTACTTTAAAATGTTAATTGATGTTTAAGTTGATCACAGGACCTAAACTTATAGTCTAACAAACACTAGAAAATATATATGCATAGGCGTGAGCACACACACACACACACACACCACAAAGCTGAATATTTATTATCATTATTCAGACCAATTATAATAGTAAAATATTTGTGAATATGATATTATTTTAGACCTCTGAATAAAGATTTTGATCTTAAGCATATTTTATGTGAATATTTCTTTATACAATGATATATACACTTTAAATGCATAATCTTGAAATCTCTATCAGCAAAGACCCTAGTATAAACCTTCAAATTAATTAAATTCAGAGGCATTATATCTCCAAATGGGAGATATTATGTGTGCAAATAGGACATTTGCAGTTTGTTACCTATGACAGTAGGTAATTGCTCTCTAATATTAAACTAAATAAATGGAAGTAAATCCTACTGCGTTACTTACAAGTTTTTAAAAAGAAAATCCCTTACTAAGCTGTAACATTGGTACTTTCTGATAAAGCTGAATAAATTAGAACAGAATTCTTTTAGTTGGTAGAATTCTACTTGTTAGCAGTATAAGAAGTCTACTTAAAATTATTAGCTAAAATCTAGCCAATTGAATCATTAAACTTATACAGAATGTGTAAGATTTGTGAAATGATTATTACTGTATATTTTTATTTTTTTACTTTTAATTGATGCATAATTGTACATATTTGGGGGTCAGAGTGACATTTTTATATATATGTACAATGCATAGTGGTCAATTTATAATAATTAGTATATTTGTCACCCCTAACATTTATCATTTCCTTGTGTTGGGAATGTTCAAAATCTTCTCTTCTAGCCATTAGAAAATATGCGAAAAATTATTGTGCATTCATTAACCAAACACTTTCTAGTCCCCCATCCTACCTACCCTTCCCAAACTTTAATAATCATACTTCTAGTCTCTGCTTCCATGAACTTAAAATTTTTAGCTTCCATGTATGAATGAGAACATGCCGTATTTATCTTTCCATGTCTGATTTATTTTATTTAACATAATGTCCTTTAGGCGTATCCGTGTTGCCCTGAAGGACAAATTTTATTCATTTTCATGGCTGAGTAATGTTCCATTATCTATATGCACCACATTTTCTTTATGCATTCATGTGTTGATGGACAAAGGATGATACCACATCTTCTCTGATGTCAATAATCATGGGGGAGCAGATATCTCTTCAATATACTTATTTGCGTTTCTTTAGATACACATTCAGTAGTGAGATTGCTGGATCATATGTTAGCTCTATGTTTAGTTTTTGGGAAACCACCATACTGTTTGGTATCATGGCTGTACTAATTTACATTTCCACCAACAGCGTGTAAGAGCTCTCTTTTTTCCACATCTTACCAGCATTGGTTTTGTTTTGTTTTTGTCTTTTCCATGGTAGCCATTCTACTGGGTTACTTACTGGGATGAGATTATATCTACTTGTGGTTTTGACTTGTGTTTGCCTGATGATTACTGATGTTATTTTTTATTATACCTTTTGGGCATTTTTATGTCTTCTTTTGAGAAATGTCTACTAAGATCCTTTGCCAATTTTTAATAGATTTCTTTTTCTGTTGAGTTGCTTGAATTCCTGAATCTTTATATATTCTGGATATTAATGCCTTTGCAGATTAATAGTTTGCAAATATTCTCTGTCATTTTGTCGGTTGTCTCTTTACTCTACTGATTGTTTATTTTGCTGTGATAAAGTTTTAACTTTGATATATTCCTACGTATTTATTTGTTGTTTGGTTACCTGTGCTTTTGAAGTCATACTCATAAAATATTTCCCTAAGTCAATATTCTGAAACATTCCTTTATGCTTTCCTCTGGCAGCTTTATATTTCCTTAAGGTCTCTTTTTTTTTTCCTGTGGTGGGGGGAATGGGTGCAGGGCTTTGCTATGTTGCCCAGGCTGGAATGCAGTGGCATGATCTCAGCTCACTGCAACCTGCACCTCCTAGGTTCAAGCAATTCTCCTAACTCAGCCTCCCAACCAGCTGGAATTACAAGTGCCAGCCACCATGCCCAGCTAATTTTTGTATTTTTAGTAAAAACGAGGTTTCACCATGGTGATCAGGCTGAATTCGAACTCTTGACCTCAGGTGATCCACCCGCCTCAGCCTCCCAAAGTGCTGGGATTACAGGCATATGCCACCTTGCCTGGCCTTCTTCAAGTCTAATATTTATTTTTTTTAAAACTTTTACTTTAGGTTTGGGGGTACATGGGAAGACTTGTCACATAGGTAAACTCATGTCATGGGGGTTGTCAGTACAGATTACAGGAATTAAGCCCAGTACACAATAGTTATATTTTCTGCTCCTCTCCCTCGTTCTACCCTCCACCCTCGAGTAGACCCCGGTGTCTGTTGTTCCCTTCCTTGTGTTCATAAATTTTCATCATTTAGCTCCCACTTATAAGTGAGAACATGTGGTATTTGGTTTCCTGTTCTTGGATTAGTTTGTTGAGGATAATAGCCTCCAGCTTCACCTTTGTTCCTGCAAAGGACATAGTATCATTCTTTTTATGGCTGTATATATTCCATAGTGTGTATGTGCTACATTTTATTTCCAGTCTATCGTTGATGGGCATTTAGACAGATTCTATGTCTTTGCTATTGTGAAGAGTATTGCAATGAACAATCATGTGCATGTATCTTTATGGTAGAATGATTTATATTCCTCTGGGTATACACTCAGTAATGGTATTGCTGGGTTGAATGGTAGTTCTGTTTTTAGCTCTTTGAGGGACCACCATACTGCTTGCCACAATGGTTGACTAATTTACACTCCCACTGACAGTATAAAAGTGTTCCCTTTTGTCTGCAACCTCACCAGCATGTTATTTTTTTCTTTTGAATTTTTAATAATAACATTCCAAATATTTAAATTTTTAATCCAATTTGAGTAGGTTTCTGCAAATTGTGAGAAATAGAGGTATAGTTTCATTCTTCTGCATATGGATATTTAGTTTTTCCACAACCATTTATTAAAGAGGGTGTCCTTTTCCTCATTTCCCAATGTATATTTTTGGCAGTTTTATTGAAAATCACTTGACTATTTACATATCTGAATTTATTTCTGGATTCTCTATTCTGTTCAATTGGTCCATGTGTTTCTTTGTTTGTGTAATAGCAGTACCATGCTGTTTGGATTACTATACCTTTGTAGCATGTTTTGAAGTTGGAAAATATTATGCCTCCAGCTTTGTTCTTTTTGCTCAGTATTGCTTTAGTTGTTCAGAGTCTTTTGTGGTTCCATACACATTTTAGAATTTTTTTCTATATATATGAAAATATCATTGATATTTTAGTAGGGATTGTGTTGACTCTGTAGATGGCTTTGGGTAGTATGGTCATCTTAACAATATGAATCCTTTCAATCCATGAACACATCATGTCTTTTTATCATGTGTGTATGTCCTCTTCAATCTTTTTTCATTAGTGTTTAGTAGTTACTCTTTTAGAGATTTTTCACATCCTTGGTTAAATTTATTCCTAGGTGTTTTGTTTTGTAGCTATTGTAAGTGGGATTGCTTTTTTTTTATTTCTTTATCAACTAGTTTATTACTGGTGTGTAGAAAGACTACTTATTTTTGTTTGTTGAGTTTATATCCTGCAACTTTACTGAATTCATTTCTTAGTTTTAACAATTTTTTTTTTTTTTTTTTTTGGTGGAATCCATCAGGTTTTCTAATGATAAGATCATGGCGTCAGCAAACAGTGGCAATTTAACTTCTTTCTATTTAATCTGGATGCCATCAATTTCTTTCTTTTGCCTAATTGTTCTTGAAGTGATTTCCAACATGTTAAACAGAAGTAGTGAGAGTTAGGATCCTTGTCTTAGAATTCCATATCTTAGAGGAAAGATGTTCAGGTTTTCACAATTGAGAATAATGTTAGCTGTGGGCATCTTAGATATAGGATTTAGTGTGTTGAGTTACATTCCTTCTATATCTAATTTGGTAAGAGTTTTCATCATGAAACGATGTTGAACTTTGTCAGATGGTTTTCCTTCATCTAATTAGATGATTATATGGTTTTTGCCCTTCATTCTGTTGATGTGATGTATCACATTTATTGATTCGCGTGTGCTAAAACATTTTACATCCCAGGGATAAATCTCACTTGATCATGGTTGATGATCCCTCTAATATGACACATTAAATTTGCTAATAGTTTATTGAGAATTTGTATATCTAAAATCATTGAGGATATTGGTTTGTAATCTTTTAAATAATGCCCTTGAGGGGCTTTGGTACCAGGGCGATGGTAGCCTTGAAAAAGAATTTGAAAGTGTTTCATCTTTTTCAGATTTTGAAAGAATTTGAGTGGAATTTATATTAGTTCTTCTTAAAATATTTAGTAGAATTCAGCAGTGAAGGTATCGGGTCCTGGACTTTTCTTTGATGAGAGATTTTTATTAGTGATTCAATCTTCTAACTTGCTGTTGCTCAGTTTAATTTTTTTTATTTCTTCATGATGCAGTCTTCATAGGTTGCACGGTTCTAGGAATATATCCATTTCTTCTAGTTACCCAGTTTGTTGATGAATAATTGTTCATGATGGTCTATTAGCATCCTCTGTATTTCTGTGGCATCAGTTGTAATTTTTTCTCTCTCTTTTTTTGTTTTCTGTCTTTTTTTTTTTTTTTTTTTTGCCTTCTCTGTTTTTTTTCTTAGTCGAGCTAAATGTTTATAAATTGTTTTTGTATTTTCAAAAAATCAACTCTTATTTTTATTGATATTTTGAGTTTTTTTCTAGTCTTATTTTGCTTCTGCTTTGATCTTTATTCTTTCCTTTCTTCTGTTAAATTTAGGCTTTGTTTGTTCCCCTTTTTCTAGTTACTTGAAGTAAAACATTAGGTTTTTTAGAGATCTTTGTTTCTGGTTCTTTCTGATGCTCACGTTTATAAGTCCATTTACCACTCAAGTTTGCTTTCTTATGATAGCAAAATGGCAGCAGTAGATCAAGATGTTATATATGGACAAAATATCACCTACAGAAAGAAGAAACTTTTTTCTATCAGATTTCTCATAAAAATTTATTGAACCTATAATGCAACTCACATCATATGCCCTCCCTTTATTCAATTATTGTATCCAGGGATTTGGCAATTTAGTTTGTTCTTGAATTTAGTTTTCTTGGAAACATAAGAATTCCCCAAAATAAAAAAAAAAAATACAGATAAAATGGAAAAAATAAATACTGGCAGAGCATAACAAATGTCCTAAGAGTTCAGATTTCTTATCAGAATCCAAGTCTCCAAAGGGGTATCCTAGTTCAAGTCACTGGGAGAGTCTCCATTGTCTGTCATTTTTCACTGACACTCTTGATATAAATACTGGAAACTTTATGGGCTCCTCTGATTAGAGGACTGCTTCCTATTTATGGAAATCTAAAGACCTGCAGATTATCAAAGGGCACACAATCACCTTCCTTTTATTTTTGTCATTCTCTAGTAATGTAACTTCATAAAATCCTAGTAGATCTATGTGCTACTAGACAATTTTATGGGTTGCAATCCAAAGACAAAATTCTTGGATACTTACGTTTGAACTCAAGAAGATAACTGGAAATCTGTTTCTTAGACTTCATACTCTGTATCCTCATAGAACTAAGTTGACTCAGTGTAATCCTCCATCTAGGAGCAACTTGAAACACTTGGGATAGTGAGGCACCAAAAATTTACAGCTAGTGTACAAGATGTTTTCCAAATGTATCTGCAAAATTATAGTTATTTACTCTTGTAACTATATGAAGTCATGTGTACATGATGAAAAGAGGTTTTCCCAACCTCAACTTTTTCTTAACTCAGTTTACCACTTTCTTGTCTTTACTAGCATTGGCTATATGTTAATCCACATAGTTTGATTCTCTAATCTTGGGGAAGAAAGTCAACTAATTGTGTTGTAGTCAGTCCAACAACTGAAAGGACATTTCTTGAAAAGAAATGATGGAATAATTTAAAGCACTCAGCCTTAAATGTTCCTCCTCTGTAGTGAATCAAGTTATTTTGGATGACATGAGGGAATTTAGGTACTATTAGGAGAAGAATAGAGTACATTGGGGAGTAAATCATAACGCCTAATAGAATAACTGTCACTTACTAATTATTTTAGTATCAGCCAAATTAAGTTCGATTGTATTGCTTTGACATTAATAACCCTATCACCAACAACAAATGTTCCATCATCCTGGTGGTTTAAAAGCAACAAAGACTTGTTTCTTTTTCACTTCATATGCTCATCAGAGGTAGCCATGTCTCCCTCACTGTAATACTCTACCTGGCTTGAAAGCCAGTTTGGAACATAGTCGGTTGGCATGACAATATAAAATTACTGTTTAGCAAGAACACACATCTCTTCAGCTCATAAGTCATGGGCTAAGCCTGATGTCAGCGGTTAGGTTGTAAAAGCCTCCCATAAGGATGCATCACCAATTACTGGGGACAAACTAATCACAGTGTTAGGAGTTTTATGTTAGTGTTAATATTTAATTCTTATGACATTGCTCATAAAAGAATACATTTATGTTTTACATACTAAGAAAATGAAGCTCAGAATAGCTACATAACTTGTGAGTAATATAATACGGTGTGCAAGAGCTAACACCAGAGCAGAGAGAATTTTTTGATGCTAAAACACATATCCTTCCACTATATCACACTTTGCAGTCTAACTTAAGGACATGCTTTAAAAATGAAATTGATTAAACCAATACTAAAATTCAGGTCTCTCAAACTATGTTTCCCTATAAATGCTAGGTCGTAATTATGTTATTTAGGACCATGATTCAATACACAAATAATTTATGTTGAAAAGTTTTTCAGAAATTTTTATCAGGTATAAAACTAGTTAATTCTGTGTATCTTTATAGCTTAATAAGTTAAAAACAAGACTTTCACAACAAAGGATATAATTTAATAAAGAACTTAAAACCCAATTAATGATAAGTTATGGTTGACATAGACTTAAGCAACTTGTTTTCACTTTTGAGCATGAAATTTATTACTAAAAAATAAAGATTTTGAACAAACAGACTTCCAATATTTCATACATGTTTTGAGTAATCATTTGCCAATTAAGTCAAAATGTTTGGAAATGCAGTTTGAGTTTATAATTCAATCTGGTCTCATTAAAAGGGAAAATTTTACATCAAAAATATACTAGCAAAAAGTTTATCCATTTTTCCTGTTCCCTTTAGAGGAGAGTATTGTGTTCTAATCATAGATGACTGCCAATCCTCACTGAGACACAGAAGCAGAGGGAAAGATCAAGAAAGAAGGCAATCCAGTAGTGCAACTCATCCTGTCTTATACCTGGTACTTGATTCGTGTGATGAAGATTGATTCCCCCAGAAAAGTATAAGTGAGATCATGTGACTTAATGGAAAGAGCAGAATCTTAAACTTGGAGAGATCAAAATTGAAATCTATCTTTTCCCCTTACTTTTAACTTTGAAAAACTAATATCTCTCTGGGCCTTTGTTTCCTTATTTGCAAAATAAATATAACATAATAACTCCAGTGCTGTGAAGATTAAGTGTAATTTCAAGAACTCAGGTGGATAATATAGGGCAAAAAAAAGTTTATGTATTATTTATATTATTATAATAAGTCCTTCTAACACAAACTACTATAACAGAATCAACAGGCATGCACTGGGAAATTATTTCAACTGTAAAATTGAAACACTTAATGTGAAACTTTTTATCCCAAATTAGTTGTTTGTTTTTGAATTTTATGCACTCATAGTATAAGTGCAAATATTTTATTATTTGAGAGCTTTTTAGACATGATATACTGAGATCCTACTAAATATATTTAAACATGAATTTCTGTTATATTTTCTTTGAATGATCCTTTTTATTGACAAGCTTACTGTAAGAGAAAAACAATTGGAGACGTTAAACAGATGCTTCAAACATGTGTTTAGTAAAGCGTGTTTCCCCAGCAATATAAACAATTTTTTTACTTCTGTGTAAAGGTTTTTTCTGTGTTCTTAATTATAAATTTTAAAATTAACTAAAAAAAGTAATAATAATAATCACAATTATAATACCTATACATACTAAATTTAAAACAAGAATTTAGGGATTACTTAATGTAATAACTCATGTCCTAAGAGAAACAAATATTGCATTTAGATGTAATGATATTTTAGTCATTGTATTTCCATATGAATATATATATATACACTCCCATTATAATGTGTGTATATATATATACACACTAAGTATATATATATATACTCCCATTATAATGTTGATTGACTAGCATGGGAATAATTTTTCAACTTGTTTGTGTCATCAGTTGACCAAAGTGTGCTCTTATCCTGTATCTTAATTGATCAATGCCAGGAACAAAATTCCAATTTTTTCATTTAAAGAAAATTCAGTAACACAAACTTGCTTCTGGAAGACTTTATGAAAAACGTTTACTGCAAACTCAGCTACCTTGAGCTACCAGCCAAAGCAACATTAATATACAGAGAAAATGAAATAAGCACTTTGTCCAAAATTTAGTAATTATACTCAAATAATTGGGATCCTGCCTCCAGTAAAAAGAGAATTTTCCTGTGGCATATGCAGTTGGTGTTTGTTCCCAGGTGTGGCAATGGGTTATGCTGATTCACTCACTCGCCTACATGTGAATTTTTAAAAAATGGCTGACAGATGAATAAAGCTGGCCCAGATTAGTAATAGACCCTGTAGTCATTGCACAGAATTGTTCTTCTATTAAATAAAAAAGCTTGACTCATACATCATACATGCTCCTAAGCATATTCCTACTAACAGTGTCATATTAAAACCAACTGAACTAAGCAATATTGCTATCATACACTATCCTGTAAGAGAAAAGTAAAGAGTTTGCTAGAGATTGAGATTTAATCTTTGTTTTTATCTTGAACAGTGAGAGGGAGAAAGATAATTAATCATATATCTTTAATTAAATTGTCAAGACTCTAATTTTATAGATTATATTATTTTTATTATTGATATTAAATACAATTATAATGAGAAAAATTTGTAGATGTAAATCATGACTCTATTCTCCATTATGTTTTGTATGATAATATATAACTTGTATCTGAATAATTGATTGTTAAAGCCTATTTCATTTTACTTAATTTGAAAAATATTTCAACATATTAATTGGGTAAATGTAATAAAAGATTTAGGAGAAAGTTTTGTTTGTACCTGCTGGTAAGGAAGTGTCTATATCTCATCCATTAACAGAACTCTTTCAAGCTAAATTTTTGCAGGGATGGAGCTCTCCATCACTGTAACAAGATAAAATAGGTCAAGCCTGCATGGGGCCAAACTAAAAGAAACCAATTTTCTAAATAGTTTCCCTAGCTGGAGGACAAACTAGAGAGAGAGAGAAAAAAAGAGAAACAATTCCTTTCTAAAAAGTTGCAATAGGTTGTAATAGAGTGAGGGAAAAGAAGAAATGGACAAGCTTTGCTTACAAAATGGGAGTGTCTTTCAGCAGGTGTAGTATATATCCTTCTTCATCATCATTTTCTTTTGATATTTAAAAAAGGATGCTTCTGTCAAGGCCATTCTAGGCATTACACAATAGATAGGAACTAAATAAGTAAAGTAAATGAAGGGCATGTTTGATAATTATATTAAGTTATGGTCAATCTACAGGTAAACATAATTACACATTTACTTTTAAGCAGGTATTTAAGTTATAAGCTAACATGAAATAGCAGAATAAGGTGATAGTGCCCAGAAGCATTTTACAATGCTTTCAGTGTTGCCATCATTTGTATTTAAAAGTCAACTGCCAGGTAAATTCGTCAAAAAAAAAAAAAAAAAAAAAAAAGAAAAAGAAAAAATAAAGCAGAAACAAAAACAGTACCTCTTCCTCTTACCATACATTTATATTATTGGCACTCTAGACAGGTTAAGTTGATTTTGGAATACACTTCCATTTCTAAGTTCTAGTCACACGACTGGAAAATAATGTTATTACTTCTTGGGATATTTAAAAGTGTCCCAAGTGTCTCAAAACCAGAAATGAAAATCACAGGTTTATGTAACTGGCAATGAGATATCTGTGGCCAATGCTTTTAGCTAAGCCAGTCAGCATAATTTCATTGTTCTCTTGAGTGATCTTTGAATTCTATCTTTATTATTTATTCATTTTGCCTTATTTCAAGCTCATATAAAGCCCATTTATCCATATTTATGTTCATTTATTTATACAATGAAGCTTTATAGCTTACTAAGTTGTATTTGACCTCATATCCCTCTGCCCTCACTTATTCCACTCACCTCCAATCTATCCCTCTCCTGCTTTTCCCATCCTCCATTTTCTTAGCTTTCTTCATCTGCTCTTATTTTCATCTGAAATTATCTTCCACAAGTTCTTTTCATGGCTTAGTGTTCATTTCATTCAGGCTGTCATCAAATGTCACATCTCAAAGAAGCCTTTCTGATTATTCTGTATAAAGCAATATCTCTCCATACACTCTTCATTTTTTAGTCTTTTTTCTTGATCTTTTTATAGCCTTTGACTACTTGAAATTACATTTTATGATTATATTTTTGATGTATTGACTTGTGTTTGTTGTCTTTCACATTAGATTGTAAACTCAATGAAGACAGCCATTTTGTTACATCAAAATTATATTATTTGCATATGGAGCAGTGCCTTGAACATAATAGATGGTCGGTAATAATTGTCGAATAAAATAATTTTAAAATTTTAATAAGATAGTATTTATATTTAACCATTCACGACTTTAGGTACAAAAATTATTTGTTATGTTTCAGCTTTGTATATAATCTGAGACTATGAGAACAGCATTTTCTTAATGAAAGTTTATTAGTATTGTTTCTTGATTAACTTTAAAAAATATGTATCTATAAAGATATTAAGTATTTTGTGGTTTGGTATTGGTTGATAACTTTCAATTCAAATGACAAAACCAAAACCACTAAACACTTACCCTAGAAAATCATTGCAAAAAACAAGTGTTCTAGAGGAAAGCTTGCCATTATGTGAAGGTGAGAAGTGAAGTCAGCTAAATTCTAGCTTAATATAATCACAGAATGTGGAGATAGTCCTCAAGTATTAATTACAAAATAATCGGCAATGTTTGAAATTTTATTATTACTCCAAGTGAGGAAAGAGTTCAGCCATCAGTATTTATTTCAGCCGTAATTATTTACAGATTGACTTTTCTCAGAGTACCTACGTGGCCTTGTGATATTAAAATGTGACCCCATATGAAGTGGAAAATAGCTTTTTTTGTTTTCCATATGATCTTATCGACTGTTTAAGTCATTTAGGCTATTAGACAGAATGTGCATATAGATAGATAGTATATCTTTTCCTGAATATTCAGGTATCTGAGCAAATTATACTTTGATAAGCGGAGACTTTCAAAATATGGAATCCCAGACCATATATATATATACATATATATTCTGTTAGTTCTGTCCCTCTAGAGAACCCTAGTACAGGGATATCTACTTTTTTACTTTATTACCTCCTTAAAATGCTGTTGCCTTGCCTGGCTTGATGAAATTAACCTGTTGAAATAGTCCCAGGTAATGCCTCCTCTTCTTAATTTGTTACTGTTTCCTGAACTGTTTGATCCCTAAGAGTTAATATAAGACAATATAGTTTGCATCTGTTTTCCAATTAAATTTTTGTGCTAATTATTACTCTATTATTTTTTCTGTTGTAGGCCTTTTTAAAGTCGAATTTATATACTGTATTCTTTCTATATGATTTAAGTATCAGTTAAAACATATACATATATAAAAAATATACATTTAAATTGACATATATGTTGAGTACTGCTAAAATATTGCTTAAAAATATGATTTCACCCAGAAATTTAGAAATGCTGATACTCAATGTGTTAAATTTAAGCTTGTCATCTTACATAACCCTCAAAATTTCCTTTACATTTCCACATTAATTTTTATTTTACATTTGTATACCTGTTACTGCTGAAATATTTTGCGTCTTTATTTAAGTGAATATTTTACATTCAACTTTTTTCTTTTCTTTTTCTCCCTTAGTTCTCAAATCCAAACAGCAGCCAGACATTTGCAATTTTGTTTTATTTCTTTCATAGTCACCTTTTGTTTTATTGCCAATCTCCTGGTCAGTATCACCATGATGATTCTAACTGATTTTCTAGCTTCTGGTTTCTATATTGTTCTATTATACTGTTCCTTAACCTGTTTGATTTATTTCTCTAAAATGGATTTTCGTCAAACAGAACACTGATAAAAATGTACACTTGATCTCATTGTAAATGGATTAATGTTTAAATTTTACATCCTGTATTTGAAAGCAACCTACCTTTCAAACCTTATCTATAATTATTATTCTACATTATGTTCTCCTTAAATAAGAATAGTTGTCATTTTCCACTAGATAATTTATCCTCTTGCTCTTATACACTAATTGTGCCAATCCTTCTCCATGAAATGTATGATTTTCTCCTCAGTGAAATAAAATAATATTTATATTTTGAAATTCAGCTAAAATAACACTCACTCTCTGACCACTTTCTTTATCCTGATAGTCACCACATTCGTTTAATGTAATATTTATGCACTACTTTAATTTATATAGCCACATTTTCCTTTAATACATTTATTGCATTCTGTTTTATCTCACCTGCATTTATTGACTTACTTATAAAATAAAAATGTCTTATTTAATTTCATATTTACAGAGATAAACTAGATAATGTCTTACAGGTGGTGCAAACTCAATAAAAGAAATTTACTGAATTAGTCCATCAATGACAAAGTGAATGTAGTAAGTACAGAATGATGGGTCTACATGAATGCCAAATTAGGAAGTCATAGATGGTGAAGAAATAAACAAACATGCAAATATCAAACTAGGAGTGTGACGTAGTAAAGCAATGAACTCACCAGCATGTGCTATTGCACCTTTTGGATATATAAGCCATTTTAATTGAGGTGAGATGAGATGATATCTCACTGTGGTCTTGATTTGCATTTATCTGGTAACTGATGGTGAGTCATTTTTTATGTACTTGTTGGTTATTTATGTGTCTTTTGCTGAGAAATGTCTATTCAGTTCTTTTGTGTTTTTTAATTGGACTATTTGGGTTGGATTTTTTTTTTCATTTGAGTTGTTTGAACTCCTTATACATTTAGTATTTTAATCCTCTGTCAGATGGATAGTTTGCAAATATTTTCTCCCATTCCATACATTGTTCTCCCATTCTGTATATTGTTCTTTCCCTTTATTGTTTTCTTTGCTGTGCAGAAATGTCTTAGCTTGATGTAATCCTATTTTTCAAGTTTTGCTTTTTTTGCTCATGCTTTTGAAATCTTACTCAAGAAATATTTGTTCAGACCGATCTTCCTAAAATATTTCCTCAGTTTATTTCTCATTCCCATAACATCTATTATACTTTATAATTTAATAGACAGGAGAAATTGACTATTTTATTGCCTTTGTAGATCACTGTAGGTTATTTAAGCTGTTAAACCAGCAGTATTGTGTGTGTGTGTGTGTATGTGTGTGTGTGTCTATGTGTGTTTGTGTGTTCTGTGTCTGTTGGAGGTGGCATGGGGGATTTCATTCAAAGTCTTTACTATGAAACTTTAACTGTTCTATCTTTCCTCTAAAGAAATTTAAAATAATACATTTTATACATTGAAACTGGTGTCTAAAGAGGTAAAATGACTTGATGAAAGGCATACAATTAGTAAGGAATAATATTTTTGTAGTTTTTCAAACTTGACTAGGTTCTAATGTAAGGTCTTTCCTGCTACAACAATTTGTCAGCTCATTAAACATTGGGTAATAGAGAAACATTTAGGTTCCATTAACTACTGATATGATTTGACCTCTGTCCCCACCCAAATCTCAAACTATAACTCCCATGATTCCCCTGTGTTGTGGGAGGGACCCAGTGGGAGGTAATTGAATCATGGGGGTTGGTCTTTCCCATGCCGTTCTTGTGACAGTGAATAAGTCTCATGAGATCTGATGGTTTTATAGAAGGAAGTTCCCCTCCACATGCTCTCTCTTGCCTGCCATCATATAACACATCCCTTTGCTCTTCCTTCATCTTCTGCCGTGATTGTGAGGCCTTGCCAACTATGTGGAACTGTGAGTCCATTAAACTTCTTTTACTTTATAAATTACTGAGTCTCAGGTATGTCTTTATTAGCAGCATGAGAACAATATAGGAAATTGGTACCAGTAGAGTGGGGTGCTGCTGTAAAGATACACAAAAATGTGGAAGCACCTTTGAAAATGGGTAACAGGCAGATGTTGGAACAGTTTGGAGGGTTCAGAAGAAGATAGGAAGATGTAGGAGAGTTTGAAACTTCCTAGAGACTTTGACAAAAGTGCTGATAGTGATGTGCATAATAACTTCCAGGCTGAGGTGATTTCATATGGAGATGTGGAACTTGTTGGGAATTCAAGTGACGATCACTCTTGCTATGCAAAGATGCTGGCACCAATTTACTCCTTCCCTCGAGATCCATAGAACTTTGAACTTGAGAGAGATGATTCTAGGAGAAGAAATTTCTAAGCAGCAAAGCATTCAAGCAGAAGCAGAGCACAAAAGTTTGGAAAATTTGCAGCCTGACAATGGAGTAGAAAAGACAAACTCATTTTCTGGGGAGAAATTCAAGCCAGTGGCAGACATTTGCATAAGTATCAAGGAACCAAATGTTAACCACTGAGACAATGGGGAAAATGTCCCCAGGGCATGTCAGATACCTTTATGGAAGCCCCTCTCATCACGGGCCCAGAGGCCTAGGAGGGAAAAATGGTTTTCTCGACTGGGTCCAGGGCCCACCTGTTACGAGCAGCCTTGGGAGTTGGTGCCCTGCATCCCAGCCGCTCCAGCCATGGCTAAAAGGAGCCAAGATACAGTGTAGACTGTGGCTTCAGAGGGCTCAAGCCTCAAGCTTTGGTGACTTTCATGTGATGTTGAGCCTGCAGGTATACAGAAGTCAAAAACTGAGTTTGGGAACTTCTGCCTAGATTTCAGAAGATGTATGGAAACACCTGGATGTTCAGACAGAGGTGTGTTGTAGAGGTGGAGCCCTTATGAAGAACCTCTGTTGGGCAGTGTGGAAGAGAAATGTTGGGTGAGAGTACCCACACAGAGACAAAACTGTGGCATTGCCTAGTGGAGCTTTGAGAAGAGGTCCATGGTTCCCCAGACCCCAGAATGGTAGATCCACAGACAGCTTGCACTGTGCACCTGGAAAAGCTGCAGACACAGTTAACACCAGTCTGTGAAAGCAGCCAGGAGGGAGCCTTTACACTGCAAAGCCACAGAGGCAGAGATGCCCAAGGCCATGGGAGCCCACCTCTTGCATCAGTGTTACCTGAATATGCGACATGATGTCAAAGGAAATCACTTCAGAAATTTAAGATTTGACTACCATGTTGGATTTCAGACTTGCATGGGGCCTATTGTCCCTTTGTTTTGGCCAAGTTCTCTTATTTGGAATGGCTGTATTTACCCAATGTCTATACTCCCATTGTATCTAGGAAGTAACTAACTTGCTTTTGATTTTTCAGGCTTGATATAGTTTGGCTGTGCCCCCACCCAAATCTCATCTTGAATTGTAACTCCCATAATTCTCACAAGTTGTAGGAGGAGCCCCGTGAAAGGTAATTGTATTATGTGGTCTTTCCTGCACTGTTCTCATAATAGAGAATGAATTTCGTGAGATCTGATGGTGTTAAAAATGGGAGTTTCTCTGCATAAGCTCTCTCTTTGCTTGCTGCCATCCATGTAACATGTAACTTGCTCTTCCTTGCCTTTCACCATTGTGAGGCCTCCCTAGCCATGTGGAAATGTAAGTCCAACAAACCTCTTTCTTGTGTAAATTGCCCAGTCTCAGGTATGTCTTTATCAGCAGTGTGAAAACAAACCAATACAAGGCTTACAGGCAGAAGGGACTTGTCTTGTCTCAGATGAGACTTTAGACTGTGGATGTTGAGTTAATGCTGAAATGAGTTAAGACTTTGGGGGACTGTTTGAAGACATGATTGGTTTTGAAATCTGATGACATGGAATTTGGGAAGGGCCAGGGAGGAAATTATATGGTTTGTCTCTGTCCCCACCCAAATCTCGAATTGTAGCTGCCATAATTCCCCTGTGCTGTGGGAGGGACCTCATGGGAGGGAACTGAATCATGGGGTTGATCTTTCCTCTTCTGCTCTCATGATAGTGAATACGTTTCACGAAATCTGATGGTTTTACAAAGGGGAGTTTCCCTGCACATGCTCTTTTTGCATGCTGCCATGTAAGATTTCCCTTTGCTCTTCCTTCATCTGCCATGATTGTGAGGCCTCCCCAGACATGTAGAACTGTGAGTTCATTAAAGTTCTTTCCTTTATAAATTACCCAGTTGCGGGTATGTCTTTATTAGCAGTGTGAGAACAGATTAATACAACTATCAAAACACATTTAAGCTTTGCTCATTTCTGTAAAACAGTCTGGTTTACTTTCAAACTGAGAAAGGAAGAAGAAAACAAAGGAATTTTTTTCCATTTTCCAATATGCCAAACTACTAGTCCTCTTCTAACACCACAGGCATCTTGATAGTATTAATATGATATATTGTGGCAGTAAACTGAACTTTAATTGATCCATGATTTTAATCCATACTGTGGTTCTGGGAGGAAGATCTGAAGTACTGGAATATAATGTGAAGTGTAACAAATGCCTCTGTGACTTTAATATCTTTACAGTTTCATAATAGTCACTGCAGACTTAAGCTGGAAATAACAGGAATAAAAATGTAAAGTATATTTTGACAATCTCGTAATAGTTTAAAATGAAAATAAAACCTGAACCAAAGCAAATGTATAAAACCAAGAAACAAAATAAATATATTAAACCATATGCTGTTAAAGTATCATTACTCTCTTGAACTCTTATAACTTAACAATGGAAATACATTTTTCAGACTGGAATTATCCTGTCTGTTGTGCATCATTTGGTGATATAAAACCATCTTACAAAATACAGTCTAACCCCAGGATTTTCTCCTCACTACATCATGGAGTTTGCATAACAGCTACTCTTTCTCCCACTGAGCAAATGAGCCAATAAGGTGAGGTAAGGGAAGAGGTGGAAAAGAAAAGAAGTCGAGAAGAAAGTCATTTTTCCCAGCTATGTGAGAGAACATGTAACGGCTATGTTATCTCATTCAACACAAAGAATCCCTGGATTTCTTTTTTTCACCACAAAGCAGGCAGTTTTCCCTCCTCCCCAGCTATCTTACCCAACAATACTTCAGAGACAGTTTGGTTCTTTGGCTTTTAGTGTCTGTTAAAATGTAGAACTGAAAGCACACTATGGAGCTTTGATTTAGCATTTTTTTTCCTTCTCACAGAAACAAAAACCTAAAGGAATTTTAGTTTCTTCTAAAGTGATCCTGAAACCACAATTAAAAGTCAGGAATCAAAGGACCAACCATTGTCCAGACATCCTATTATCCTGAGCAATGTTATGTTCACCAAGAATTTCAGAGACTTCTAAGGATGCTTATGCAAATTTTCTCATAGTGTGGCAGATATCTAGTGCTATCCATGCCATTTAAATAAGTACTTGAGCTCAAAGGGAAAATGTGGTAAGCAAATGCTACAGGGTGTCAAGAGACCAAGAAAAATGTTAAACCTTACATAAAAATAAACCCAACCCCAAAGATTAATGACTGTGCAGAAGTTAAAACTGGATAAGAAAGAAGAACATAATATGTAAATGTGACAGAATTCATATTGTCAACTCTTTTAAGATTCCTAAAATATGGGTTCAGCAAGGAGATTTATTTATAAATATTGTAATATTTGAATTTTACTTGAAGAGACTATTGTTTTATCAAAGAACATATGTGTAAAAACAGAAATTTTTTGTCATCAGAGAGTAGGAAAAAAATCAACATCATCACAATACTAGGAAGTGTTTTGTTTTTTTTTCTCTATTGACTTTAATTAATTTCTCTCTCTGGACTACTGTGAGATGGAAAAAGGTTTATTTTTGTTTTTAGAGCTTGCTTGCCAGATGGGATTCTTTGAACTACTACTGCTCTAGCTCTGCCAACCACAGCATTCGTAGCTAAAGATTTTAATTTGTTTTACAACTCAACAAAAGTAGAACAAGTAACTGTGTGTATAGTGGAGTGGGAAGGTGAGGGTCAACCATAAGGACACAGACATTTACTGTTAGTAAGGTAGGCATACAACGACCATCTCTTTCTGTTTCTTTCTTCTAATGTTTATAAAAGATCCCTGGCACTGAGGTCAAAATTTAACTTTTAAAAAAAATCTCTTTATCATTATCTCTAAAATATCAATGAACTAAGCAGAAACTTGGTTTTTCTTCCCCTTACATTTTTTTTGCAACATGCATGGCAACACATTGCCTGTAGTAGTTAATATACACAATTAGATGCATTGATTTAAATTTCAGTGTGATCAATTTAAGTCAGGATATATTGTTAAAAGTGCTACATATTAGAAAAGCCAGATAGAAATGCTTTTGAAAACAATTTTAAGCATCACAAATAATATATAGGGGATTTAATTCTAACATGATCTACCTCACTAAAACTTAATGGTTACATACTAGTCAAAAAAGCAATTCATATGAAAACTGATGGTTTTCCTACTGAAATCTTCCTCCCTCTTCCATTACACTTACATTACATAAACATTAGCTTACCAATGACATTCTGTGTTCTCTCTGATCTAGGACAACAGATGAGAAAAGGAGGAGGAAAGAAGAGGCAATTGATTTGAATTAAAAAATACTTTTATTTAAATTCAGTTTTTAATAGTAGCTTATATTGAGAGACCTAGACACAGGGAATTTAACTAGTGTCCCAGAGAGATAATGGCCAAATAAAGCAAAAAGCAATCTTTCCTTCTTTCCCGTCTTTCTCTCCATCTCTTTTTTTCTTTTATCTCTCTCTTTTTTTAATGAGATAGAGGCTGGCTATGTTGCACAGTCTGGTCTGGTACTCCTGGACTGAAGCCATCCTCCTGCCTCAACCTCCAGAGTAGCTACAATTACAAGTGTGAGCCACCATGTTTGGTTCCTCTTTCTTTCTTGCTTGCTTGGTTTTTCTTTCCTTCTTCCTTCATCATACATTTATCAATTAACCTATTATGTGCCTGGAAGTGTGATAAGTACTACATATCTTGATGTATGGTTACAAAGAAAAAAAAATTATCTACAAATTTAAAATCCACAAATGTTGAATAAGAAACTGCCATTTTAGGTTCTGTGTTAAAGTTTGAAGAACAACTGGTAAACAATAGAGATACTCCTTGATATGGCTTGGCTGTGTCCCTACCCAAATTTCATCTTCAATTGTAGTTCCCATAATTCCCATGTGTTGTGAGAAGGACCTAGTGGGAGATAGTTGAATTATGGGGGCAGTTTCCCCCTTACTGTTCTCTTGGTAGTAAATAAGTCTCACAAGATGAGATGGTTTTACAAGGGGAAACCTCTTTTGCTTGATTCTCATTGTCTTTCTTGCCTGCTCCATGTAAGACGTCCCTTTCACCTTCTGCCATGATTATGACGGCTCCCCAACCATGTGGAAGTGTGAACCCTTTAAACCTCTTTTTCTTTGTAAATTACCCAGCCTTGGATATGTCATTATCAGCAGCACTCCTTGTCCTCATGTAATTTGGTATCCAAACTTAAACTGTAAGCGTTTAGAATTCTGCCAAAGTTACTTAAAGCTACTCAGTGACAAAGACTAAAACAGCAGTCATAAATATACATTTCCTATAAATATTATTTGCTATATACTAAACTAAATGCTAATTAGTGTTGCTTTAAGAGAAAATATTATCAATGATTCTAATGCTAGCAGCAATTTTCAAAAATGTATACATGTAGCAGCAAAAAAATCTCAGAAGCCAATAAAAATCAGTCTGTATACTGTTGTTCTAGAATATTACATAGTTTGCTAACCATGTGTCTGTATCAGATTCCCCGCCAACATTTTACTGTATAAACTTCAAACATGTAACCAATTTGAAAAAAAAAAAAATGTTAATCATGTAATGACCACCTAGATTTTATAAATATTTTTATATATTTGCCTTAGACTCTCTTTTAAAATGTAAATTTTCACTCAAAATAAAAGAACAGTGTTCAAACACAGACAGCTAATCACACCAAGAACAATTCTGTAGCCATATTAGACAATCATTATTTCATACAAAATCTAATGAAATCAGTGGGAGCTTTGTTCAGATACAAATAATAATGGCTTCACACAAAAGATGACATTCAAAGATTTTATGCCCATTAGAATAGCAGTATAGAAAAACAGCATATGTTTTGGAAAAGTTCTTAAACTATCTTGGCACATAAAGGCAGAAACTAAATTAATAGTGTTTATTACCATTTTGATTAAGCTTTCATCATGTACTATGGGGGCAAATCCTAAAAAATCAAAGTCAATTAAGTAGTCCAACGAAAGTTTTGGAATTGACACATTCTCATTCCCCACCCAACTATTATCATCAACAACAGAGAAATCATATTCTAAATCATTTAGTTTTTTTATAAATGGCATTTATACTTGCTACTATTACACTTTGCAAATATTAGTTAAGCATCATACAAAAGAGGTGTAGAAAAGCATAGTTTGTGTAACACAAATAACAGATGCGTGGAAATTTGAAAGTTGCATTCTAGATAATGATATATGTGATTCTGGTTATGCATACCTTTGGACATCAAATTTATTATTGGTTTCTTTTTTACCTTTGTTAATTGAGCAAAATGACAAGACAAATCTCAATCATTTTAGGAGATTTATTTGCAAAAGTTAACAATGTGTGCTTGGGAGAGAGGTCTGTGCCTTTTTCCAAAGATGATTTTGAGGGCTCCAAATTTAAAGGCGTAAGGGTGGGATATTGAGAAGTACACAATTTTCATGTAAGAGGTGGGTAGGGAAAAAGAGTCATGCATGCTTTTGTCTGGCTCAGTGAATCTGCATTTTTTACATAAGATGACATAAATGAAGGGGGCAGAAGAAAAATGCAGGGAATCTAAGATAACATAGATATATCTTTGTCAAACATAACATAGACAAAATGGGGCAGAGAAAATCAGATATGCATTTGTGTCTGGTGGGCTGGGGATGATCGCACCTGTAAAGATAAGCTATGAATTTACATTGCCATGGTGAAATTTTAACAGCTCACTAGGAATTCCCTGGTGGGCAAAATATTGGGGAGGCGTGTTGCGTTTCATCTTGTAGCCATCTTATTTAGGAACCGAAAGGGGGAGGCAGGTTTTCATGACCCATTTCCCAGCTTGACTTTTCCCTTTGGCTAAGTAAGTTTGGGGTCCCCAAATTTAATTTCTTTTCACACCTTTTTTTTTAAAAGAGAAAGATTGAGTATGTGCGTGTGTATTTATGTTTATGTATATGTGTGAGAGAAAGACAGAAAGAGAGAAAGGAGACAAAAAGAGAGTGTGTGTTGAATGAAGCTCTTCCTAAGGTTTCTAGAGCTGGTAATTGAATGAGCTATCCAAACATCTTTAGTCACACTAAGGTAATTAGGGGGATTTCGGCCTTCCAATAGAGGTTGTAGGAATTGATGAGGGTAAGTAACTGTTTTTGTCCATTCGGGCTCCTATAACAAAATACCATAAACTGGGTAGCTTACACAGAGCAGAAATGTATTTCTCACAGCTCTGGAATCTCGAATCGCCAAGATGAAGATATCAGCAGATTCAGTGTCTGGCAAGGGCCCATTTCCTGATTCCTAAAACAGTGCCTTACTGAGATGTGTTTGCATGACTGAAACGGTGAGCTAGCTCTCTGGGCCTCTTTTCTAAGGACAGTAACCTCACTTAGGAGGACTCCACCCTCAGACCAAATTGTCTCCCAAAGGCCCTGCCTCCTAATACCATCACTTTAGAGGTTAGAATTTCAACATCTGAATGCTGGGGGAACACAAACACTCAGACCATAACAATAGTTTTTATTATCCTTACCTCAGCTTTACTAAAATATAATTTACAAAGCCTGGCAAATGTTTCCTCCAGGTTCTCTTTCCTTTTCACAGGATGATACAGCATAATTTGGCCCAGAGTAATTCCTTTGTAAACCATGACCCTGACCTGCTCCAACTCTATCATCCAAATCTTAACCACCTGACTTCTAGCTCCAACTAGATAGGGATTGAATTCCAAGACCCTGCGGTTTTAACTCACCCCTTTGATTTTAACTTAGGGTGAAATCACCTCACTCTCTTTCTTAACTCCCACTTACCAAACCTAATTAAATAAAAAGATAAAAATTCCACCCCCATGTTCTCTAATTCAAATGTTTATGCTCCTTTTCTCATTTATACTGTAGATATGTTTTTCATATATATCCATTGATTTATCTTGTTCATTATTATACCAGCAATCCTAGGGCTTTTGGAAAATCTGGAAGTAAACATATAAATAGTACTGCAAAAGTAAAACCGACAGGATGTCAAAACAGAGAAATCATTTCATAACTTCTGGACCTAAAAATTGTATTCCAGAATTATTTTCAGAATGCTGCAGTTGTGATATTCACCGATCATATAAGGAAGACAGGTTAGCTCAGCAGACTGAAAAACCAGAGAAACAACAATGCCCTTCACTCATGGGCCCCAACATGTAAAGGATCCCATAGTGCAAAAGTATTCTCAGTCTCCATATGCAGAACAAAAATGGCAATTCAAATATTCAAAAATTGGCATCGTGCCTACTATGTAAAGGCCCTCTTCTACATGCTTTACATATGCAAACTCATTCAACACTCAGAAATTATTTCACACAGGGAACATGTTGCAGTTGAGAAAAATGAGTCACAGACAAGTTAAGTAATTTGCCTACTTACACCCCTCACTGCTTGGCCCATACCATTTGAGCCCTTTCATATTTGTCTTGTCTAGTTCCATTGCTCATCTTTTGTCACTTAACTCCTTTTATAACCGAATCCTCTTTAATATCATCCATTTACAAATTCATTTCACAAAGCATATCCTACAAGGCTTGGCCATTACTGCTGTTCCAGGAAACAGAATTTCTACTGCTTCAAAAAGCTATGGATTCCTCTTTGAGACAGGTAGAATGACCCACATTTAGAACAAAGGTAACTGATCTGTTATTTAGAGTGTCTCAGATCCAAAAGAATAGTACACAATCAATGCATGGCATTAGGCAACATGTTCTTTTCTCCAAATATTTATTTGAGGGATCACAAACAGAATAAAAACAGAGAAAAAACGTTTTTAGTCTTAGATATATATATATACTAATTTATCCAGACTCCAGTTTTATCAGTTGCTTTTAAATATCTTTTTTAAAAAACCTTATTTATCATTCTCTTCAAAAAAATCTATCAACTGAAAAAATATATGAAAAATAATACAACTTTTATATTACTAAATACATTCTTGAATATTCCTCAAATATCAACAAAGAGGCTGATTATACAACCAAAAATATAGGGATTGCTATTAAGCAGCTTTTATTCACATTTCATGACATTTCCTAAATCTCTGAATCTCACATCCAGAACGTGAAAGCCTGCACGACAGGGGTAGCTCGAATCCTAATGCTGTGTCCAACCGCTTGCCATTTCTTTGTTACAGCAGCAGTAACAGTTTATAGGCTGATATCCATGGACTTTATAACTCACCCATAGGAAAAATACCTACTATTGTGAATAGTGCTTCAATGAACATACGTGTGCATGTATCTTTGTAATAGAATGGTTTATATTCCATTTGGTATATACCCAGTAATGAGATTGCTGGGTTAAATGGTATTTCTGGTTCTAGCTCTTTGAGAAATCACCACACCATCTCCCACAACGGTTGAACTAATTTACATTCTCACCAATAGGGTAAAAGCATTCCTATTTCTCTGCAACCTTGCCAGCATGTTGTTTCTTAACTTTTTAATAATGGCTATCCTGACTTGTGTGAGATGGCATTTCATTGTGCATTTGATTTCCATTTCTCTAATGATCAGTGATGTTGAGCTTTTTTTCATATGTTTGTTGGCTGTGAATGTCTTCTTTTGAGGTGTGTCTGTTCTTATTCCTTGCCCACTTTTTAATGGAGTTGACATTCTTCACAGAATTAGAAGAAAACCATTTCAAAATTCATATGAAACCAAAAATGAGCCTGGATAGCCAAGACAATACTAAGCAAAAATAACAAAGCTGGAGGCATCACCCCACTGGACTTCAAACTATACTATAAGTCTATAATATCCAAAACAGCATGGTACTGGTACAAAAACAGACACATAAACCAGTAAAACAGAACTCGGAAATAAGATCACACATCCACAACCCTCTGCTCTTCAACAAACTTGTTAAAAACAAGCAATGGGGAAAGGATTCCCTATTCAACAAGTGGTGCTCAGATAACTGGCTATCTATTTGCAGAAAATTGAAACTGGACACCTTCCTCACACCTTATACAAAAATTAGCTGAAGATGGATGAAAGACTTAAAAGTAAACCCAAAACTATAAAAACCCTGGAAGAAAACCTAGGCAATACCATTCAGGACACCTATGTCCAATCACCAAAAACAAAAACTCACAAATGAGATGTAATTAAACTAAAGAGCTGCACAGCAAAAGAAACTATTATCAGAGTGAACAGGCAACTTACAGAGTGTCAGAAACTCTCTGCAATGTGTCAACCGGCGAAGGTCTAATATCCAGAATCTATAAGGAACTCAAACAAGTTTGCAAGAAAAAAACGTACTTCATCTTTATAAGTTTTTAAAATTCATACTTAATATTTTATTTATCTTTTATTTCAAATTAATAAATGTTTAATTTATAAACACAACAATAAAAATCTCTTAGAAAAAAGTTGATATTACCAAAATACGACAGTTTAAAATACTGTTTTGTATAGCTTTCTGACATTTTGTTCTACAGTATAGAATATTTTTTCACCATTACCGCTATATTATACAATTTAGAGTGTAATTATACTTGAATATAAGTCCAGTGAAGACAAGATTTTTTTGCCTTCTTGATTATTTTTTGTCTCTTATGCCTAAAAAATAGTTCAACAAATAATTTTTAAATTAATATATTTTTGAATGAACTTCACCCATTCTTTGTATCATTTGCTATTCTTATTATTTTTTCTTATTCCTTTGAATTTTACTATCCTTTTAGTTATAACTTCAGAATTTTACTAAGCAAACCAATCCTTATAAATAATCTCATTGTATACTTCCTTGTAATTAGAATGTTCATTTCTCACTAATTTTTACAGGATTCATTTTTTTTATGTCAGGAGACTAGGAGACTGGTCATAGCAAGTTATGATTTGTTCTCTTGATCCATATTTTCACCTTCTTCCTACCAGTAGCAATCATTCTTGTTTCTTTAAAGTATATCATTTTGTTTGTATGCATGCTTGTGAAATGTGTCATATTTTTATATGTATAAATACATGGTATTTTTATATTGCATTATGTTTCTTACTTTTTTTCCAATTGGTTCCATAAATGAAAAATCTATTCTTCTCTATATGCATACATCCTAACCATAGCATAAAATATTTGAATTGCACTGGTCCTTTCACTACTTGTGTCCTTTCACTACTTGTGTATTTCTTCTCCTCACCCTGATATGGACACAATTACAATCAGTTTACCCCTCCAGAATAATACTGCATTGAAAATTCTTAGGCATTCTATACATTACATATACATTTTTTTAAATATTCTACATATGTTGCATCACAATTGGGAAGCGTTTTTATAGATTTCCTCTTAGTTTTCTTCTATATCTTGGTTTAGTGTACTACTGTTCTATTCTGTTAACCTACCCTTTGAAGGGCCACCAGAATTCAGTCATATGATATAATATCACAAGATTTATTAAGAGTTTCTATTTTTCTATTCAGAAAAATTTCCCTTACTAAGTCATATAATCAATATCAATTGCCCTTTAATGACATGTAAAATAACAAGGTATATGTGCCCCTCATTGAAAGTGGAAAACAAAATCAGAAATAAACTTATAGTCAAGTCAGTAGGAAGAAAGAATCAAATCACATCCCTAGAAGTTCATTGAACCTTCTTGAGACATTGCAGTGCTGTCTGAGTGTCTGAGTGTAGTTACAAACTCATGTCCACTTTGCGACAAGCCTGTGAATTTCCTTGTGTCTCGTAATCTGTGTCCATAAGTTGGGAAAAAATATGTCTACCAAGGCAAGAATAATTTAAATATCCAGTTATTCATGTTTATCACAGTAGTCTCAGTCTGTTGTTGGAATCCCACTCACAAACAGTGAACTATTCTATTCCAGTTTCTTTCACATCATAAGAACTAGTACATAAAGACAGGCTGTACCTCCACTGACAAATTCTTGACTAGAAATAAAATGTTACTTGGGAATAGGGGTTGGGGTGTTAGTGCCTTAACGTGGGAAAAAAGTTTTAATCTGTGTTTTACTACTATTACAAAACATTTATTTCTAGCATATCTGGGATAGCTCTGCTTAAATGGCTCCTGTGATTCATTCCTGGACAGGTTCACAGGCACAAGTCTACTGATAATCTGCCAACGGATCCTTTTCCCACACAGCCTTATCTTTGATACTCTTCTATCAATACTGTGCACCAATGATATCAAAGCAGAAAAACATGTTTGGGCCAAACAATACTGTTCATTTAGGTGAAAAAAAATGGGATGAGGGAAGAGCTGTTATGTAGAAGTACAAATAAATTCAGTAAATGAACAGAAATTTCCATTGAATTTTTTATTTCATTATAATAGAAGCCAAGTAATAATCCAATTATAAAATCAAAAATGCATTTATTCATAAGCCAAATACAATGACAATCAATTGGTGATATTTTCCCCCAAACAGGGCTGTATTTGCAATAGTGAAAACAAATTACATCAGTACATGTGCAAATTACAATGAGCTTGTTCACTGGGAATTACGAATTAGAGAGAGAACCCTTTATATGTAGGAGCCTCTCTACAGTGAACTAGAGGTGGGAGTGGAAGTAGTGGATGTGGAACAGAGCAGGGATGGAGAGTTAAGACCAAGACATTAAGTGTTCTCTGACCTAGCAATAAGTCCTCACTTGTGACAAAGCCATAATAAAAAATTACTACTTTGCACTACAATTGAACTTATAACTGAACTATTATTATAGTCTTTCCAAAGAGTATTTACAATTAAATGCTATATTCTTAATTTTACTTTTATCAAAATTACTGATTGCTTACACTTGAATATATTATTTAAAATATTGGATAGTTTAATTATCAGCATAATTTATACCTCATTTAGACAAATGTTGAATTCATTTTTATTACATGCAGAATGGGGGAAAAGTCTGCTGATTTCAGTAGAGACTGGTGAGAGTAATTAAACAGGTAGATCAACCACAAAAAGTATATCAAAAATTTTTCATGTGTGATGAAGCCAGAGAATCTTCTAAATCGTACAATTGACTATAATCCAAAAGATCAGTCTAGACTTTAAAGCTGTTTATTTTTACTAGTTTCAATTATAGTATAAGTCAAAGGAAAAAAGATTATACTATGACTGAGCCAATGGGACCACTGGGTTATTAGCCACTTTTAGGAGCTGGCTTCTTGAAACAACATAAGCTACGGCCACCAAAAACATGTTTTGAATTTGATGAATTCAGTAAAACATTTTTGATATTAATGGATAATTTGAGTGAGGTTGTGCAATGTGATTGTCCTGCCAACCTAATGCACAATAATTCTGGTCTTATGAAGAAAACCAATGGGCAAGCAGTTATGCATAAAATCATCCAGTTAAAGTTACTTTAAAATACTAAAATCTACTTAATAATGACTTTATTTAACGTGCTTTAAAGATTATAACTTTGCGAAGCCTCATAAGATCTCCACAGAGATGCTACTGGTATCTCATTTTACAGATAAGTTCACTGGAATCAGAGAGTGTAAATAGCAAAAAGTCACAATTAAATGGCAAAGCTAGAATCAAATTCATTCAATTTAATGATAGTATCCAGGATTTTAAACCATCACACTATGAATTGAGTTGAAAATAGTTGTCTAAATATGTTAGGGAAGTGAAGAGGTAGTATCCATTTCTTCTATATAGAGCAAGAGTTCACAAAATAGAAGCAGCAAATCTACTTATGTAGCTACCAAGTTTATTTACATATGCTCACAGAGGAGAAAACAAGAGTTAAAGTCTTCTCTTTTTTACCACCCCTACATCATAGAAACTTTTACTCATTTACTTCTTCATCTCCAAAACACCCCATTACACAATCATTCCTTGCTTCACCTCATCAGTGAAGTTTTCACCAACTGCTAGGTCAGATGCTTTTAGTTTTGGAGAAACAGTTTTCCAGCTATGAAAGTGCCTGAGAGCTTTCAGAATTTCTTTTCTAATAACACTTGCAGCATTTTCTAAGCTATTACAAACAAAAAATTATGAAGCTGACTTTTCCTATCTGATTTTTGTTAAAATCAAGCATGATCTTAGCAATGCCTTTCTTAGATATAAAGCCCAGTGTTGACATTTACATATTTAAGTTCTTTAACACCTGTTTCCACATTTCATCAGTATCAACTGCTCCCTGAATTTTCTCCTTCAACACAAAGTACATCCTTCTTCTGTAGAAAGCTGACCTCAAACTCTGATCTCCCGAATTAGAAGGCCATTTCTCCCAGTCATCTCTTGCAGGTGTACCCCATTAGCAGTTGATACCTTACTGGAAACGAGACAGTCTTTTCAATAAATGGTGCTGGGAATACCAGAGATCCATGTGCAAAGGAATAAAATTGGACCCTTGTCTCACCCCTTTTTGCAAAAATCAATTCAAAATTAATTACAGACTGAAATGTGGGCTCTGAAACTGTAAAGCTACTAAAAGAAAACATATGTAAAACAGATACAAGACATTGGTCTGGGCAATGATACTTTTAGGTTTGACATCAGAAGCACAGGCAACAAAATTAAAAAGAGACAAATCGAATTAAATCAAAACAGAAAGCAGCTGCACAACAAAGGAAACAACAGAATAAAGAGCAAACCTTTGAATTGGGAGAAAATATTTGCAACCCATACATCTGATAATGGGGCTAATATCAAAAATAAATAAGAAATTTAAACAATTCTATCTATATGAAGAAAACAAACGATTTGATTAGAAAATGGGCAAAAAAAATCAATAGACATTTTCAAAAGATGGCTTTCAAATGGCCAACAGCTATATAAAAAAAATTTCAACATCACCAATCATTAAGGAAATAAGAATTAAAATGACAATAAGGTATCACTTCACATCTGTTAACACTTCACACCTGACTTTGAGAATCAACCTCCATCAGCACATGTATGGATAAAGAAAAAGTTGCATATAAAAACAATGTAGTACTATTCTACCTTATAAAATAAACTTTTTCATCTGTGAAAACATGAATGAAATTGAAGAATATTATGCTAAGTGAAATAAGACAGGCACAGAAAGACAAATACTGCATATTCTTGCTTTTTTGTGGAATCTAAAACAATGGAACTCAAAGAAGCACAGAGTAGCATGGTGGTTGTCAGAGACTGTGGAGGTGGGGAAACTGGGGAGATGACAGAGGGTGCAAAGCCCCAATTAGACAGGGGGAATGCTTTTTATCTCTTTTGAGTTACATTGCAAAGCATGGTAAATGTAGTAAATAATATATATTACACTTCAAACTTACTATGAGAGCACATTTCAAATGTTCCCGTCTTAAAAAATAATATATATTTGAGGTGATGGATATGTTAATTAGCTTTATTTAGTTATTCCACTTTGTATTTATAAATCATCACATCACTTTGTGCTCCATAATTATATACTTATATAATTTGCAAATTTACAATTAAAAGTAAAACTAAATTCACAGAAAGGTCATTTTGATCATAGAGTGAGAGTGTTACCAGGGGTCTCAGTTGTCCCAAAAAGCATTCTTTTCTGTTTAGCGTTACAAAGTCAATACACAAAACCAAACCTAAGTGTTAAGCAGTGCAGGCTTTATTCAATGACCACAAAATTGGAGAAGTGGGAGAGTATCTTGCAAATCAGCTGAGCTCCTGAGAACCTGAAAATTATAGATACAGGGTATTTTTAATTAGGAAATTGGTCATTAAGAGAAAGGGGAGGAATATTCATGCTTTTGTGAGGAGGGGAGAGAGATTTTCCTGGAAACAAAGAGCTGCCTCTTTTATGTCTTTCTTAGGCTCCTCTGGTCATTGTCATGGTGATTGTTAATTGTCATGGTACAATTAAGGAGAGTGTCATTTAGCATGGAAATTGGATTACCCTGAAGCTAGAGGTGAAGTACACTGCCATCAGGGATTTTGCCAACCTTAGCTGGTTTAGTCCTAAGAAGGATGTCTGAGAACAGACATCCAATTTCCTAAAATAAGCAGAATTAAAGCTTAGTAGTAATTTAGCTATGTCACATAGGCACTGCATTGGGCAACAAACCTGGTTAGGGGTCCAGCTT
>NC_045455.1:59202380-59325745 GCF_002776525.5 Piliocolobus tephrosceles
CACATAGGCACTGCATTGGGCAACAAACCTGGTTAGGGGTCCAGCTTTTGGGTAGGTGCTTTAATGCGTAATATGAGTATAGCCTGTTCATTAAAAATATGATAATTGGTGTCAAACTGCCTTAGGTTTGCCAATTTCTGTTTGTTCTCTTTGTAAGGTTCAATTTATCTCTCCTGAGTTTCCATATATAAAAAATGAAGATAATGACACTATCTCATTCGATTGTACTAAAAATCAAATGAGGTTTTCTAAAAGTAACACTGAAAAACCTGTCAGACACAAATGTTTTTAATAAATGTTTGCTATTCTTATTGCTATTTAAAATTGTGCAAATATTGAGATTTATGAGAGAAATTTTATAATTTGAAAAGTATTAAATAAAAGTGAACATGCTTCATTGAAAAATTAATCTACATAATTAATCTGCTTGCTCCCATTTCACCTTAATTTTTCTATTGTGCCTTTTACATGTCTCCATAATGTATTGTCTCATAGTAAATGTTTTCTGTTTACTAATGATAAATTAGTTTACAAATGATTAAACAGACTGTTTTTTTTTTTTTTTTTTTTTGAGACGGAGTCTCGCTCTGCCGCCCAGGCTGGAGTGCAATGGCCGGATCTCAGCTCACTGCAAGCTCCGCCTCCTAGGTTTAGGCCATTCTCCTGCCTCAGCCCCCCAGTAGCTGGGACTACAGGCGCCCGCCAAATCGCCCAGCTAGTTTTTTGTATTTTTTAGTAGAGACGGGGTTTCACCGTGTTAGCCAGGATGGTCTCGATCTCCTGACCTCGTGATCCGCCCGTCTCGGCCTCCCAAAGTGCTGGGATTACAGGCTTGAACCACCGCGCCCGGCCTAAACAGACTGTTAAAGAAAACGATTTCATCTTAAATTTTTAAGAGATTATTTCAAACAAGTTGGCATAAGATAGAATTTTAAATAACTTAAAATATAGTTCAAACAAAATTAACCATAGAAAGTGTGATGATTATTTAATAGCCGTTAATCTAAATAAATATGCTTTTAATCATTAGGTGGTATTTAATTAACCTGCAATAACTCTCTTATTACATTTAAATTAAATCATTATATGAGACATTATTTAAATTGTACATGAATATTATTTTTTAACTCCCTTAAAGTTATCTAAAGTAGTTCAGATTTGCTGAAGTGGAAGTTAAATTTTTTTTATGTTGACTTTTCTCATATCCTTGCTGCCAATTCTACACTCTTACTTCATAAGTTTAAATACTCTATTAATTTAGGGGCAGTCATCTACAAATGGAAAACAATGCTAAATGAATAAAAAAATGATACAAAGAAAACAATTATAGAAATTATCTAGTTAATCGCTCAAGCTTACCAAACCCAAAATATATGTCATATACTTGATAAATAGATTTAGATAGATAGATAGATAGATAGATAGATAGATAGATAGATAGATATTGTTTTAGTTATAATCCAATACTATTTTAATTTGTTCTCTAAATTGTTAAGGAGCTTCAGTTTTACCTTTTGTTTTACATGCTCCAGATCTGCAACCAATCACTTCTTTGAGGAGCTCTACTTTCATTTGTCAGGGAATGATATATTTATTAATCGAAATCTAGTTGCTGGATGTGTTCTTTGCTACTGGAGTGTTGCTACTTCTAGGTTCTCTTAGGGGACAAAAATAGATTATATATGTATAGATACTAGCCCATGCATATACTTGTTTAAGAGTCCATTTGTCTGCAGGCATATCTAAGGAAACACATGAGTTTATACTAATACTATACTAATACCTGAGAATTCAAGCCAAAATGACAGTGTTTATTCTAGCTTTCCTCTTTGTCTTGTTTTGACTTTATTTTTTTCAACTTCTGTCTCATTCAGTGAAAAACTACGTTATGTGCTTTTTAATACTAAGAGTTATTTTTGCCATAATAAGTTGTTTAAGCCATGTTAACAAAAATTACCTGGATGTAGTTCTACAACAGTTACTTATCGCATGCTTTAACATTATTACTTTGCAACATTTGATTTCTTTGGTTTATCTCAGTCTACTTGAGTATATCTGAATAGCTGTTTTTTGTGTGTCTGTTATTGTTTCTGTCTTAAGTACTGTGGGCTACACTTCCTAAGACATTGCTTGTAAATAAATTGGCTAAATAAGGGTCAGGTTCAGTGACTTGCACCTGTAATCCCAGCACGTTGGGCAGTTGAGGCAGGTGGATTACTTGAGACCAGGAGTTCGAGACCAGCTTGCACAACATGACAAAATCCCATGGTACGGTTTGGCTATATCCCCACCCAAATCTCATCTTGAATTCTTACATGCTGTAGGAGTGACTCAATAGGAGGTAATTGAATCATTGGGGGGCGGGGGGGGGGTCTTTCCAGTGCTTTTATTTTCTTTTTTTTTTTTTAAGACGGAGTCTTGCTCTGTCGCCGGGGCTGGAGTGCAGTGGCCGGATCTCAGCTCACTGCAAGCTCCGCCTCCCGAGTTTACGCCATTCTCCTGCCTCAGCCTCCGGAGTAGCTGGGACTACAGGCGCCCGCCACCTCGCCCGGCTAGTTTTTTGTATTTTTAGTAGAGACGGGATTTCACCGTGTTAGCCAGGATGGTCTCGATCTCCTGACCTCGTGATCCGCCCGTCTCGGCCTCCCAAAGTGCTGGGATTACAGGCTTGAGCCACCGCGCCCGGCACCAGTGCTTTTCTACTGATAGCGAATGAGGCTAATGAGGTCTGATGGTTTTAAAAAGGGGAGTTTCCCTGCACAAATGCTCTTCTCTTGTTTGCTGCCATGTGATATGTACTTTTCACCTTCTGCCATGATTGTGAGGCCTCCCCAGCCTGCTAGAAGTGTAAGTCCAATAAACCTCTTTCTTTTGTAAATTACCCAGTCTCCACTATGTCTTTATCAGCATCATGAAAACAGACAAATACACCCTATCTCTGCAAAAAAATTAGCCAAGTGTAGTGGCATGTGCCTGTAGTCCCAGCTACCCAGGAGGCTAAGGTGGGAGAACCACCTGAACACAGGAGGTGAAAAGCAATGAAAAGCTAAATAAACATTTAAGGGCTAATATGTTTCCCACAAAATTAGGTATAGACAGTGATAGACAATATAACTGTATTCTCAGACCTTAATATAATGAAAACCAAAAGCCTATATGCTAGTTAAGACAAAATTTAATTCATTGATAAATTAAAATTTCCTTCTGATAATTGTAGAATTTTTTTAATTCTTCAAAATCATCAGTATTTGTGTTATACTTTTTCATTACTTTTTCTGGATAATCCATTAATCCTTTTAGTTTAAGTATTCAAATAAATGTCCTACTAGAAAAATTACATAATTTCTGTAACTTTTTCATCTTATAGAAGCATTCTTTTCTTGTATAATTTTTGGTATGTTTCATCTTCTAGAATTCTTACTATTCTGAAGTGCTTTTCTTTATACGTTTGCCTAATCTAATTCTAATATCAGAAAAAGTTATAGATTTTTACTACTTTAAGTAGAAATTAATATTGAAGTCCAGTTTCTTGGAGTTTCAGGTTATTGGGAAAGAAAAGTCAACATATATGACATAAGATAAAGGGAATTAGTCATCATTTTACACCTACTATAGGCATATATGGTATAGCTGAATCTAATGACAAAGAAATTATGATCTCTTGAAAATTTTCATATCACAGTTTATAAACATACAATTTTATGATATGAGAAAATATTACTATTAATGAAAACACATATCAGTAGGGTTTGTTTCTTTTGAAATCAATTTCTTTTCAAATGCATTTTTGCCCAAATTCATTCAGAGAAATATTACATTCTTGTCCTGTATTAAGTATTAATGAATGTTTTTTAAATACCTCTTTCATGGTAAGGGTAATTCTTACAACTATTCCTGACTCATTCAATAGGGAAGAGTAACTCCTATTTTAATGTATCAAAGCCAAAGACATTCATAGTGTAATATTGCATTAATGGCAAGGGTTACTATATCTGAAAGATAGGAATCCAGCAATCTTCTCCTTCCTTTGAACTTTCTGACTCAGATATAGGCAAGTGCCGGCCAGTTGGGTCAGGTAGTCACCATTCTTCTTTTACAATTCATATGGCTAGAAAAATGGGAACTTTGTGGCCACTAAGAGTGTCTAACCATTCCTCTCTTCCCTTTGTCTGAGTGTATGGTTTCAGTGTTTGGCTAAGGGTAATAAATGGAAGCCTTGATGCTTAAGAGTCTAAGCTCTTTCCTCAATTTAAATTTACCAGAAAGTCATAAATTACAGAATATTAGGCACTGGCTTAGATATTAATAAAATTCTATGTAATTTTCACCTTTTCTCTTCTGTGTATGTATTCTTAGAGAACATCGTGGTGAATTAGGACTTATCCATAATACCCACATGAATCTTACCAGTGATCTTCTTTCAATAAGCTTGGAACAAGAATGTATATACATGTGAATATAAAAGAGACAAAGAGAGAGAGAAAGAAAAATTGTAATTTACTTAAATTATATGTTATCATATCATTAAAAATATGTAATGAAAATCCTATAAATTTTTTTAATTTTCAGAGATTTGCTGGCTCATTTCTCGGGATGATTTAACTATAATGTATAATCCCAGAAAAGTGATGAATATGCTTGCTATATAGGATTTAATTCTGGCCTACTAAACTTTTAATAATGTCTTCCAGAACAAACAAATAAATATTTCTTTAAATAATAAGCAATATTAAAATGATTTGAAAAATTATTTTAATGAATACTGGTTCATAGTAATTAAATCATACCTTTCGCATATAAAAAATATTTATACCCTGTACCTTATGGTATGAAGAATGTTCTCAAATACTTTTAAGTAGAAATGAACATTGAAGTATAGTTTCTTTGTGTTTTGTTTTTTTTGGAAAGAAAAGTCAATACATATGACATAAAATACAGGGGATCAGTATTCATTTTATGCCTACTAGATGCATACACAGCCATGCATCACTTAACAATAGGCATATATTTTGAAAAATGCATCATTAGGTGATTTCATCATTGTGCAAATATCCTATAGTGTACATACACTAACCAATGTGGTATAGCCTATTATAGACCTAAACCATATGGCATAGCCTATGGCTCCTGGGCTACAAACCTGTACAGCATGTTATCTACTCAGTACTGTGGGGGACTGTAACACAATGGTAAGTATTTGCATGTGTAAACATATCTAAACTTAGAAAAGGTATAGTAAAAATAAGGTATTGTTGACCAAAACGTCATTATGTGATGCATGACTAATAACCTCTAGGACATAGTCTAAATATTTCAGAAACACTGACATTTATGTGATTAAGTAGCAGGCAGGAAGTAGAAGAAAATTTAAACAAATGTGAATGAATTACCATCTCACAGCAATGCACACATATTAGTTATTTAATGGAGTTTCTACAAATTACTTTTTCCATAAAACCTGAACTTCTTTTAACATACTTTAAATAGTAATTGGAGAATAGTTTATCCTAGCTGAATATTTGAAGTACTGACCAATAAAAGTCACGAAATGGGAAACATACTGCTTTGTAGTTCAAAGCAACATTAAAGAGTAAATATTTCAAGACCAAAATGACTTGAGTACCTAACTGACTTAAGTCCAAATCTTTCTTTCAGCAGAAACTTCATTTGTTGAATTCTGGTTTGATTTTCATCACTACCTAGCATTTTTAAAACTAACAAGAGGAATGTGATTGTCCATTGAAAACTGATACAATTCAAATTAAGGGTTCAAAAACAATCTAAATTGTTTCCTACAGAGTATCACTGAAATATTGAAAGGAAACCCTGATAAATTAGAAAGTTCAGGTTTGAATCCTAACTCTGTTACTTTTTGACTTTGAAACTTTAGCTAAGTCTTCTGATGATTCAATTAAAAAGCCATATTAATGTTTCTAACAAGGTTGTTGTCAATACTGAAAATGCAATGTACGTGAAAATTACAGGAAATTTTATAAATATATGTACATATTAAATATCCAAGGCCTTAATATTCTATAGAAAAAGATCAAAGATTAAAAGAGCTTTAAGTAAATGCCTTTAAAAAACTAAATAGAGAAAGAATTTCAGTAACTACGTGTTCCTCTTCCACCAGCATCACAACTAAGATTATAACTCCCCAACCTCATTAGCCTGAAAATTGTGAGACTCATTTAATGCCTTCTCTAAGTGGTGATATATATTTGGCAATAAAGATCTCTTATTTTTTGTTTGTTTGTTTGTTTGTTTGTTTGCTTTTTAATTCCTATTACCATTTCCTACATGGCAAGATCTTTGTCTTTGATTCTCCTACCGTGGAACTCAGGAGGGAAAAACAGTGGACATTTCTTATAAACATTGTTAGGTAAAGGAAAAGGCTATGATTACTTGGAGCAAGAGATTAAAGTTGAGGACAAAAATAGAGCACTTAAAATCTAGGAGGAAAATCAAGGAAGAAAACGTATTTGTGAAATTAGGGCAATCAAAAGTGTCTGTGCGTACTAAGGAACTTAGACTTCTGTATACGTGCCCAAGACAGAACACATGGTCAAAAAATACCCCCTAAAACCTTAAACTTTCATTTTCAGATGATCACTAGGCTCAAGACAAGCAGGAAGTGTCAAAGCAGAACATAAAATCATCTGGCTAAGCACTGAAGGAGTATCCCACCACCACCCTCAGTAAGGAACCAATGTACAAAGAACGGGAGAAGGGTTTTTCCTTTTTTTTTTTCTTACTTTTATTTTATTTTTGTCCTTCCCTCTTCCACCACCACTCCCCTTCCTTCTTTCTCTCTCTGTTTCTGGCATTCAGGAAGAACTCTGCCAAACACTAGATGCACAAAAATGAAAGAGATATTTCAGAGACATGTGACAGATAGATTTTACCAAATAATTTAGAAAAGTCACTAAATAACCACATAGCTACAGTCCATAGCAAGGAGTAAAAAGAAACCATGTGAAGGAGAATCAGATTTTCAAAGTAACCACATTATAATATTCAAAATGTTCAATTTTTAGTAAAAAATTATAGAAGATGCAAAGAAACAAGAAAGTGTGTGTTACTGAAGAAAGAAATTAACAGAACCTGCCCCAAAGGAAGCACACACATTGGGCTTACTAGACAAAGACTTTAAACCAATTATCTTAAATATTTTCAGCGAGCTGAAAGAAACCATGGAAAGAAAGCTAAAGAAAGTTGGGGAAATACAGAAAATTTTAAAAAAAGATTGAACCTATAAAAAATAAACTAAACAAAATTTCTGGAGCTAAAAAGTACAGTAAATGAAATAAAAACTCACTAGAGTGTTTCCATAGAGGATTTTAGCAGACAAAGAAATAATCAGCGGATCTGAAGAGAAATCAATTGAAATTTTCCAGTCTGAGGAGCAGATAGAAATAAAAAATGAAGAAAAAGTGATAGAGCCTAAGACACCTCTGGGAAACTAACAAGCAGGCTGATAAATGCATAATAGAAATAAAGGTAGAATAGGAGACAGAAACAAGTGATTAAAGAATATTCAAATAAATAATGACTAACAACTTTCTAAATTTGACAAAAGACACAAGTATAAACATAAAGAAACTCAAGGAACCCCAGATTAATGCAAAGAGATCCACACCAAGACATATACAAATCTTGAAAGCAGCAAGAGAGACCAACTCATCACAGACAGGAATCCATGGAGACCAGAAGAATAGGATAACCTTTCTAAAGTGCAGTAAAAAGAAATTATGTCAACCTGGAATTTTATTTACAGCCAAACTACCCTTCAAAAATGAAGGCAAAATAATAATACAGTGGAATATGTTGGATACTCCAAGATTAACATAAGCCAAGTTAGTCAGTTGCTAGCAGACCTATCCTACAAAAAAATGCTAAAGAGAGTTCTTCAGGCTGAAATGGAAGGACATTAGATAGTATCTTGCCTCTTGGAAAGAAATAAAGATCTTCAGTAAAGGTAAATACATAGACATAAATCTAAACCGGTTAATATATTAATCTATTTTTTGTTTTTCAGTCTCTTTTGGTTCCTATATGATTTCTAAAAATGAATACAAATAAATAATAACAAAGAATTACAAATACAATAATTGCAAATATATGTTAATGGGCTCAAAATTTATAAAATGTAGTTATGGCTATGACAACATAATGAGGAGGAAAGACAAAAATAAGAACAGAAATTTTGTATGCAATAAAACTAAATAGATATCAACTATAAGTAGAGTTTTATAAACTTAATATGCTAATTGTAATCCCTGTGGTAACCACAACATACTGCATGACATTTCATTTTAAGGAAACTATTATAATAAAACAATCCTTTCATAAATACTTAGGTATTCAACATTTATGTTTATTCTCACATATTTTTGTGTTTCTTTGTTCTTCTCTCTATTGACTTTTACTTATTCTTCTCTCAGCCATCTCTTTTAAAAATTTTTTGATTGGTTCTGTTGTTTTGCTTTTTCATTTTTTGTTTAATAATTCCATTCTTCATTCAACTTGCCTCAGTTGCTCTCATTTACAGTCATTTATTAAAGATGATTGAAGGAAGTAGAAGATTTTTGGCTCATGGGCCAAGCCCATTTTTATTATGCCTTAATTCATTATCAGTTTAAGACATCTGTTGATATTATTCTATTAAACATTTTGTTCTGAAATAATATGTAGATTGATATACAGTTGTAATAAATAATAAAGAGAAATCACATGTACCTTTTACTTAATTTCCCCTAGTAGTAATATCTTACCAAAAACTACAACCTAATATCACAACCAGGACTTTTGCATTGTTACAGTAAAGATACAGAACTTTCCATCCTCACAGCATTTCTCATAGCCACACATACTTCCCTCCTGCCCCTACCCATTATCCATGGCAACTAATAATCTCTTTTCCATTTCTAAAATTTTTCATTCAAGCATGCTATTTAGATGGGAGTCACACAGTCATACAGTGGGTAAACTTTTGTGATTAGCTGTTTCACTCAGTATAATTCTCTGGAGATTCACCTAGATCCATCAAGAGCTTATTACTTTTTATCGCTGAGTAGTATTTTGAGGTATGGGCATATTACAATTTAATTATTCAGCCATTGAATAATATATTAAATTTCCAGTTTGGGGCTTTTATGTGCATAATAAAAATTTTATACAAATTTGTATACAGGCTATTAGATAAATTTTCATTTCTCTAGGATAATAGCCTAAGAATGCAATTGCTGGGTTATATAGTAGTTATTTTTTTTAGTTTTGTAAGAGGCTTCCAAGTTACTTTCTAGAATGGATTTACAATTTTATGTTCTCAACAGCAATATACAGTAGTTCCGCCCTTGTCTTCAGTTTCTCTTTCCATGGTTTTAGTTACAGTCAATCGTTGTCCAAAAATATTAAATAAATAATTCATAAGTTTTAAATTGCATGCCATTCTGAATAGCATGATGCAATCTTGCTTTATTGCTCTTTTTCCTGCTTGAGATGTGATCATTTCTTTCTTTAGTGTATTCATGCTGTATATGCTACCTACAGGTCAGTTACTTTGTAGCAGTCTTGTTCATCAAAAACAAAACAAACAAACAAATGAAAAAACACATGGTATAGTCACCCCATGAGTAACATGGAAGTTAAGGTGTCAGCACCTGTGCATCAAATGTTTATGCATAACTTTTTACCCTCCCCAAACTTAACTACTGATAGGCTACTGTTGACCCGAAGCCTTAACATAGTCAATTAACACATATTTTTGTGTTATATATATTGTATACTGTAATGTTACAATAAAGCAAGCTATAAAAAGTTATTAAGAAAACCATAACAGAAAATGAATGTACTCATATTTACTATTTACTATTCACTAAGTAGAAGTTGATCATCATAAAGGTCATTCATGTCATCTTCTCATTGAACAGACTGAGGATGAGGCACAACAGAAGGAACTGATCTTCCTGTCTGAGGGACAGCAGAAGCAGAAGAAAATTTAGGGACCTGTGGATGCATGCACTTCAAGCCCACATTGTCCAAGAGTCAACTGTATTTATAGGATTTGGTACCGTCTACAGTTTCAGACATCAACTGGGGGTCGTGAATCATCTGCAAATAAGGCAGCAGGGGGATACTGTGCAAGTGGTCCAGTTTTTTGGTATCTCCAACACATTATGTTTTAGCCATTCTGATAGATTAGTAATCATAATTCATGGCAGTTTTCATTTGAATTTCTCTAGTAACCAGTGACATTTAAAATCTTTTTCTTTTCCTTGAATCTTCCTTCTTGACCTACGGATTATTTAAAAGTGTGTTGGTTAGTGTCCAAATGTTTGTGTATTTTTCATGTTCTTTCTTTTATTTACTTTTAGTTTGATTCCATTATCATAAGGGAACATGTTCTGTATGATTTTAAATTTGCTGAAGTTGAATTTATGGACCAAGATACAAACTATCTTGTTGTATGTTCCCTCACACTTGAAGAGAGTGTGTATTCTGCTGTTGTTGAGTATAGTTTTCTATAAAATTAGAATCAACTGGGTTGCATGATGACTTCATTCAATTCTTCTATACCCTTGCTATCAATTTAGCTGGCTATCAATTGTTGATAGAATAATGTTGAAATCTCCAACTTGTGGATTTGTCTATTTAAACCTTTAATTCTACGGGCTTTTTCTGTCATTTATTTATCAGCTATGTTGTTTTAAACATAAACGTATAGGATTATTATGTGTTCTTCCTGGACTGCCCCTTTTATCCTCATATATTGTCTTTCTTTGATAATTTTATTTGTTTCAAAACTTCTTTATGTGATATTAATATAAAAACTCCTACCATGATTTGTTTGCACAATATATTTTTATATTATTTACTTTAATATATACGTTGTATATTACTGTATATACGTTGCATTTGAAGTGAGTTTCTTGCAGCCCACAAATAATTGATCTTGTTTTTAATCTATACTTGTCAGTTTCTTTACCTCCAAGTTTGTTGTTGTTGTTGTTTTTAGACAGAGTTTTGGTCTTGTTGCCCAGGCTAGAGGGCAATGGCATGTTCTTGGCTCACCGCAATCTTTACCCCCGGATTCAAGCGATATTCCTGCCTCAGCCTTCCGAGTAGCTGGGATTTACAGGCATGTGCCAATACACCTGGCTAATTTTGTATTTTTAGTAGAAATGTGGGTTCTCCATGTTGGTCAGGCTGGTCTCGAACTCCCGACCTCAGGTGATGTGCCTGCCTCAGCCTCCCAAAGTGCTGGGATTACAGGAGTGAGCCACCATACCACGTCCCAGTTTGGGATATTTAAAGCAGAACAGAAAACACAAGTCTTACGTGTGCCTTATCTTGTGTCCCAAGGACCTCTGTAACTGTCCTCCCTTCTCTCCCACTTTCAGAGACTTTTTTTCAAGCAATACTCAATCATCCCAAACTCTCTGAAGCACCCATGCAGGGGCATATCTTTAGAATGTCCTTCTTCCAGGTAGGAGGCATTGGTCTATCAATAGTAGGAAACTGAAATCATGTGTGGTTTAAATCTAATTGCAAGTGATCGTCATAACAAGAAGTCAAAGATAACCTGTCATGGGTTTTTTGATAGTTCAACAATGTCATCAAAAAATCTAGGTTTTCCTGATCTTCTACTGTGAATTACCAGTGTATATTTTTTCAACTTTTTGTCTGCAAACTGACCAACTTCGTGATGGCAAACTGCTCTGGCCATATCATCATGTCCACACACACTATGTTCAAAGGCAGGAAATAAGAGCAAAGGTTGTAAGATAAGACCATTCATCTCACATACCTCTCTCTTTTTGTTGGGGAAAAACAAAAACCTTCAACAAAATATTTCTCGCCAACTTGCATAACAGCTAATTAACCAGAACCGAACTGAATTCCAGCTGTAAAAAAAGCTCAGGAAATCTAGAAGTTAGATATTTATATCACACGTAGCTATTCTGGTGTCATATCGGTGAGATACAGAGAATATTAAGAAGAGAATCTGTTAATCCCAGCACTTTGGGAGGCCGAGATGGGCGGATCACAAGGTCAGGAGATCGAGACCATCCTGGCTAACCCGGTGAAACCCCGTCTCTACTAAAAAATACAAAAAACTAGCCGGGCGAGGTGGCGGGCGCCTGTAGTCCCAGCTACTCAGGAGGCTGAGGCAGGAGAATGGCGTAAACCCAGGAGGAGGAGCTTGCAGTGAGCTGAGATCCGGCCACTGCACTCCAGCCTGGGAGACAAAGCAAGACTCCGTCTCAAAAAAAAAAAAAAAAAAAAAAAAAAAGAAGAGAATCTGTATACTGTTGTTTTGTGGAAGTAATTCCGTGGCATTGGAGTAACAGCAAGATCCTGGATCTTACCAAAAGAAAAAATGAGTTGGAGAGAAAAATACGGAGAGGTAGGCTTGCAAAACAAAGTTTAAATGGCCAGTTATCTGTACTTGCAACATTTGAGATAACTAAGAGTTCAACATAGTGCTAATGTAACATGTTTAAAGCCTCCTTTTACTGAGACTTCAGCTCATGTCTTCATTAGTATTTCTAAATGCCTGTGAATTAGTACAAATTCCAATATCAAGGCATTTTAATAATTACTATTTTAAAATTTCTACACCAATGTCCACAAAGAGACACTGAGATGAAAACTGTCTCATAGTCAGCATTTCCAAAATGTTATTGCATATTACAGAAAACCCTGGCCCCACAATAATTTCTGAGAAAATGATTTTCTGGGCTTGAAAACTTTTGGTAAAATTTTCAGACTCTATTAGTCCTTAGATATTCACTGGACACATATTACAGGCTCTGATAAATCCTAAATTTAAAAAAGACAACTTTATATTCATTTAACCCTGTATTTTCTAAGTATGCATCATTTCTATCACAATTAAATTTATACATAATGTGTTGAAACTGCATGCTAGAAAATGTATTCTGGAAAACATTGTCTCTGATGTGAATAAACTGTTCTAGAAATACAAAGTTCTCCTAGCTGAATTTACCTGATCTCATTATCTTTGATATTCCAAACAGCTTAAGTCCCTTGAATATCATACTCTAGAATATTTGTATCATTAATTGTGATTCCACATATTGCTATTTACAAAGGTCTGTTCTGTTCTTTTATCTGATGATAATAACCTTGGGATTTAGGTTTTATTATAATTGCCAACTTATAGATGAAGACAATCAGTGAGACAAAATTGTTCATTTGCTTACACTCAACTCAGTGATGTAGCTGCAAAATAGGACTTAGGTTTAAATGTATTCTCTACAGCCTGCTACTGGTTATTGAGCACATTATTTCAGGTCTTTGAGCCAAGGTTTTCTCAGCTATAAATGAAAGATGATGATGAGGAATCAAATAGCTGACACTTAGTAACCATTTAATGAAGGCATGGGAGATTATCATTATTATTACTATTACTATACTATTATGATTACCATATTCATGAGTGCTCTGCAATTGTATCTTGAAGAGAGTAAAATTCATTTGGTTCCGTGGAAAGATTTTATTTCTGTGTTTATATTCCAACTAATACCTGGCTCTTGCATAATCTACATGGTCAATAATAACCTCCACGGAAGTTTTCACAGACTTAATCATGCCTTTTGTTTTGACACACTACCTTTTAATAATCATTTTGCTCAGCTTAGAATTATATTCCCTTACTTGTTTACCTAAAGAGCTGGTATTTATCCTTCCAAATGCATATTAAATGCCCTTTTCATTGTGAAAGTTTTAATTTTACTTTCCAGTGCTGAGTTAGTTGCTCTCTTCTCTGGGTTGTCACCCATATTTTAGCATGAATATTGCATTGTGCTTTTCTATTTACTTCTCTGTTTCTTCACCTTATTGCAAACTTCTTGAGAGCATAGCCCATGGTTTATTCACACCTGCATTTGTAGTGTGTGGCAACATACTGGGCACATGGCAGGTCCGTTACATGATGTGCTATTTTGTCTATCATAAAATATACATTAAAATCTTTTCATGGTTTTTCAAACACATAGTTTCAGAGTATTTTAAAAGGACATAATAGAAGGTGACTATAATCATATATCACTAACTGGGAAACAGTAACTTCTATTCTTAAACTATACTAGATTATTCATAAAATCAGTTAAAAATTACTCCTATGGCTTAAATAAGGAGTATACTGCTGAAGTATTTGCTCATATATTTCTATCATTGGCAATTGCGGCAGCAAAAATTTTGTGTGTGAATTTTTGTTTCTTTTATTTTGTTTTCTTAGTAATGTATGTAGATATTTTTATTCTCCACAGTTTCCCATGGAAATTATATCATTACCACTTAATCCATTCTTTCCACAAATTTGTGTGGACTCTCTCACAGGTTAAGTACAGATTAATTGTAGAATAGTGAGTCAAAAAGACTATTTGCAGTTCTTTGTGGCCAAAAATATGCTTCCTTCTGTCTTGGAAATGTTTTAAAAAGTGACATCTCTTTTTGTCCTTTATTTAAAGGCTATCTGAAATCTCATGAGTTACGAGGTAACACTGCATGTGTTTCTAAAAATGCACTTTCTGGAAGGAAAATGACTTCTCAAGATGTCTTTATAGATTGAACATGTAGTGTTCAAAATGTGAAACACTTTTTGAATACAGCTAGGTAGTTGTGATTCTGATTTATAGCTGCCATCAAGGTCGCCTCTGAGATTTTGTAAAAGTTTCAAATTGAACTTGATGTGTAGTTGTTGAGTGGCTGTTTCATGCTATGTCCTCTGACCTGGAGCTGGGAAGAAACTGTTTAATATGGATTACGTACTAAAGTAAGACATGCATACTGTCATCAATACTTTAGTGGACCTTTTTTTTTTTTTTTTTTTTTAATATACAAGTACTCATCTCTATTTATTTTCTGTGAAATCCAGGATCTGTTGTCACTCCACTGCCATGAAATTAACTCTATAAAACAAGAGGACACAGATTCTTCTCTTGATATTCTTTATACTATACCTCACCTGTATACCATCAGAATGACTAAATGTGATTTAAATATATAACTTCTAAATTTTCTTTACTGCTATCTGTAACCATGTTTTTAAGGTCAATATCTGTAAAGCAAGTCTGAATTCTAATGTCACTGAGATTTGACTTATTACTCTATGGTATTTCATATAATATTTAACAAAGTGCTACTTTCATTCAATTACTTATTAGGGCCAAAATTATGTTAGAAGTAACAATAATCCAGTATAATGACAATGATAGAATTAGAAAAATGTGATTTTATTAATGTATATTATATTACAGATATTTTTATTATAATCTCAAAATGGGAAGAAAATCCCTAGTCTGAACACAAAATGCCCTAAGCCAGGAGAAAAATAATCTGAGTTTATATTGTATTATTTTCTAGAAGGAAACATTTGCTGTGAAATAAGAAGAAACTATCTCTGCCTCTTCAGCCTCTTGATCTAATCAAAATTTCAATTTCCAACTCCAGAATCCAGAAACCTAAACAACATATAGAAAATTGACTGAAGGACACTAAACAAAAATTGGACAATTGTCCTATGTTTATTGACCATTTTAAAATCATTTTTGTGTGTCATCTGTCTAAACTTTGCACATTTTTAATATTTTAGTTTTCTCATTAATTTGCATCAGTATTTTTGCATAATTTAATACAAGTTCTTTCTGACATAGATGTATTACCACCGCTTTTCCCATTCTGTGGCTTCCCTTTTTAGTGTCTAATAGTGTCTTTGGTAATCACAAGTTTTGCATTTTCCTGTTCAATTTATCAATAATTTTTGTTATGTTTAGTGTTTCTATATATGTCATAGCTGGAAGACAATTTTGCTTTTGCAAAATCTTGAAAATATTACCCTATATTCTAGAGAATATAGTTTAACTTTCATAATTATGACTGTGATACATTTTGAGATACGTTATTATTTGTGTGCGTGTTACGAGACTTGTTCTTCACAGAAAATTGTACATAATAGATGAACATTCTGTTTTCAGACACAAGACAATAAACAAGTGCAAGATTGTGTCCTTCAGATCAGAAACACAAAGGGGTGTATATCATGATTGTGAAGGCTTTGTGACTGTTGGCACTTTTTGGATAATGGTACTAGAAAGAGGAATCCAAGGAGGGTGTAGTGGATTTGCTAATTTGAGGAGGCCACACAGTTGGAGGAGGATGAACTGGCTGAAATTCTTCAGGTTAAAATGCTGAGGAGGAGAGAGTTACACAGAAATTACTACAGAAATCTGCATGCAGTTTCCTTGAGTCACTGGCTGAATATCAATCCATAGATTGATAGGATCAAACTCTACAAAGCAGGAAAATGTAAGAATAAACAAAGATCCATAGGCTAAAAAAATCCCAAAAGCTTATTCTTAGGACTTGGAAATGCTTGAGTTCCTACCAGGCAGAGTAGAGTCCTCAGCAATCACTTAAAGCATTTAGCAAAGATAACAGAAGGAGTATACCTTAAAATAGGTATATGCAACTTCAAGAGTAAGGAATACTTTTAAATTACCTTAACAATTGTTTAAAAATAATCCTCTAGGCCGGGCGCGGTGGCTCAAGCCTGTAATCCCAGCACTTTGGGAGGCCGAGACGGGTGGATCACGAGGTCAGGAGATCGAGACCATCCTGGCTAACACCGTGAAACCCCGTCTCTACTAAAAATACAAAAAACTAGCCGGGCGAGGTGGCGGGCGCCTGTAGTCCCAGCTACCTGGGAGGCTGAGGCAGGAGAATGGCGGGAACCCGGGAGGCAGAGCTTGTAGTGAGCTGAGATCCGGCCACTGCACTCCAGCCTGGGCGATAGAGCGAGACTCCGTCTCAAAAAAAAAAAAAAAAAAAAAAAATAATCCTCTAATGAGCCAAACCAGTCAGCAGGATATAGCCAAAAACAGCCCCAAAATCTCTTTTTTAAAACATAACAAATCAAGCCACTAAAGAAGTAATGCTCACAATATCCAGTATCCAAACTAAAATTATTAGAAATGACAAGAAGCAAGCAAATATTACTCATAAGCAGGAGTGAACAGAAAAAAAGGAGAAGAAATGGCATAGTTAATAAAGGGAAAAACATATGCCCACATTAATAGATGAAGAAAAAAATTGCAAATTTCAACACCTATGTATAAAAAAATTGATAGCAAACTAGAAATACTAGGGAAATTCTTCAATATAAAAAAGGTGATTGACGATAACCTGCAGCTATACAGATTGAAAAGAAAGAAAGAAAATTGTCATTATTTGCCGACAAGACAATTTAGAAAATCATAATGAATAGGCAAAATATAATATGGAATAGATAAAATATAGAAAGTTGTGAGGAATAAAAAAGAAGCTATAGAATAAATAATTAACAAGATCACAGTATACAAGTCTAATACCTCAAATCAATTGTGCTTGTTTATGATAACAAAAAACACCAGGGAAGTGAAACACATAATATGATTGACAAAAACTTCAGAAGTATAAAATTCTTATAAATAAATGTAACAAATTACATTAAAAACTGTTCAGTGAAAGCAAACAAAATTGCTGAAGGAGACCTAAATAAAGGTTCAGACTTTGGAAAATTCAGTCCTGTTAAGATGTTGATTCTTTGTCAATTAGTTTTCAAATTCAAAGCAATCCCACTGAAAATTTCAGCAGGCTGCCTTGTGTGAGTTGCATATCCAATTTTAAAATGTATTTGAAAATGGAAAGGACCTTAAACAATTTTGAAAAAGAATTGCTACCTCCATTCAAGAATTATTTTAAAAGCTACAGTAATCAAGACAGTGTAATGTAGTATACAATGGACACACAGACTAAAGTAACAGTATAGAAAAATCTAGAAATAGACTCATACATACAGTTTCTTGATAATATAAATGATATAATTCAAATGACTGAAGATACTGATTGTTGTTATGGATCTGAAGAAACTAGATCTCTCAAATATTACTTCTGAATATAGCAGTTGGTAAAAAAAAAATTGACAATAAAGTTGCTTGGTAGTTTCTTATTTAGGTTAAAACATACTTACCACATAACCGTAAAATTCTACTCTTAAGCATTCACCAATCAAAGGAAAATAATTGGCTACACAAAACTTGCACATGAATGTTTACGTAGCAATTGTATTCTTAAGTTCCCAAAAGTGGAAAAAATCTTCATCACATATCCATTCAGACTTTTTATTCTGACTGAAATTGCCTTTATTTCTTTCTGGGTATCTCCTTTCAATCCTTAACATTTAAAATCTGTCATTTCCTTTAAAGCCTTTTTCCTTTAAAGTCATTCTACCCTACTCATCCTCATCCAGACTGGACTAAATGCTCTGCTTCCTTTCCCAGAACTCCATTTCCATGTTATCCATTACTTTATGTTGAAGCATAATAAATATCTTCATCTCTTCTGCTTTTCTCTCCATTTGAACTTTTTTAGAATAAGCACTGTTTTATTTTTTATCCTGGACCTAAGTAAGTGCCCAACACCTAGCTGACATGTAATATTTGTTGACCTAAACTAAATATAGTGATATAATGGGATAATTTTTGGAGATGCTCACCCATTTTTATTTTTTCCCTTCTAGTTCTCTTTCTCCCTTCCCAATACCAAACAGATTTTCAAATCTGTGTGTATTGTCTCAAGGAAGGGATGTGTGAAGTTAAAAATATGACAACACCTAAAAATATTCCCCAGAGTTGAAATAGAATTTGCATTCTATTGTAAAAATATCTTGCCCAGAAGCATTAGGAAAAATCGTGTTTCCATCCCATTCTTAAGCATCCAAAAGAGGTGAGAAGGCAATTAGTTTTGGTAGAACAGAAAAGAAAAGAGACCAAAAGAGAGAGGTCTGTCCCCATTTCTTAAATGTGCTGACAGGCAATAAAACCACACAAAAAATCTACAAAATAAACAGAACAAAGAAACTCTTGTCAGGATGGCTGTGAGGAACATCCACTCACTTTCACAAAAATTCTGGTATCCTAAAAGTAGCAGATTAAACATAGAGAACTTCAGAACAGCAAGTATTACAAGAAGATCATCAATGTCTCTAGAAATATCCACGGACAGTTGAACAAAAACTAGAAGTTTTCCACCAAGTCCTTTGAAATAATTTAGTGCCTTAGAAAGATGACGTAAGCTTATCGATGAGGGAAATCCCCCCAAAATTTGAGATTAATTTTCCCATCAGCTTAATGGAGTGGGGGCTTAAAACAGAAATTAGACAAATGTATAGATGACAAAAATCAATATTTTACATGCATATGTTGCAATATCATTAAGATTAACACAAGATGAAGATGCATTCTCTCTATCATGTGAAGTCACCAGAGGCATATTCTTTTAAGGTATAGAAAGATTCTTTCTGGGTCTTGGGAGAATCACATTCATTTGCGACGTGTTTTGTAACTCAAGACAGTAAATTGAGTTTATCTGTGTTGATACTCTAGTATGCTTGTTTCATTTTTCTTTTTTAAGTTAAACTTGGAAGGAAAGCTTATGATAACCTAGTGGGAAAATTGAGACACAAATGACAATTTTTAATGTGCTGTAAAATCTTTCTGCATGCTGTCCTCATCCAACCAGTAGCTAGTGAATTGCCCAGGCATCAGATTAAAAGAGTTAAGCAGTAGAAATTTATACGAATCATTCCAGGAAATCATTTCTCAACTGCATAAACTGTCTTTTCTTATTGGTCATATAAGTTCAGAAAGTATAATCCAGATAAACTGAGACATATATTGTAATGCCATTTTCCAAAGATACAGTCACTGCAGGAATACTAGCTATCACAGTAACAATTATTTTGGAAAATGTTAGAGTTGATGATATTAAGAGGCACTTGTTTAAGATGACATGATCACTGAGTAACTGAACTTACTGGTAAATGTGGTGTAAAATTAGACATTATAGCTGAGAACTAATTTGCAAATAACCTTGGGAGATTATAGTCAGGTTCTAAATTAGGGGTCTTCTGATTTAGGCAGCAGTCTGTAAGCTGTTAGGAACCAGGCCACATAGCAAGAGATAGGCAGCAGGCGAGTGGGCATTAACACCTAACCGCTGTCTCCTGTCGGGTCAGACGTGGTATTAGATTCTCATGAGAACACAAACCCTATTGTGAATTGTGCATGTGAAGGTTCTAAGTTGCATGCTTCTAATAAGAATCTAATGCCTGAGGATCTGATGTGGAACGGTTTCATCCCCAAACCATACCCCGACCCCACTCCAGTCCCTGGTGCCAAAAAGGTTGGGGGCCGCTGTTCTAAATGGTAAAAATGAATGAAGTGTATGATGGTTTTATTTGCTCCTTAAAAATGTACGTGCATACTAATTTGCTCCACTTATAGGTTATCACTAAATTCAATGTTCAGGTATGAATTCTATGTGGCCATTAGTGCACTATTCAGAGATTTTTCATATCAGGATATCCAAAAGCAAAAGAGAATTGTCAAAAAGCCTTCAATAAAGGTAAGTTTGTAAAGCCAGGTGAAAAATCATCACGTTGGGTTATTATTAGTCCTGTGCAAGCCCTAGAAATCAAGTATTCCCACTTAGGGAATTTTTATTCTTCTTAAAACTATAACTTAATGTGTGAAGCATAGAGATTGATTAATTCCTATCTTTCCAATTTGGTGAAGTCAAGTTGTTTAAAGAATAGATGACAATTTTCTCAGGTATAAATTCTGGTTTGTCTTTGATTAAGCAAGAAGACTTATTATTAACAGAGAATGATCATTTACAATGAGAAAAATTTGAAGAATGAAGTTTATTCATGTGTCTATAATCAGAAAAATTTATATTCAATTTAAAAATGTGTAGAAAATGTGACTATAAATCCCAAGTGAATAACGTTCCAGGCTGGTTAGTAGCCAAGAGATCTACGGGGCTTTAGGCTTAATGCCTTCAGAAAATCACATATGATGTTTAATGTACCTGACCCCATATATATATATATATATGTGTGTGTGTGTGTGTGTGTGTGGTAAATATATATACATATATATGTATATACACACAGATATATATATATATAGAGAGAGATATGTATTTTTGAAACAGCAACAACTGAGCAATAAGAGAGCACTTCACATTTGTTGCATCTAGGTAATGTTACATCTGTTCATGCCCATTTTGCTGGAATTTCTACATCCTTCACAAGTCCTGCTGCTTAAACAATATGTTCTCCTTTGTATGTAGCCAACTCCATTTGGCAAGCAGTGGCTCTGGCCATCTGCAATTGATGCATAGCTAGTTTTGTTAATCACTCCCAACGGCATTTCCTACACTTTTTTTTTTTTTTTTTTTCATTTTCAATTAATTGGTCCCAGGTCATTTCATCTTGCAGGGAACTGCATTTACAGGTAGCTAATACAACTAAGAGGACTGACACAAGCTGCTGGATACCTGACCAATAAGCACATTACCAGAAGAAGTATAGTCTATTAAAGAGCTTTGTGCTGAGCTAAAATGAAATTCCAAAGCATTGATTGGGTCTTGTATTATCCTCAAACAGCACAAAGAAGAAACCCAAAACTCAACTCTATCTCAGGCACATTAAGAGGTGCCTATATTCTTGGGTCTAGATGACCTTCTTTGTCAGTTGCCTAACAATAATCAAACACGAAAGTATGCACTCACAGAAATGTGATAGAGGAGAAAGCAATATATTGGTTTGATATATATATATATCATCACACAGAATTCACTTGTGGTTATATTTTGGATTTTTGCATTTGGTCTTTTAATATTTACAATCACGTGAGCTTTGATGGGTTGACTCTGCTTTGCTTCCTCATAGTCTTTCAAGACAATGTAATTTATCAGTGATCAGACGGCTAAAAAAAAAAACAACTGGAAAAGCAAGACATAGCCAGGAAGATGTGAACATACAAGGGACAATACAAAATGAAAACTTCACCTTTTTAATGTTACAAGAAATTGTTTAATTATAAAGAAGAATCATGGACATACTTGTTGACTAGTTGCAACAAAATTTTATACATGTAAAGGAATTGCATGATGTTAAAGTGACTTTAAAATGTAATTTTAGTGGTAACCTCATGATAATTCAATGAGGCAGAAAAGATGTGGAATGTCCAAGATATTATGATCAATAAGCAAAGGACTGAAATGAGTCACCAGTCCTTGTATCCTGATCTATGCCACTTCCTTTTGCACATAGTACACAGCTTTTATAATATGCATCTCTGAAAGGTCTCTTTTCAAAAGTGATAAATATATATGAATTCAGAATATTTCTAACCACTCTAGAAAAAAGTTTAAATGCTGTCATCCTCCTTCATGTCCATATTTTTTTTACTTAATTCTCACAATAACCATGTGAACTGGTTTTCTTTTTAAATTTCCATGTACCACACGAAGGATATTAGGCAAGAAAACAGTGTAAGGTTATAAAGCTAAGTAGCTGGACTGGAATTCAAGCAAAATTCATCTTTTTTTGTTTTTCCAAAATCTGCAATATTTTTTTCTTCTTTGCTTTTCTTGTTAGTACCCATGTGAATGATTTTATGAGTTGTTTTTAATTAGGTTAAAATAGTTGAGATCTTTTGGGCAGTAATGTGACACTTGCTACATCAAGTTACGTGTAAGACTTAATAAGTTTTTATATACAGTCCTATCTCACTTTTGTAACTGCTCAGAAGATAATGGTAGATAAGAAAACTTCACACAAAATTTTTCTTCGGTTAAGTGAAAATTGAAATATATCTTATCTCCTTTGTTTTCCTTCCATCAATATTAGAGTTGCTTTACTGACGTAATGTAGAACATTGTGCTTAATATCAATGATTTTGCAAAGAATCTAGAATTAATTTCTTAATTTTTAGAGCTTAGCAATCAGTTACAGGAATTCAGAGAGAACAATAAAAAGAACACATCATTTTCAAAGAAATACATTTGAATAACTTTTTGGAATAAAAGAAAATGTGGCTAAGAGATCAGAAGGTGTTTTGAATGATCATTGTTTTACTGTGGATTAAAATTTATACCATCCCAATGCCAGGCGCGGTGGCTCACGCCTGTAATCCCAACACTTTGGGAGGCCAAGGCAGGCATATCGCGAGGTCTAGAGTTCAATACCAGCCTGATCAATTTGGTGAAAACTTGTCTCTACTAAAAATACAAAAATTAGCCTGGCATGGTGGCATGTGCCTGTAGTCCTAGCTACTCAGGAGGCTGAGGCAGGAGAATCACTTGAACCCAGGAGGTGGAGGCTGCAGTGAGCTGAGATTGCACTGCTGCGCTCCAGTCTGGGTGACAGAGTAAGACTCCATCTCAAAAAAAAAAAAAGAAAAAATTATACCATCCTATTACGACAAATCAACTTTTTAATCAAAACCAAAAGCAAATAAAAATGAAAAATATCCTCATTAAGGGTGAAATAATAATTCATTGTAAATTATTGAACACCTTGAGCAAAGTTCATGTGTTGATTCATCAAATATTGATGGAGCATCTATTATGTGCCAGGTGCTATTCTACAAGTTTAGGAGAAGTAAGTGAATAAAACATTTCAGTCCCCTTCTCTTAAGGAGCTTACATTCTAAGATCCACAGCAATATCATGCAGATAATGAGAGATTGAAATCTGTACTTTCTGCTGGCTGATATTGTCATTTGTTTTTCTTGTACCTCACATCTTTTCATTAGTACATTCTGAGGGAAAATCTGCAATAGACTTATAAACTGCATTCACAAATCTATTTGCATGTAAATCTTAAATCCTTTCTTGCTTTCTTCCTGGCGACCTTTTCGAAGGAGCTCTTATTTGTAGAACTGTGTTAATTTATGCTTTCTAACTTTCATGTCAAAAATAACTTGGTGCTCCTGGGTAAAAAGAAATCCTTACTAGGAGTAACCTGCCTTTTAATCTTCATCAAGAGGGATTCTGAAACAACTTGAGAGCTTTCACTGCTGGCCAATCCCTATACTAATGTAGCTTTTCACAGGGTTTCTGCACTAACTATCTTTGGGTCTTCTCATAAGAGCCCTATAATTGCCATAAATATTCCTCAGGAGAGCAAGATAGAATCTGAACGGGCTATAATAGCTATCATAAATGAATAATAAAATGTAGAAAGGACAAGCCACGATGAAAATGGCAAATGACTATGATGACATGTGGACTGTACAGGAAGTAATTATTTGAGTGTTATATTTACAGAAATTTTCCACAGCTTTTTGTGATGTCTGCAAAATTTAGTGAGGGCTAAATATGCTGTGAAATTGGTAGCATGGAAATAGATGATTCAGCACAATAAAACTTAGAATATTTATTTTGTGTACCTTTTAGAATTAAATCAAGTCAAGCCGTCTGACCACACTGACTTGTGGAATTTGTGTCTTTCTTTTTCTATATTTTCTTCTAGAAGTTTAATTGTTTTATAGTTACATTTAGGTCTTTTTTATTTCAAAATGTTTAATTAACAAATGGCAACTATAGAGATATTCAAGTTGTGCAACATGATTTGAAATACATATACACTGTGTCATGATTATCACCATCAAATTGACACACTCACCACCACCCATGCTGCGTATGAGACTATCAGAATTTATTTATCCAGAAAATGAAAGTTTGTACCCCTTGATCAACATCTTACGCTAAGCATCCAAATAGACTTTGCTTATGTCCATCAAAAAGAAACAATATGTCAAATAACAGAGTTGTTACACTATCATCAGAAGTCATCAAATAGCTAGAAAGGAATCTTAGCAGCTAAGATGAAAGTGTAATTTGTGTGGGTATGAGGGATTAGAGGGCATATGTGTTAAGAAAATTACAGAAAATGAATAATCACTGCATGATTCTCAATTTAAGAAGGAATAAATAAGAGACATGCATGCAATATTGCACTATACTTGTAAGAAAAGCAATTCCCCAAATCTCCAGGGAAATGGAGAAGAAAGACATTAGTTTATGCAAAAGAAGCTAGTAATATTTTCTGTCTAAAACGTCTTTTACCCTGCTAGGAAATATATATATATATATATATATGAAAAGACGTGCTACACACATACACACACACACACACACACACACACACACACACGGTAGACCTTGAGAGTAATCACTGAACAGAAAAAAAGTATCCTTTGAAATACTAGAGTGAAAGCCATCTACAAGTTCTTATTAACCTGCTGCATGCCTTTTTTTTTTTTTTTTTTTCAGTTGTAAAGTTTTACAAATAGGGAAGTTTCCTTTTCAAATGAACAATTTATCTTGAAGAAACCTGTGGGGAAACACCTGATCTGCAATCATCTCTCTATGCTTCCCAGAATTCTTTTGGAATTAATTACAGTGAAAGACCATAAAGAAAATAACTTTGGAAGTGATGTGCTCTAAGGAAGAGTCTTCAAGCAGTTCTCTTAGTTACAGAGTGTTAACATGCTAGGAACTCTGTATTCTTACTCCTCGCTCCCAAAGTCTCAAGCACCTGGCCTTGCTTTTCTGTTATTTCTTCTCAGCCTATTATGGCGACTCTTATTTGGATTCTTGCAAAAATTGCTTCATTTCCAATCCATGCTGCCATGTAAACTAGAATGGCATTCCTCCTCTACAAATTTTATCAAGTAGAATTGCTACCTTCAAATACTCCCGCAATCTCAGTGCAACCTGTTTAGCCTGATAAATATTCCACACTAGTTAAAAATCTTTTACTCGTTGATCTCATCATAAATTCACTTACACCTAGTCTCTATTCCACATTTGCCACATTTATCCAATAGCATAGGTCCAACTCAAATTCTCTATTATCTGTGAAAATTTAGTTGATTATAGCTGCTGAAAGTAACTCCTATAATGACTGTATGAACCACTCATGAACTTTAGAATTGACTGTTTCACTTTGCTTATATTTGTATAAATCTTGTCTCCCAAAGAACATGGGTAATTCCTGAAATTCGTTACCACAGTAATACACCATGACTTCCATATAGTTATTCATATGAAATAGTTTTTGTTGTTGTTGTTGTTCTTAAGAAAAAACGCAGCTACTTCTGATTTCTTCAGGTTAGGAGAAACATTGAAGACATTGAAACATAAGTTGGGTTCTCCCTTTTTGGTTGAAGATTATTAACTCTAAATTCTGCTTATAATGAAGACATTCAATTGGCTAATTTTTAAATTTGAAAACTTGCTACAGATCTCCCTGTTTAGTTTACTTTTGGAGGTACCTGACATGTATAAAGAGCATGCAATTCTGGGCTTCTCATTAATGAGGCAAACCACTTTGCTTGTTAATAACTCTGTCTTGTCATTTACACAATAAACATAAAGTTTTCTTCCTATTTTATCACAAAAGATTGTTGAGAGAAACAATGTAAAAACAGGTGTCAATTTGCAAAGTGTATACAAATGTGAGCTATTTCTAGGTGCTGCTGCATGCCTTTAGATTCTTTAGTGTGCTCTAGTACTGATGAATTGATGTGCCAATCACTATTTCTGTTATAAGACACTCTTCAAGATATGTTGCTGATTTTTTTTCTTCCTGTCCCCTGCCTATTGACTTTTCAAGATGCATTGAATGCACTTAGGGATGAAAGAATTGCTATTAATGTATTTGTATGTTAAAGTATAAAGTATTTTAAACTGATAAAACAGAATGGTTTTGACAATCTTAATTTAGTTCGTTAAATTCGTAAACTCACTTACCTTCGATATCCTGAGGAGAGAGCAGGTTCAGGCTACTGAGTTCTTTCTTCTGATGATCTCTTTTCACTCTTCTATAGAATTGCTAGAAAATCTGAAAACACAGATAAAATTATTTTTTCATGCTTTGCAATAAAATATCAATGAAACTTTGATTATTCATTTGCCTAAGCTATCAGAATTGGTTGGAACCCTAAATTTATAGTGTAATGATGTCCAGTAATGAGAATTCTTTTCTACATGATGTTTATAAAGCATATTTTGATAAGTATTAAGGAGTGGACTGATGAATGAATCCATAAAGGAATCTAAGAGATAATATCTTATTATTTTGGGCTAATATTCTGTTTTATTCCAACCTAGTATCTATTCAATGCATTTTACATTACAGAACTGTTAGTATGTACAGTTTCTTTCCTTCAATACATATTTTCCCCAATGTTGGAACCAGCACTAGCAAAATTCCTGATACTATGTGCATAGTTAAGCTATTCTATCAGATTGAAAGAAAAAATTCTTTCTACTTAAAATCTTATATCTCCTTTGAGACTGCCTGATTTCTCAAGGAAAATTAATGATTTTCCTTACTTCACTTAATTAGAAATTTGTGTGTAAACTATAGCATAAATATTGCATTTTTACAGATCTGAACAGTAAATATAACCATCATCTACAACAGATAGTGAGTTTCCTGAGGTCAGAAACTTTGCCTGATTTGTCTCCTAGCACATATTCTGGAAAATAGCCAGCATGTAATAAATATTCACTAAAATATAAATAATTCTTAGGTTAGCTTGCTTGTAGGTACAATGTTAGTAGTATAAAAATACAAACCCTTTTGAAAATAATTTATTAAAATTGAATGTGGCTATAAAAGCTACATTAAAATCTACCTCTTTCTTCTCCAGAATGTCTCCTAGTTAATCAAACAAAAGAATAATATCTGTTTTGATCATTGCTTTTTACCAAACATTAGTTGCCATGACAATACAAATCGTAATGGCATGGCAGAAGCCAAGTGTACATGACAATTCAGTTTAATTTACCGAGACCATTTCCTGTGTCTCTTTATTCCCTTCTTGCATACTGGCAAAATTGATTGTGGTACATTTAAGCAAAGATTAGTTGATGCCTGGGGGTGAATATGCTCTGATTTTAGACTTACAGCAATAATACACTTGAGAGTACTTGGCAATTCATGAATTTCAGTGTCACCATTTTACTCATTGCTCCAACAAGAATTGATTCTGGAGCAAACTGTTGTGTAGATAAAGTGTGTCATCTCTTACCATTCATTCTACATTACCACACTGTGCATGCTCTTTTCTTTGTCCTTTAGTCAGGGTCCTTCTCCATTCCATGAGGTGACTTGTTTCCTCATTATTACTGTCTACCACAGGCAAAATCTACTATAAAGCATTTTACCACCACACTAAAATGATTTTAAACATTAGTTTACACTGGCAATTTGAACTGTAATAGAATCTTAATCTAAATGAGTAAATCATTAATGCCAGAATTTCAGCCATCAACAAGAAAGTAATGCAGGTTTGCTGGAGGACCTAAGAGCCTTTTACACGACATACATAAGCACTAATTCTATTTTTAAATCTAAGACTCATCCGACTGAGTCAGACTCTGTGCTTCCATCTATTTGTATCATATAAACTCATTTGTGTAGTTTTGTGTATACACACATATGTGCATACATTAAAAAATCAAACTTGCCCATGTGCAGTGGCTCAGGCCTATAATCCCAGCACTTTGGGAGGCTGAGGGAGGCCAATCGCTTGAGCCCAAGAGTTCTAGACTAGCCTAAGTAACATGGTGAAACCCATCTCTACTAAAAATACAAAAACTAAGGCCACCATGGTGGCGCATACCTGCAGGCTCAGCTCCTCAGGAGATTGAGGTGGAAGGATCTCCTGAGCCCTGGGACATCAAGGCTGCAGTGAGCCGAGATCATGCCACAGCACTTCAGTGATACACTGTCTTAAAAAAATAAAAAATAAAAAAACTAGTCACTTTGCAAAGTATATTTATACATCTAAAAATTTCTCCCTAAGAACAAGATTATCTAGTTTGTTATGGTAAAATACATGGGATAATTTGTTGGTGCAGGGATTAAGCATTCTAGGAAGCTTTTCTCTAATTAGAGATAACCAGTATACTCTCACTTTTTCTTCATAAATATTTAAAATTAAGTTATCTTTTAGTGTTTTGTTGTGTTCACTATATTTTGAAAGAAAGATATCAACAACTATTGTTTATAAATACTGAGCTAAATTTCCCTTTTATAATGACTTTAAGATTGTGAGATTCCTGCAGGTTATTATTTTTTATTTGTTTAGAATTTTACATTTTGACTTAGACTGTACAATAAAATAATTATAGGAATATTTGTTGCCTAAAAGTAGTAGGGTGAGTCAAGGGCCTTTATAAATTTTCACCAACCATCAAGGTAAAAGCTTCTTCAAGTGAGTAAAGTTTAAAAAGGCAGCAGAGGAAAATGCTAATACTACTATGACTGCTATACCTGTATTTTGATTTTAAAAATAAAATTTCAGTGTGCTTTGTTAATCTTTATATCAGTACTGCAAACTTAATGACTTTTCCCTCTAATTTTAAGACATTTATTTATTTATTTATTTATTGTATAACCTTGAAATACTCACACAACTACCTTTTCATGCCAACTTGTTTTTTGGGGAATAGAAGAAGAGGAAATACTTTGCCAAACATTTTATGAGTCTTGTATTTCCCCAGTATTAAGACCAAAGGAATCATAAGAAAAGAAACTGCAGACCAATATTCCTTCTCAATATAGACCGGAAAAATACCCAACAAAATACTAGAAAAATGAATTCACAACAAATAAAAAAGAATGTAGACCATGTTCAGGGAGGTTTTTATCCCAGAAATGCAAAGTTGCTTGTGTGAAAATTAATCAATGTAAGAACGTATTATTACAATAAAGGACAAAACCCACATATCATCTCAATAGACATGTAAGAAAGCATTTGACAAAATTCAACACTATTTCACCCTTTCATGATTAAAAAAAAATAACAAACTATAAGGAGAAAACTATCTCAATCTGATAAAGGGCATGAATGCAAGACCACAATTAATATTATACCTAATGATGGAATGCTAAATGTGTTTCTCATGAGATCAGAATCAACACAAAGATATCTATACTCAATTCAAGAAATAGGATTCAAGGATATTTATACTTCTATTCAAGAAATTAAACAATTTTTGTTCATCTGTGACAATCTTGTGTATAAAAAATCCTAAAGAATTTACACACAACCAGAAACACAAAACTATTAGAACGACTAAATACATTCAGTAAAATTGCAAGTTACAAGAGTAATATACCAGAAACAATTTTATTTTTATACACAAACAATTAACCAAAATATAATTAAGGAAAGAATTCTATTTATAATGGGATCAAATAAGTAAAATATATAGAAGTAAATTTAACTAAAGAAATACAAATCTTATGTACTGAAAACTGAGAACATCATTGAAAGGAATTACAGAATATTTAAATAAATCTTCTAAACAACCAGATCTTGCACGAACTCAGCGTGAGAATTCACTTGTTACCATGAGGACAATATCAAATCATTCATAAGGGATATGCCACCATGACCCAAACATGGTTTGGATTAGATCTGGTTGTTTCAAAGTGTGACATCTATTCTCGCCCCCTCTCTTGCTCCCTTTTTTGCCATGTAACATACTGATTCCCCTTCGGCTTCTGCTGTGATTGGAAACTTCCTGAAACCCTCACCAGAAGCAGATGCTGGTACCAGAATTCCTGTATAGACTGCAGAATTGTGAGCCAAAATAAACCTCTTTTCTTTATAAGCTACCCAGTCTTAGGTATTTCATTAAAGCAATAAAAAAAAAAAAAATACTAATAATAGAAGTCAAACACAAAAAGCAGCATATTATGTATTTTATATGAAATGCCTATAACAGGTAAATTAATAAAGACACAAAATAGATTAGCATATACCAGAGACTGAGATAAGGGACAAATGGTGAGTGACTGCTAATTAATATAGGATTTATTTTGCATGTAATGAAAGTGTTCTGGAATTTGATAGTGGTGATAGTTGCACAGTGTTGTGAATATTCTTAAATCTCTTTAGTCATGCACTTTGAATGTTGAATTTTATGGTCTGTGAATTATATCTCAATAAACTAAAAACTTAATTTTGTTTTTTCTTTTTACCTCCCTCTTAAGAACATAGTCTCATTACCAAACTATTTTACTTTACCATTTCAGTCATGGATTGTTCTTGTCAGTCCAAGGAAATTTTTTTTTTTTTTTTTTTGAGACAGAGTCTCTGTCACCCAAGCTGGAGTACAGTGGCATGATCTCGGCTCACTGCAACCTCCACCTCCCGGGTTCAAGCGATTCTCCTGCCTCAGCCTCCAAGTAGCTGGGACTACAGGCATGTGCCACCACACCAGGCTTATTTTTTGTATTTTTAGTAGAGATGGGGTTACACTATGTTAGCCAGGATGATCTTGATCTCCTGACCTTGTGATTCACCCACCTCAGCCTCCCAAGGTGCTGGGATTACAGGCGTGAGCTACCGGACCTGGTCCCAAGGTTACATTTTTTAGTTGACATCAAAATCATACTAAAAGGAGACAGCAAAAGTAAGAGAGACTGAAAGAGATAGGTAGAATTATTGGATATAAATTGATTTAATTCATATAATTTTTGTCTTCATAAAATTCATTTGCATAATTTATCTGCCTTTCTGGATCAAAATATTAAAAAAATAAAAATTTCAATAAGATTATTGAAATACAATCACTTCGTAACACTTTTAGCAGTAAGTCTCCCTTCATTTCTATCAAGGGCCTTTTAATTGATTTTTGGAACGGCACAGACCGGAATTGCCAGTTACCATTCATGGCTTTTGAGCACTTGAAATGTGGCATGTGTGTAAATATACACTCTGATTTTGGAAGACATTATGAATTAAAATGGAATGTAAAATATTTCGTTATCACTTTTCAAGTTAATATGTTGAAATAATATTTGTTTTAGTGTAATAAATAAAACATTGTTAAAGGTAATGTATCCTTTTTATAAATGTAGCTTCTAGACAATTAAAAATTACTCAGTTATGCACTGCATAATGGCACTTCCATAAACAACCGACCACATATATAACAGTAGTCCTATAAGATTTTAATACCGTATTTTTACTGTGCTTCCTCTATGTTTAGATATATTTAGATATACAATATTTAACGTTGTGTTACAAAATGCCCTCAGTATTCAGTACAGTAGCATGCTGTATAGATTTTTAGCTTAGTAGTAATAGGCTATACCACATAGCCTACACATGCAGTAGGCTATATCATCTCTGCATACTCCGTGATGTTCACACAAAGACAAAATTGCCTAATGACACATTTCTCAGAACATATGTCCATTGTTAAGTGAGGTATGACTGTATTTTTATCAACTGGTGCTAGCAAGGAGACCATATTCCCACACTGTTGGTTGTTCTTGCTATCTGAGCTTTCTGAACATCATTCTTAATTAAATAAATTTTAGAAATATGAAAGTAATATTCATCACTCCAACCACTTTTTGGAGTGAGCAAACACATTTATTTATATGACAAAGAATTCTTCACACATTAAAATTGGTCACTAATAAGTATATATATACATATTTAAATTTGTCATTTACCCATCATTTCCTCCAATTCACATATTTCATTATGAACTCTGAATGAATAGTATCTCTACTCTGTTGGCTTTTGTAATTTAGGATTAATGGATGGGAATTTACCACAGTCTAATAAACTTCTAATTTACTCAAAATTAGAGTCATTAATATTATTGAAAATGCTATTAGATTGTTTTTATTTTCCTTATCATCATACAGCTCTACATCCCTCGGCACTCTGAGCTCTACTAAGCTTCATCACTGGGATTCCTTATCCTTTGGCTTCCAGTTTAGTGTGGCCAATAAAAGTCACTGATAGAAGATCAGGGGAAGAAGGAGAGGGAATCTGGGCACTTATCTCTGTTTCTGTCACTGCCAACCTCAGTTTGACCTTGGCTGTGTTTTTCTGCCTAAGGCCATAGCTGCAAAAAGCAACTTCCGTTTTATACCTATGGTTCTCTCTGTGGGCTCTGGTAGACTCTGGCTGGCAAAAGCTTCCCATCTGTGTTAGTACTTCATCAATTCTTGCTCTCTTAACCTTGGCTACACCTTTGTGAAGAGTCCCTTCATTAAATTCTCTTCAGTCACCCGTTTGAATAGACCATTTGTTTCCTGACAGAATGCTGATTGACAGAGAGTGTCCTATGTATATATCCATTATTTCCACAGTAGAGTCTTCTAAGGGCTCGGTGTACTGTGAGATATCCCCGAGGAGATTAATGTAAAGTATAAGAGTTTGGGCTTTTGCTCCTAGCAATTTTTAAAAGGTTCATGAGATGTTTTATGTCCAGTTTTTTTCTCTAGATCCTTATATAATCTTGCATCTCCTGGATATCTGTGTAAGAGGCAATAAAATATTTTGTCTGATTTTGGTAAGCCTGATTTTAACTTCTGTAACTCACCAAGGTGAACATTTCCCATGTTGTTTTTAAGTGTTATGGAACATCACGATCTTTTAGATAAGTGGACACTAAATATTTTTTATCATGTGCTCCTAAAATAATTTTCAAAAGCAATATACCTCACAATACATTTTTAATTTGACATCTAAATATTGTATCTAATCCTTAAATAAGGCTGCAAGAGTTCTTATTCTCTGCATTATAAATGTAGCTATTTTAAAGTGTCACTCCTATATCATTTAGTCATATATGCCCAATAATATCAGAATATCACAGGAATTTGACATTACTGTCATCCAATTTAAAAACTGATGAAAAAACTATTCTTCAACAAATCAGAATTTTACACCATTTTTCTCTTCTCTTTGTACTCATATTTCCATTTTACTTCCCAAACAGAATTATAGCTTAATGTAGCATACCTTTATTTTTAAAAATATTTTATTGATTGCTTTTTATACTTTACTGATGTAATGTGTACATATATATTTATATATAAACATTACAATTTTTTCCCAATGCATAGGCTCTATATGTAACTTTTTTCTCTTTTGTGTTTCAACCTGATTGCAAATAAACAAAAAATAAATAAAACTTTTAACAAATAGCTATTCAATACAAAATGTTTTTGTTTTTCAAACATTTCAGTGTTTCAACTGAATGTTCCACACATTCCTTAATAAAATAATAAATAAATAATCCTTAATAAAATAAATGTGTTTTCTTTCTCTCAATTGGTTTTATATCTATAGATGACTATTGTTGCTAGAAAGAGAAAAAAGCCTCAAATCCATGTTGTTTTGGCTTGGTTTTGTTTTTATAGATTTAAACTTTGAGAAAATGTGTTCACATTAATTATTAATGAGAATAAGAGCTTTATTTTACTGATGTCAGTCAATTTTGTTAACTCCTAAGTGTCAGGGGCTCAGCTAAGCTGGGAGAAAGAGTGCTGAGGGGCCAGATATTGGAGTAACCATTAAAGCAATAAGCCAAAGAAAAAATGGTTAAGTTTTCATCACTTACTGTGATCCTATGAGGAAGACTCTAAAACCTGTGACAGCGCCAACTCCACTTCCCCTCACGGAGTAGGGCACCAGTAGGAGGTCAGGTGGATCAATACAGTTGTGGGGATTGTCTCACTCTTCATGCAACCCAAACAAAAGACTCTGGCAGTTTTATTTATGGACTCTAGGGTTGGGGGAAGGGAGGAGGGATAGAGGAGAGAGCTAGGAGTGAAAAAGTACTTGGTATTGAGTAAGAGTGGGAAAAAGTTTTTAAAAATTTTTCCTGTTCCTCCCATATAGAGGCCTTAGCAGAGGTGTCTGAAGAGGACACTGCACACAGCCTCAGATAAAGAGACCTAGGAATGAAGGAGCAGGGCTAGGTATGCAAATATCCAGAGAACATGACCAGCCTAAGTGGCCTGAATCCCTGACTGCAACTCCCTTCAGAGACTGCAATACACTGGCTGTGCCTCAAGTCTGATGTGGGGAGGGCAGCTTTCTCTTATGAAGTCTGCCAGGTAAAGCCTTTGTCATTGCCTATGGTCAGGCATGAAAAATCCCACATAGACTTTTAACCAGGAAACAGATTTCTCACCATGTTATATGCGGAATATCAGAGACTAATCTATCATCCGAAGTTATTTTTAATGATACTTCATCTGACAACTGGATCAAGTCATCTTTCAATTACGCCAAAAGCAATTTTTTAAAATTACATATACGAAGTGTTTAGCACTTGTTTTGCAAAACTATTTGCTACCCAGTTGTTAGAGTCACTCACGGGTAACATTTTTCATTGGTCATTTATTAGTGGCCCAAAGGATTTTACTCTTGGGAACAGTGGATTATACTACTATTAGTAGATTTTGGATGAGTGGGAGGCATGCATTTGTTTGGTAAAATAGCAGAAAGGTGATTGTAAAAAGATAGGTAGGAAAGAGGAACAAAATCTCAGTCAAACAAGGTAGCATCATAGATGAATTTTGGAAAAGTATATATAACCGGGTACAGTGGCTCACGCCTGTAATCCCAGCACTTTGGGAGGCTGAGGCAGGTGGATCACGAGGTCAGGAGATTGAGACCATCCTGGCTAACATGGTGAAACCCCGTCTCTATTAAAAAATACAAAAATTTAGCCGGGCGTGGTGGCAGGCGCCTGTAGTTCCAGCTTCTTGGGAGGCTGAGGCAGGAGAATGGTGTGAACCCGGGAACCAGAGCTTACAGTGAGCCAAGACTGAGCCATAGCACTCCAGCCTGGGCAACAGAGCAAGACTCCATCTCAAAAAAGAAAAGAAAAGAATAGCATATATATATACACACACACATATATGTGTGTGTGTGTGTATGTATATATGTACACATATTTGTGTAGATTTGGGCTATAAAAATCAATTTTCTTGGAATAACTGTGTCTTTTATCGATTCTAAGGTCTCCATGTGCTCTCAAGGGGTGCATTGCTCATATCCAGCTTGAAGATTAGCATGGTGATCACATAGGCAGTAAGTGGAAGAGCCAGGATACAAATCCTGGCAATCTGCCTGGAGAATCCAAGTTCTTTATACGACACTTACTTCCTTTGGTACAGGTTCCAAGATCTGCAGTGATGATAGAATTTGGCCACATAAAGAATAAAACATTTTTTCCCACATTTGTTTTCTTAGGGAGTTACTAGACTCTATCTAGAAAAATGTAGACCTAACTCAGAGGAATAAAAAAGAAAGTTCACAATGACAACTGGGTAGCAGATCAAGAGAGCTGCAAGCCTAGTTGAGACTAACAGAAGAGCGGCAACAGTAAAGTTCACTGGAGGAGCCGTCAGCAAATGTGCTGGCAGAATTAATTCACTATTACACAGAAAGCAAATAAAATGGTGTTTTTTCCTCACTCATTCACAAAAGTCTATAATAGTGGATTCAATGTGAAATGAAAAATTATGTAACTTTTAAAAGAAAACAGATTTAAAAAAACTGTATAACCTCAAAGTAGATTTTTTAAACAAGACACAAACATAAAGCATAACCTCTTAAGGAAAATTATGTTAAATATTAAGAACCATATTAAAAACAACTTTTGTCAATCAAAATTATGCTTTAGACAAGTGCAAATAAAACTCATACATTGGGAATGTGTAAAAATTAAATAAATACATCTACTTTGCACATATTTCTTTAAAATCAATTTTAAAATGAATATATTCATTTAAAAACTACGTAAATATAATATAAAGAAGATATTTGTAGAAGAGGAAACCTAAACGCTGCTGGTAATCAAGTATATGCAGATTAAACAAACAAAAATATTTAAAACTTAGTTTCAGAAGATTTTATATGTCTGACAGCTTTAGCTGCTGGCAAGAATTTGGAGCAATGACTAGTTGGTTAGTGGGAACATCAACTGTTAATGTAAGTTTACTGTGTAATTTGGCAGTATGGAGCAAACTTGAAGGCATACACATATTCCTATGACCCAACTATTTTTCTCATATACATATAGGAATAATAATAGTATATGAAATCCTTCCTGAGACTCAAAAATATACATATATAAAAGTTTCCATTGCAGGACTGTTTGTAAGAATAAAAACAGGAGAGAGAGAAAAAAAAATCTTATCCCCATCAACTTCAGAATTGAAAAATAACTTGTGGTAGTTTATAGAATAAAGTGCTACTATATAGCTGTGGAAATGAATGATCTGAAAGTTAAAGCACATATAAAAGCAAAGAAAAATGATGAATAATACGCACAGTACGACATTTTGGTATATAAAAACATGTTATATGGTGTTTGGTAACATATGCATATGTAGTGATATACATAATATATGTGTCTGTATGTATTTAAGAAATGCAGGAAGATAATTAACTACAAATTCAGAATATAATTAGCTCAGTCTAGAGACAGAGAGGAGGAGCACAAGGATTGTAATCCAGCAAACAAAATTTGAAAGTACACAAATCTATTTGTATTTCTTCCCTTTATGTCTTAAGTTAGCTGGTAGAAACTTATTTTTCTCTATATCATTGTTCATACAATTTTAAATAATGTTGAATAATGGTGCCAGGGAGTCATCCTTTGGGAGAGAAGTAGACTCGAGAGGCTACACAGTAGTATTGGGAGTGTGGAAAACATGATGACACAATAAGAAAACAGAGTAAGGAGTGAAACTACATGAGAAAGTCATTATCCAAGAACAGCATGCAACCACTACCAAGAATTTTAAGTTAAATTTGTGATGTCAAATGTCAACACATTTCAACAGGAAGAAGAGGACTTCAAGAAAATTGTAATGACTTCCTTACTATTGTTGAATTTCTTTTTCTCACTCAACTACTGTCTGTGCAAACTTTCCAACGTGTGAATTCTTTCTTTTGTAATAAATAGCTCACCAAGCTATTTGCAAATGCCAGCTGGAGGACATGTTATAGAGAACTAGTCGGTCAGACAAATTCTCTTTTCTGGTTTAGCCAAAATAAGTAAAATCAAAAGTAATTATAGGCAATTTTCCAATCATTCTCATGAGATGCGACAGTGTGGAACATAGAAATTACGAGGTAATGGTTTTCTATCTCTATCCTATGAATGTATAGATAATAGGTTTAATGCAGATGTTATCAATCTTAGTAAAGTAAGGCCTGCACATGACAGGAGAGAGGGGAAGGAAAAACAGATGAATTGAAGAATAGGGACACTAACGCCTCATTATAAAGAGAGAAGAATCAATAGATATTTTTATAGTGAATGGTGTTTTTTAAAAGAAGACCTAAATATGCTATTTGATACTGGAAAAGTGACCTGTCGAGAAACTTAGAATACGAATATAACTAGGGGTAATATTTAAGAAATATGTCAACATTTACACTTAAGTAGACCAATCAGAATGCATCTGCCCATGAGCTTTAGTGCCAGACCAAAGTGCTGACAGCTCCCTCTGTCCTAGGAGAAGGATGGGGAGGGTCAGCAGAAGCCATTCAAAGGTCTGAGAAACATCTTCTGGAATGTCAGGCATATTTCAGTTTTGACTCACTTTAAGGGTGTGCTGATGTATACCAGCTGAACAAATAAAATTGTCTCAATGAAATTGTTTTTGGAGATCAGAAGGAAGATGATGCAAGCAACATTTACAGAAACTAAGAGGAAAAAAAATTTCCATCATAGTAAGAAATCAAACAGCTCTTTCTGAAATTAATAAAATATGTAGTAGTTTAAACATACTGTTTGAAATAATTGATTATACAGCTGAGAGCTAAAGCTGAGAATGCTCGATATTACTATCATTTATCAGCCTTCCCTTCATTTCCGCATCCTAATCAAGGTCCTGTGACCTCACCATGTTTTCTATTATTATTCCCAGAAATATGCTGTCTTACTTGTTTCTTTCCTCATATCTCTATTGACCACTTTTCTCCTTCTCAGTCATATACTCCTAAGCTTACCAATTCCAAAATATCTAATATCAAAATATTGAATCCCAATCACTTGTCCCAATATTTCACACATCCAGCTCACCTTTTAAAGTAGATCTTCATCATCTCCAATATACCAAATACGCCACTCTCTATCAACATGTTTCTGTCTTCTTAGATTTCATGATCTGTCAAAAAAACATGCTCCTTTGCAAAAATACTTAATTCCCATTCTACCAGTCTTCTGGCCTGCTCACCTGGAAGAAACTTTATGGGATAAGGACCCAACAAAGTCTACTCAAAAACAAGTGTGAATAGATAAAAATGAAAGCTCATAGCCAGTGAGGTTGATTTAAAGTAAAATTTTAAGTTAAATTTGTGATATCAAATGTCAAAAGGACACTCGACATTCTATGGCAATTCAAAAACATTTATGTGGAAAGCTTATGTTTCTATTCCAAAAAATAATTTCATGTATTATCTTTCCTCTTCAAACACTGTAGCATTCTTCAATCATCCAATTTGCTTAACCAGTTTTAGATAATGAACTTGCTTCTAATTCATTAAGAATACATAAATTATCAGTTTAGAATTCCCTCAGATTTCTACTTATCTTGTAACCTTCTTGCATGTGCACTTATTTTGTTCTCGTGGGTTAAATTTAAATTTTATCCCTCCTTCTTATTCTATAACATTTACTCTGAATCCCATCTTCTTTAACTATCTCAAGGTATTCTCGTTGTTCATTAATTCCTCTCCTCTCTCCAACCATCAATGTGTCCCTCTCTAGTACAATATTCATATAAGCATATAAACTTGTCTTGCTATTTCTTATTCTTAACACCAGTTTTCTCCACAATTATTGTCAGCAACTTCTCCATTCATATGCTCACCTATAAAGATAAACTTCTGGAAATAATTAGTGTCTGGGACTCTACTTTCTCATATTTATTCCTCAGTGCTCTAGAGTTCAGCTTCTTCATTACTATACGAAAAAGTATTTTTGTCAAGGTCTCTAGAAACTCTACTTTTGTCAAATTCTGTGATCATTTTATGCTCTTATTTGTCTAATCCACAGCCTTTATCACAGCGGTGGTCCCTTCTTCTGGAAACCATATTCTCTCTTAGCTTCAAGAACATGGATCTTATCTTGCCTTTTTCTAATAACCTTTCCAGTACCCTTCCTGACAGCTTCATATTAGAGTCTTCAGGGCTTACTCCCCTGCTCTTTGCTATTTTCTCTCTACACGTTATTCCTATGACTGCTCATGACTCTTAATCTTCTTGTTGGATCTCTTTTCTGCCCATTTTTAATGCCAACTTGCCTGGTGTGTATACAAATCTCAAAACTAACATGTCTGTGGTGCACATGACAATTTCTCCTTACCCACAGAAATCTGAATGTATTTATCTCAGTAAATGACTCAGTCATTCACACAGCTTCTCAAGCAACATCTCTGGATGCTTTCTTTCTTTTTCCCTCTCCTCTATCTCCCTCTGTCTAAAATGCTGCAAGCATTGTTATTGCTACTATCAAAATAAATCTAATATTTATCTCCTTCTCTTCCTCTCCAGTGTCATTATTGTAATTCAGGCCTCATCTTGGCTGAGCTATTGCCATAATCTCTGATTGGTCTCCTGACTTCTACACTCTTGTCTTCCACACTCTTAACTGCCAAGGATTCTTAAAACATAAAGCAGTGTAGGTCAGCCTTTTTCTTTTTTTCTTTGTAAAGCCACAAATCAGACTGTCATACTTCATAAAACTCTTCTATTGACTTATCATAGAACTTTGAACAAAATCTAAATCATGCACATACCCAACAAACCCTGGCTTCTATGTACATTTTCAATCACATTTTAAACAATGCTTATTCTGATTCTCCAGATTCCGATCACAATGAACTCCGTGCATCCTTTAAATACACCAAATCCTTTTCCACTCCAAGACAAATCATTTGCACTGCATGGAAGTTATTATTTGTTTTATTACACAGCTGTCTCATTTTAAACTTCAAGTCTCATCTTAACTGGCAGACATCACCCTCCACATCTAATTCTCTACCCACCTCACTCATGTATTTCTATCACTGAACTCTTCACAATGTCTCAATACATTTATAATCCTAAAATTATTTATTTGTTTTTATGTTTATGGTCTATCTTCCACATTATACTGTAAATTCCTCGATGGCAGGAATTATGTCTTTTTCTCAGAATCAAGTGTACACTAGATTTTTTTTGTTGTACAGATAAATAAATGATAGGCCATTATGGGTTTGAAATAACTGTACAAACAACCATCTTCGTCGTAAACGTCTAGAGTCAGATGATATTGTATGCTTTTCTATATTTCTGTAAGGCATCTAGCTGTGTTATACACACTGTAGCTAAATTTTTATTGACTGTTCTAAATTCATATTCACATATAGAGTCAACAACCACATTACTTTATATCAAATTTGTATCATTTATTTCTCTTTATCAAATATTGTTTGCTGTGGAGTCAGCCTCACATTCCATGGCTGGGCTAAAATGAACAGTGTAGAACTAATAACTATAACAAGCTCATTAATTTAATCTCCCCTTCATCATTGCCAATTTGTAACCAAAATGTAAATTCTAATTTCATTTACTTTTTATAGGAAAAATAAATTAGTAGCATTCCCTTCAAGCAAAATAAAGAAATCCACATGGTTTCTATTTTTACATTGCCTTTCATCATAATTTTAAACCACCCACAACAATTCAGTCAAACAATCTGTGTGCTTTTTCCTCTGGGGAACTTGCTAAATTTGCAATTGAGATAAGCAATCAATGCTCACCTCTGCTAAGCTACACATAAATATTATTTCAAAAGGAAATTCCTTAGAGGAACTCCCTTATGGAATGTAACTTCATTAGTAAGTAATGGATTGCCCTATTGTAAGTTTTCTCCCATCAAGCTAATTTGGAAACTGTTAATTGTCTTGCATTTCTTTTATGTGGCAAAATAAAGGATACCCCTATGTGAGAATTGATCTGATTATAATTATGATTTTTATGAGTTAATAATATTGACTTCATTTGACTTTCATGTTCACATTAATTTATTTATTATAGAATATTTACAGAATTAAACTGGAACAGAATTCATCCTTATCTCCATTATGTTCCTTGGTCTTTCATAGGCCTAGCAACACAGGAAAAAAAGCATCTGAAAATGAGTAAACTGCATAATGAAGCAGAAAAAAAAAAATCATCAAGAGCACCGAAAGAAAATATGAAAGAGATTATTTACCAAATAATAGCATTGCTATCTACCCAAGGTACTTCTCAAATAGGATAAGGGAAAAAATTCTGAGTGTTCTTTTAACTCTCCTCAGTATTCAAACAAATTCTTTTTCTTGTTTGCATTATAGTCCACTATGTAGACTTTACAGAGGACGTGTTCTTTTGTCCTTTTTTTATATTAAGGAAATTATAAGACACTACCCTTTCTTCCCATTAGAAAATTTGCTTTTTCCAGTAGCAAATTTTTTTTCACCACTGATTTATTTATTAATTTGCTTCATTATTACTGATAAAATCCTGATTTTTTTCTGAAAATATATTAGCAACATTTTCACAAAAGTATCAGAGTACTGCAGGACTTTTTAGATAAAAGAGACTTTTGAGAAATATAATGTAACAATTGCATAGATAATAGAACTGAGACATGAAAAACTTAAATCACTTGCTTTAGTCCACATCACTGAAATCACAGAATTATAATCCTGGAAGACTGAAGTGAGGAAGATCGATCTTGCCTCTTTTCCTGTTTGAGAAGCTGTTGAGTAGATGGCAATGTTATCAGTTGGTAAATAATCTCTTTTGTATTTTCTTTCAGTGTTCTTAATAATTTATTTTCTTTTCTGGTATTCAGTTTACTAATTTTCTGTTTAGCTTTATTCATATTTCAGTTATTGCTAGTTTCACTCAGAATACTGATGTTTATTTTCCAAATTTGCTCTGATTCTTTGTATAATTTTATCTTCCTTGTAAGTATCATCAAGGTGGTTGTTTTTTAAACATTTTTATATGCAGTTTTATTTATAGTCTACGTTACACTAATAGCTAAAGCCCTTAATGGTCTGTTTTTGTTTTTTCATTTACCCTGTAGTTGTTACTCGTGACATCTTATTGTTTTTATCTTTTTTGTCTAATTATTCTCGACTATGTGATGAACATTGAACTTGAAATATTATTGATAGCAAAATTTGAGGCCTAGGTTGAAGTTTTTATTTTCCTTTAGAATATACAGGCATTTTTTTTTCTGCCAAGGATCTGCCAACAATGCTGACTTAGAACCAACTTAAACCAATTTCATAGTATAAAGTTTCCGAGATTCTCTAAGCAAAATTGTCTAAGAGAAGGAGGCTCTAATTCTGTCTTGTCCTGAGGGTATTATTCACTGAGGTCCCAGCATATTGTTGCAAAAGCGTTTTTTCTTTTTGTTTGTCTCTTCTTTTTTTCTTTCTTCGTTTTCTTTCTTTCTCTCTTATTTTCCTTCTTTATTTCTTTTTCCTTTCTTTCGTTTTTAAAATTCACTGCTTTTAGTTACCTTTTGCTTTGAATTTGATTAGTCTTACCAGTGGAGTTTAAATTTTCTAAAAGCTGAATATGCCCTCAAGGCAAAAGGAGATTTAAAACTCACTTCTCGGAGTTTTATTTTCCTTGTGGTATTTCTTTATTGTGTTGTTAATTCTTGATACTCCTAAGAAAATTTTACTAATATATTTTATCCTGATGTTATTCCTCCCCTTAGAGGTGGTATAGTCCTAATGTTGTAATCTGTTATTACCAGAAACAGAAAGTCAGAAGTGAACTTTGTCAGTCTTATACAACAGACTGACAAACTCAATTAAATTCAAAATATTCTTGCATTCAGAAGGACTATTGTATTCTTAAACATAAACTATATGGGAAAATATGATTATTCTGAAATTATGGTTATAGTTAACAGAATTGCAAGAACGTCTAACTGGCAAATGTCTCAGAAAGCATAGTTGGTTTTTCTCTTTTCATTAATTCCTTAAATTAAGTTTGAAACTGACAAGTATACTGGTTAACTATATCATCTATGAAAAAAAAAAAAGATGTTTAGATTAAATAAAGACATGCTATTCTAAAAAGAATCACAAAAATGACAGTATACCTAATCTAGTCAGCTCTTTCACTCATAAACAAAGCAGTTGCCTGGATTTTTTTTTTTTTTGAGATGGAGGCTGAAGTGCAGTGGCGCAATCTCGGCTCACTGCAACCTCCGCCTCCCGCGTTCAAGTGATTTTCCCTTCCTCAGCCTCCTGAGTAGCTGGGACTACAGGCGTGTGCCACCACACCCAGCTGATTTTTGTATTTTTAGTAGAGACGGGGTTTCACTGTGTTGGCCAGGATGGTCTCAATCTCTCAACTTTGTGATCCGCCCGCCTCCGCCTCCCAAAGTGCTGGGATTACAAGCGTGAGCCACGGCGCCAGGCCGCCTGGATTCTTAACGACTTAGGAAATTTTATGGAAGAGAGACAAAATCCCCCCGGTGTACCTTTTAAAGAAACCATGACAGCTCTTGTATTCTTTAAAAATCGAGATTAAAATGGCCCTGTGATAAATTAAATGCTTCTATATTTTACTTGCACTGGGAGGATTTGACAGTTAGACATTATAAGTTCCAGAGCATGCCTACAAGTTCCATAAACAAGAATGTCTTCTTCCTACAGGTGACAAAACCTGTCAAGAAGTCAATATGCTATATACTTTTCACATGACAGATCATGGTTGAAAAGCCTTGCTTTGCTCATTTATTTAAGCATTCTATAAGTTGTCTTGCTCTTTTATTCACTTTAATAGAATTGTCAAGGCAGACAGATTTAAAAAGTTTTTATAGGATCATTTGATAGTTAAATACCATCCTATACTTATTAACTAATTTTTATCATTCTGCATTGAATTTTGAAATACCATTTTTTCTTTGTTTCTGTTAATAACGAAATAACGATTTTAGCCCAAAACTGTGTATTGTATGTGCTACACACTTAACAGAGGTCTATTCATTTATGCAGACTAAATTTGATCAACAAATGTCCTTTGTGACTGATGGCAAATTATATGTTAAGCCCTTTGGAAGAAGAAAATATTTAAAATAGAGAGGAATTGACTTGCACATTTTCAAACTTAGCTCATTTTAAGGCTTAGAATTATATACATTATAAAACAATTTTAAGGCTATTTATTTTATTTATACTTTTCATTTTTGGAAACTAAGACCATAAATATTTATACAAAATCATTTAGCAAGTATGGTATTCAGAATTATAACATTTATATCCCTGTACAAACTTTGAATAATGCTCTTCCCTTTGAGTAAGGGAATAGCTGTGAATATAATGGGATATAAGTTGAGCCATTAAAGCAGTTAAGAATCTGTAACAGAGGTTTTCTGCTGGTCTTAAAGGAACGAACTCAAAATAGGGGAGAGGGACATGATGCAGAAAATTTGGGTGGGCCCTAGGAGCTGTTTGCTGAAAACTAAGAATCAGGAACCTCAGTCTGACAACCACTAGGAAATGCATTCTGCTAACAAACCAATGAGCTTACAAGAGGCCCATGAGCTGAAGGTAAAATCATAGCATCACCTGACACTTTGATTTCAGTAGGGTGAGGTAATGAGCAAAGGCTCAGCAAATCCATGGCAGATTTATGACCCACAAAAATTGTGAGATAATAAATATGTGTCAACAACATATTAAGCTACTAAGTTTTTGGAAATCTGTCATACAGCAATAAAAAACTACCGCAGTGAGTCAAAAGAACAGTTGGAGATACAATTTTATGTCAATTTTTCATTATTTATCTGTGGTAAACCTATTACAATGAATAAAATGATCTTGAAACAAATCTCCATATTAGCTTAATTTGCAGACATTAATTTGAAATTGTAACAATATTAATTAAATCATAATTTTTAAAACTTTGGTCACTTTCTCTATTACTATTTTCCAAATAATAAAATTGTCATTTGTCCAACAGAGAGTGAAGAAGGAAATCACAAAGGGACGTTGCAGTGCATGTTTGGTCTATTTACATACCTGACACTCCCACCTTATATTCCCCTTCCAGAGATTAAGGACACACTCATGAATTAGATAGAAAAAAAATGTATTTAATCTATTTATATGCTAATACAAGATTGATCAGTAAGTGTCATGATGATTGACACAGTTCAGGTATGTGATAAATGGAGGGCTGGTGTGGTCAGCAAATGTGCTTTGGAGAAGATGAGTTGCATTGAACCATAAAGAATGAGAAATATTTACATTGTGAAAAGTGAGCATCAGGTAAAGATGGCATTCATAGTAAGAAGAAAAAAACTCTAAAGCATGGAACCATTCATATATTTGAAGCACTTATTGATGGTCTTATATACCTATGATATATAAGGTAATGTGATAAGTTCTGGAAATACAAGGAAACAAAAGATTTCTCACTTCTTATAAATTTGAATTTATTGGTAAAATCTTAAATTACTGAGTACTAAGTATTAATAAAATTATGGAAAATGTGCAGAATATGGAGAGGCAGAGTAGAGAAATAAGCATGTGGGCTTGGGTGACACCAAAGTTCTCAAAGAGGTACAAAAGTTTGAACTCGGTTTTGAAATAAATAAGTAAGAAATCCAGAAAGACAGATTTCCTAGAAAAATGTAAAATAATGTGTTTTGTTCAGAAGAACACAAAAAAAAGTTAGTATGTTTTCACCATACATTGCATGTATAATGGAAAATAAAAATGTAAAAAATAAAGATCATGCAATACAATAAAAAAGAATGAGTCAAACCCAAAAGGTTTACTTTGCATGAATAGAAATTTGAAATTTATTCTGCAGGAAATGGGCAAACCAATTGTGGATGACTGGCAAGAAAGACTGACTCATCATGGTCAGGCTTAATTTCAGGAAGATCGCCACAGAAGCATAGTAGACAAAGATCAGTAGAAGATAAAACAGAGGCTGGGCACAGTGGCTCATGCTTTTAATCTTGGCACTTTGGGAGGCCAAACCAGGTGGATCACCTGAGGTCAGGAGTTTGAGACAAGCCTGACCAATATGGTGAAATCTTATCTCTATTAAAAATACAAAAATTAGACAAATGTGGTGGCATGCACATGTAGTCCCAGCTACTCAGTTCGGGAGGCTGAGGCAAGAGAATTGCTTGAACCAGGGAGGTAGAGGTTGCAGTGAGCTGAGATCGTGCCACTGCACTGCAGCCTGGGCAACAGAGCGAGACTCTATCTCAAAAAAAAAAGAAGAAGATAAAATAGAATTAGGAAGACCAGTAAGGATATTAGTGCCACAAAAATTATAAATGAAAAACCTGAAATGAAGCAGTAACAAAGGTGATTAAAAAAAAAAAAGGCATATCTGTGACAAGTTAAAAGGAAATAGAGTACAAAACTGAAGGGGTGGCCTGCCCCTCCACACCTGTGGGGTTTCTCGTTAGGTGGAACAAGAGACTTGAGAAAATAAATGAGACACAGAGATGAAGTATAGAGAAAGAAAAAATGGACCCAGGGGACCTGCGCTCAGCATACAGAGGACCCGCCCAGGCACTGGTCTCTGAGTTCCCTCAGTATTTATGATCATTATCTTTACCATCTTAGAAAAGGGAAGTAGCAGAATAGGATCATCTCAGGGAGAAGGTCAGCAGTAAGACATATGAATAAAGATCTCTGTGACATGAATAAGTTTAAGGAAAAGTGCTGTGCCTTGATATGCATATGCAAACATCTCCATAAACCTTTTTAGTGCATAAAGAGCAGCATTGTGGCTAGCATGTCCCACCTTCAGCCCTAAGGCGGTTTTCTCCTTTCTCAGTAAATAGAACATACAATTGGGTTTTACACCGAGATATTCCATTGCCCAGGGATCGGCAGGAGACAGATGCTTTTCTCTATCTCAACTGCCAATAGGCCTTTTTTCCTCATATACTAGTACTCCTCAGCACTGACCCTTCACGGGTGTCAGGCTGGGGGATGATTAGGTCTTTCCCTTCCCAAGATGCCATATTTCAGACTATCACATGGAGGACAATACCTAGCTTTCCCAGGCAGAGGTCCCTGAGACCTTCCGCAGTGTATGTGTCCCTGGGTACTTGAGATTAAGAGAATGGTGATGACTTTTCACAAGCATACTGCCTTCAGGCACTTGTTTAACAAAGCACACCCTGCACAGCCCCAAATCCATTAAACCTTGAATCACCACAGCACATGTCTCTTGCATGGACAGGGTTGGGGGTAGGGTTACAGATTAACAGCATTTTGAATACAGAACAAAATGGAGTCTCTTATGTCTACTTCTTTCTATATAGACACAGTAACAGTCTGATCTTTCTTTTCCCCACACAAACCTATATTGAACTATGAAAACTAAAAAAAAATTTACAAGATTCAATTAGAAATTCTGCCTCTACTTCAGGATTAGTCATCAAAATAAGGCAAAAAGGAAGTGTGAAGAAAGGTACATAATATATTCAGAGCATTTTTTTTTTATTAATTTGAGATACTTCATAAAGAATTGATGAAGTGTTATCCAGTAAATGGCATACAATTCTGGGTCTAGAAATTTAAAATCAGAAGTTATAATCACATGATAGGAAGAGGCATGCATAGACTGAACTAGCCCAGGAGAATATGTGTATTACACGAAGAAAACAGATGATGAACTAGCATAGGATCCCAGGGATTAGCCTGAAATGAACACATTTAGTGGGTGGATGAAGGATAAAAAGCCAGCTCATTTCATTAGGTTGCAAATGTGAAGATTGCAGGAACTATAATACCACTATCTCTATAACTTTTAAAATCAGATTATAATAAATATATAAATGACCTAGCATATTTTTAGAATAATCAAAATATACATCTAGGAACAGAAGAAAACATAACTGATGTAAACACTCAATGGATTTGACTTCAGATTAGACACTGCTGAGTGACAAATCAATGAAATGGAACGTATATCAGAAGCAATTATTCAGAAAACAACACTGAAAGACAGTTGGATGGAAAACATAAAGGATTAAAATTATGAAAGATAATGTGAGAAGATCTTATAAAATATAAGGAAGATCTAGTAGGAGAGGAAATAGATAAGTGACAGAAGCAATTTAAGATGTGATTTTTAAAAAATGCTACAAAACTGAAGTAAAACACTACATTCAGTAAAACATACTTAACCAAACTACATATTGAAAAAAAGGTCAAGAAATTCTCAAGCAGGATAAGCAAAATCAACTCAGTTCTAAAGTTCTAAAACTTCAGAACACAAAATAAATATATCATAAAGACAACCAAAGACAGACAGGGTACCTTCAAATGAAAGACTTTGAGTGACAGCTATATTCCCAACAATAACAATGAAAAAAATAGTAATTTTTTGTGAATGCACTAACATAGTAGCAAAATACATAAAGCAAAATTTTACTTTGAGCATTTCTATTTTTAATATTACCTTAAGTGATTATACCAGGCATCAGGTGTCTTATTTAGCTTACAAAAATTTTTCTATCATTAATTAAACTTTGACAATTTTTGTGTTATATAAATATCTCTATATCTTCCATAGCTAATGTATCAAATAATTTAGTTTTTCTTAATGTGAATAATCAGTTTCTTTCTTTCAGAAATTAAATTTGCCTACAGAATGGAATTTGAAGATGAATATTTTATTGAAGTTACCCTAGTAAGAAGGCTCTTCTTATTTTGTTTTCGACTAAAAAAACACATTTTTTAAACTGTAAAACTGCTTAATTTATTTTTAGAAATTGTTGCACTTTAGAAAAAGTTTCCTCAGAGTTCTTTAGGGGTACCGTGGTGGCCCTGCAAAGGTCTTGGGCACATGCAGATTGGCAGTATACATAAATTTCTACCTTTATACTTCAATGGAGTAATTGTATTTAACTATTATTTCAAATTTAGGAGTACATGTGAAGGATGTTATGTTACCTAGGTACACATGTGTCAAGAAGGTTTGTTGTACAGATTATTTTATCATCCAAGTATTAAGCCTAGTATCCTTTAGTTATTTTTCCTGATTCTCTCTCTCCTTCCACTCTCTGCCCTCCAATAGACCCCAGAGTCTGTTGTTCCCCATTTTGTAGCCATGTGTTCTCATCATTTAGCTCCCACTTATAAGTGAGAATACACAGTATTTAGTTTTCTTTTCTTGCATTAGTTTGCTAAGGATAATAGCCTCCAGCTCTATTCATGACCCTGCAAGGACATGCCTTTTTTTTTCTTTTAGATGGCTGTATAGTATTCCATTGTGTATATGCACCATATTTTCTTTATCCAGTCTATCACTGATGGGCAGTTAGGTTGATTCCATGAGTTTGCTATTGTGAAGAGTGCTGCAATAAACACATGTGTGCATGTGTCTTTATAACAGAATAATTTATAACCCTTTGGGTATATACTCAGTAATGGGATTGCTGGGTTAAATGGTATTTCTGGTTCTAGGTCTTTGAGAAATTGCCACACTGTCTTTCACAATGGTTGAGCTAATTTACACCCCCATCAACAGTGTAAAAGCATTCCTTTTTCCCACAATCTCACCAACATCTGCTATTTTTTTTTTTGACTTTTTAATAACAGTCATTCTGACTGGTATGAGATGGCATGTCATCATGGTTTTGATTTTCATTTCTGTAATGTTGAGCTTTTTTCATGTTTATTGGCTGCATGTATGTCTTTTGAGAAGTGTTGGTTCATGTCATTTGCTCACTTTTTAATTGGGTTGTTTGATTTATTTCTTGTAAATGTGTTCAAGTTCCTTATAGATATTGGATATTAGACCTTCGTTAGATGCATAGCTTGCAAAAATTTTCTCCCATTCTGTAGGTTGTCTGTTTACTCTGTTGATCATTTATTTTGCTATACAGACGCTCTTCGGCTTAATTAGATCCCATTTGTCAATTTGTGCTTTTGTTCCAATTGCTTTGGTGTCTTCATCATGAAATCCTTGCCCTTGCCTATGTCTTGCATAGTATTGCCTAGGTTTTCCTCTAGGTTGTTTATAGTTTTGGGTTTTGCATTTAAGTCTTTAAGTTGATTTCTTGTAGCTGGACAGAAAGGGGTCCAGTTACAATTTTCTGCATATGGCTAGCCAGCTATCCTAGCACCATTTATTAAATAAGAAATCCTTTCCCCATTGCTTGTTTCTATCAGGTTTGTAAACGATCAGATAGTTGTAGGTGTGCAGTCTTATTTCTGTGTTCTCTATTCTGTTCCATTGGCCTATGTGTCTGTTCTTGTACCAGTACCATGCTGTTTTGGTTACTGTAGCCCTGTAGGATAGTTTGAATTTGGGTAGCATGGTGCCTCTAGCTTTGTGCTTTTTGCCTAGGACTGCCTTGTCTATTCGGGCTTGTGTTTGGTTCCATATGAAATTTAAAATAGTTTTTTCTTGTTCTGTGAAGAATGTCAATGATAGTTTAATGGGAATAGCACTGAATCTATAAATTGCTTTGGGCAGTATGGCCATTTTCACAATATTGATTCTTCCTATTCATGATTATGGATTGTTTTTCATTTGTTTGTGTCATCTCTGATTTCTTTGAGCAGTGAGACCATCACATCTAATAAAGCAATTTATCAAATCTTTCTGAGCCTCCAATAATAAGTATATATAGTAAGTTTTTGTATCAACAGAAATATCAAACTGAGTAGTGATATAATATCCTATAATAGGTAATACAGGATACATATTTCTACTATTATGTTTGATCCTATGTAACATGCCTCCAAAAACTGAGTATAGGAACACTATTCGCCAGTGATTCTGACTTTCTTAGTTATCTGTGTATATCTGAGACAATGAGGTCTGGGAGGGGGAATGAATGCATGTCATGTGATGGAAAGAACCTGTGAGATTTTTCTTTTCAATAGGCTGGAATTCTATTTTTTTCAGCATGCATAGTCCCTTTAGTCAAGCCACTCAGTCTGAAAAGTGAGAAGGCGAGAAAGTGAGCAAGCAAGCAACAGCCTGAACCAAGGGTACAGAGTGCTGTCAATAAATTCTAACACTAGAAGTCGAAAAAGACTTTGAAGGGAGAATACTTTACATCAGCTTTGAGAGTCAAGTTACATGTGCAAACTCATGAACAGTATTGGAATTATTGCAAAGGTTAGTGTTGGCAGAATGAATGACCAAAGCATGAAGAAACTGGAGATTTTCATAGGATTGGTTTTGGAAGGATTAATTATTCATGCTGAGAAGAGAAGGATGTGAAATTAAATGGAAGTTCATATATTAACGTAAGCTTCTCCATAGTGATGGCCTAGGTTATAATCATCACTTGCATACTATCTTCAAATTATACATCCCTGTTACTGAAATATGCCCAAAACATTAAATTATGCATTTGTGACACATATTCATTAAAACCTGTGGAAAAAAATACTTTATAAAAGCAGGATACCTACACAAAGATTGTGGGGAGAGAAAGAGCAAGAGAAAAGGAGACAGAGATAATTATAGTAGATATTTTAAATAAACATGAGTACTATTTAACTAGGTTACCCAGCTATAATGTACATCCAAAAAAAGTACTATAAAAATTATTAGATTCAGACATTTGGTTAAAACTTCATATATACTGTCAAAAATAAACAATTTAAATCTAACATTAGTATTTAAAATCTTTAATTTTCATTAGAAATACTTTAATTCTTTGAAAGCTCATAAAAATATGGTTAATTATGAACTAATAAAAATAGTGAATTTTGTTTCAAAATGAAACATTATTAGGTATTATGTTTTCTGTGTGAAGATAATCAAATTATTGTTGACATGTATTGATATAATTTCAGCAGCTCAAGATTAGTCACAGCTTGCCAATGAGAAACTGTAATTCATATTCTGAAAATAGTTTGTAATAAAAGTTGCTCTGTGGTTAAAGGGAATTATCAAGTAATACTGAGAACATGTCTTGAGAACAAAAAGATACTTATTACAAGGACTTTGTGAATCAATACTATATGATTTTGAACACATTCATCCAAATTTTTAAAGAAATTTGCAAAAATTAAACTTTTTAAAGTTTAATGAAAAGAGAATTTACTAATTAAATCATTTAAACAAGATTATTAGTGGTGACTAAATTTATTCAAGAAAGTAATGTATTTTCAAACTGTAAAGTAACTTTTCAGACTGTTAGAAATAAATACCTTTTTTTCCCACTCCTGGTATCTATGAGGAGGAATTTTCCCAGCAGTATTTTTGGCTTCTATTTGTCCTTTCACTCATATTATCTCTAAGGAGGTAAATTAATTTGATGATTGGATAACTTGGAAAGAGTAACACCTCAGTGCAATCTAGTCCCAAGGATGACCTCAACTGCTGTTGCCCCTGAGCCTCAGCTCAGCAGAGGTGCCTGCTCCCATCCTGCACTCCCAGAGACTTGGCAATCCTGGCCATTAAGAAGCAGCCCCACGTGGCTGTCACATTGTGCTATCTCCACAAACTAGCCATTTTAGGTAACAATAATGACATTTTGTTTGCCTTCTTTATTGTTTTATATTATTTCTCAGTTTTCATGCAGTAAGGAAAAATGCTATTTATTGGCCACTGACTAGAACAAACCAACACATGTAGGTAAGATGCTAATCACCCAGAATTCTACTTTTCATTGAAAGAAGTGCTGGAAAACACTTGGCTAGTTATTAGTTTTGATTATTAGTGCATGTAGTTAACAATACAAAAATATTTTTTTCTAATATCCTGGATCAAAATTATTATGCTTCTTGGAGCTAGAGTGAGGTGAGAGGAGTTTGACAGTAGTTTCTATGTACTTCTATGATATGGGAAATTAAGCAAATGCTGCTGTTGTACTGGACTATCTTTCTGAACTGTGGGTACAATTTTGGAATATATGGCTAAAGTGAATGTCTGAACGAAGGTTGAATTCAAAGTGAATAATGGATCAAAAGCAGGTTTGAAACCAAATAACAGATTAAAGGCAGGGCTTGTTCTCAAAAAAGTAATATGAATCACACTACAGAATGTGCTGTCAGATTTTCTCTGTGGTTTCAGAGGAACAATTGTCATTTGTTTCTTTCCTCCCCCTGACTTATGATTAACTGATTCAATTCCATTTTTTTCTAGTGACTGTAAAGATAACATGTGTGGCTGCAATTTTAAAAGTTCAAAATAAACTTTAAATTCAGTTTATAGGGCATTAGCTCAAAAGGATAACTGGAGCAGAAGATGAGAGCTCAAAGCCTTAGAACTATTTATTTCAGGTGTATATGTGTAAATCTTTATATATATTCTTGTGTATGCATATGTAATATACATACAAATTATATACATTATATATAATATGCATGCAAATTATATATTATATAGTATACATTGATAATGCAAACAGAAAGATAATAAATTTTTAATTATTTTAAGTAGTTTATATTCAACATAACCAATAAATTTATCAAAAACCATGTTTTACAGACCAAAGAATAATCAAATTTTTGTTATTTACATTCTGCAACCCATGATCATATATAAGGCAAAGGTCAGGAACTGTAGGCAGTTAAAGAAAAGACAATATAAAAATATATGGATATGAATAATATTATGACTTAATGAGGTACATGAAAGAATATTGTGCCAGATTATACTCAGTGTTTCACATTTTCAGCAAAATATACTTGTATGAGCAAAACCAATGAGAATTAAAACCAATAAACTCATTATAGAGACTATGTTCTCATTGTGCCGTGTAATCAGATGCAGCACCAGGAAGATATGGGCAATTTCTTTCTTGTAATCACGTCAAGCAAGAAAAAAAGACACATTACCAGAATTAACGTGCTGTATGACTTTGTGAATGCCCCTTCAAGCTGCCAGTCTTCTTGCCAGTACTATGGCAGTAGCATTAACCAACAGGAGTATGGACTTATTTCAAGCCCAGGTGTTGAGCAATTTGAAATGCATGAGTTCCTTGTTGTGAAACAATCATTCCCTCTGAGGCTCATATTGTCCTCATCACTCCACGAACTATGCACATGGTGAATATGCATTTACTTGCTTTCTTACATGTAAATTTCTAAGAAGACTAAAACATTGCTCTCGCCTGCTCTCTGTTCAAATTCTTGCAGCCAGGATTAGGAAGGCAAGCTGCAAGAAAAGGGGAAGGCACAGAATTTGAGGACTGCCCTAAAAGATTCTTCAGTTCTGGCATCACCAGTAAGCAACATCAATCTAACAGATGGCCTCAGACTTAAAGCAGACAAGAATACAATTTAGCATTCTTTAAGAAATTCCACACAATAGAAATAAAGTAAAAAATATAAAACTGTAAACACACTGAGATTTCCTAGATTGTTATTTCTAGGAATGTTCATTCTTGCTTAGCCCATTGGCATTTTCAGCTATTTTCTTCTCTGCCACATAACCAAAGGTAATTATGAACAAAGCATTTAATATGTTTAACTTGGTTTTAGTTGGAAACAAGCCTTGCAAAAAAAAGAAAAAAAAAAAAAACCGCTTTTTTTTTTTTTTTCCATTTGTTAGCAGATACCAATACCTTCTACTCAGGAAAAATTAAAATGATAATTGAACAGATGTAAGTCACCCTAATGATAGATTCATAATTATTTTCTGATATTGTATCAATATCCAAAACAGACTTTAGAAGACTTAAATAATTGAGGTAATTATAGCATTGCAATTAACAATAATAAATATATTTTAAAAATATGAATTGGTCATTCACAATCTATTGGAAGATTATATTGAGGAAAATTATACAGCTGAAAACCACACTTTCTTTTTCAGTAATAGCAGTTTATGGTGGGGGGAACAATTCATTAGACTGACCAGGATTAGTAATGTGACTAGGTTTTCATATAGAAATATAGGTTCTCGTTTCAAAGAGCCTAGACTCTAATATTGGTTCTACAACCCACTAGCTATATGGCTTTGAGAGAGTAAATAAAACCTTGTGCTTCACTTTTCTCATTTTTAACTTGAAAATAATAATAGTTCCTACTTTATAAGGTAATTTACAAGATTATTATGACAACTAGACTTGTAAACACTCTTAAAGTAACAACGATAATGCCTGGAATATTGCAAATGATCAACAAAATCTGAATATTATCATTATATTGTTTTGTTCAATTTAATAACATATATCTCAATTCTATTTAAAAAATTAAGTCTGTGCAGAAAATGTCCCCCGAAAATGAATATGGTGATTTATAATTTCATTTAGAAAGTTCATCTGTACAAATATAAGGAAAATTTTTAAATAAAATAAATACAAAATTTTAAAAATAATCTATCAATAACACTTATAAGATCTCTGATATCTTTCACTTAAGTACTTGTCTGAAAGACAAGTTGAAAAAATGCCTTATGACTCCCAGGAAGAAGACATTTTAAAAAATATGTTGAACACATTGCCCGCATACATGGATATATAAATAAAATATGCCCAAAGCTTTGTTGGATAGCTGTAAGCTAAAAATTTGCCTATGAAAGAAACTCTGAAATGAATACTTCTATGGTTAAGGTATAAGCACTGTACCATAATTATAGCAGCATGAATAGTGATGGTCTCATGAAGTTAGTACTTTCTTAGGAACAGCGTTCACCCACAGGAAAAAATAGATTCATGTTAAAAGATACATAGTCTTTATAAAATATGATGCTAACAAAATTTTCAATGCAAAATAAGGTTGCTCCTAAAACAAGGAACAATGAGCAACATATTTGCAAGCATAAAAATAATTTTGAATTGCATCTGCAGCTTTGTTTACAATTACAGTACAAGAGTCATTCATTCCATTATAAAGGAGCTTGTGAGCTCTGTTAGCTCCTTATTGGTGTTATGAGACAAACAAACAAAAAAAAATTGTTTATTGTATGTTAATCCTGTTTATAAATACCTGAATTCCACAACCCCCCAACTCAAGCTGTGCATTGAATGTTCCAAATAGTAGAAGGAAATTGTTCTTATTTCCTAAGTACATCATGGATATTTCCATGAATTTTGTTCCTCTAACTATGTAGAATTATAATTAAAAAAGAAATGTTGATTCTCCACTATAGGTCATATTCTCACTTTTTTTAAACGGAGTTTTTCTCTGTTATTCAAGCTGGACTCAAAGTCTTGGGCTCACCTGATCCTTCTACCTCAGCCTTCCAAGTGGCTGAAACTATAGGCACATGTCCCTGTGCCCTGGCCTTTTGTGTAATAAAATAATTTATTCAAAAGCATGCTTTAAAACAGTTTAAAGTTTTCAGTTTTGTAAGGGGGGGTATGAGTATTTAGGAATCTGCCAATTTTATTTAAATTTATAGTTCAGTATTATCCATTCTCTTGTAGCACAAACTATGTGGGATAATGATAAATTTTTATTGACATTTATTTAATGAGAGACATGAATGTGTACAATAATCCCTGAGGTGATGACTGTCAGTTTCTACTAAACCACAGCCTTTTTAGTCAAGCAAATGCCTGAGTTTTTGTGTATTTCACTGTCAGAAGCCTTCATTTATGTTGGGTAAAGATGATAGACCTAAATGAAAAGTTAACACTTTCCACTTGTCGTAATTCTTAATGATAGATCCTAAAGATCATAGAGAGGGACATTGAAGGCACAAGCAATGTCCATGTTCTCTGGGCCCCAAGATTTCTGTGGGGTTTGCTTCTCTCCATTCTTTTCTTTTTTTTTTTTTTTGAGACGGAGTCTCGCTCTGTCGCCCAGGCTGGAGTGCAGTGGCCGGATCTCAGCTCATTGCAAGCTCCGCCTCCTGGGTTTATGCCATTCTCCTGCCTCAGCCTCCCCAGTAGCTGGGACTACAGGCGCCCGCCACCTCGCCCGGCTAGTTTTTTGTATTTTTTTTTTTAGTAGAGACGGGGTTTCACCGTGTTAGCCAGGATGGTCTCGATCTCCTGACCTCGTGATCCTCCCGTCTCGGCCTCCCAAAGTGCTGGGATTACAGGCTTGAGCCACCGCGCCCGGCCTCCTCTCCATTCTTGACCTCACTTTCACAGACTAGTGCTTGCTCCTCAGTTTTTCTGATTTGAGGGGCATCTGCAATGTACTGTGTTGTCTAGACTTGGTGAGAAAGAGGCTTGGGCATGCATCACAATTCTTTACTCTAATTGCTGTCATTCTTCCTTCTTGCTCAATTTCCTCTTCAGGAGAAAAGAGTTGCTTCCTAAGTAGCAGCACAGTGAATTCTCAAAAATAACCCTCTGTTATGCAAGGATGCCTGAGAAAGAAATATAACTAACCTAAAGTCACCATTGGTCAGTCAATCCATCAATTAATTTTATAAAAACTTAACAATAAAATAGGAGTACCATAATGGGAAAAAATGTATAGCTTGACATCATAGATATGAGCTGTGTTCCAAACCATCACAATAAAGCATATTTAACAGTAAAGCCAGTCACACAAATTATTTGGTTTCCTGGTGTAGATATACAATTTATGTTTACACTATACTGAGGTATATTGTTTTCAATAACACTGTATCTAAAAAACAATGTGCATATCTTAATTTAAAAATATTTTATTGACTAAAAATGCTAATGACTGCTGGGCACAGTGGCTCACGCCTGTAATCCTAACAATTTGGGAGGTCAAGGTACGTGGATCACTTGAATCCAGGAGTTTGAGACCAGCCTGGACAAAATGGTGAAAATTTTGTCCAGAAAATTTCTCTACTAAAAATATGAAAATTAGCTGGACGTGATGGCACGTGCCTGTGGCCCCAGCTACTTGGGAGGCTGAGGCAGGAGAAGTGCTTGAACGCTGGAGGCAGAGGCTGCACTGAGCCAAGATAGCGCCACTACACTCCAGCCTGGGCAGCAAAGTGAGTCTCCATTTGAAAAAAAAAAGTTACTAATGATCATCTGAGCCTTCAGGGAGTTGTAATTTCTTGCCGGTGAAGAGTCTTGCCTCAATGTTGATGGCTGCTGACTGATCAGGGTGAAGGGTGCTGAAGTTTGGCATGGCTATGGCGAATTCTTAAATTAAGGCAACAGTGACATTTACTGCATCAATGAACTCTTCCTTTTCTGAACAATTTCTCTGCAGTGTTATTTGAGAGCATTTCACCCACAGTAGAACATCTTTCAAAATTGGAAGCAATCCCCTCAATCTATGCTGCTGCTTTATCAACTAAGTTTATACAATATTCTAAGTTATTTGTCATTATTTCGGCAGTGTTCACATTACCTTCACCAGGTGTAGATTACATCTCAGGAAACCATTTTCTTTGCTGGTCCATAAGAAGCAACTTCTTATTCATTCAAGTTGTATAATGAGATAGAATCAATTCAGTTACAGCTTCAGGCTCCACTTCTAACTATAGTTCTCTTTTTCTTTCCACCACATCTGTAGTTATTTCTTCCACTAAAGTCTTGAACCTCTCTCAAAGTTATCCACAGATGTTAAACTTCTTCCAATTCTCTGCTAATATTGATATTTTGACCTCCCCTCATGTATCACAATGTTCTTAATGGCATCTAGATCCTTTCCAGGATGTTTTCAATTTACTTTGCCTAGATTAATCATAGGAATCATAATCGATGGCAATTACAGCCTTACAAAATGTATTTCTTAAATAATAACACTTGAAATTTGACATTACTCTTTGATCTATGGCCTGCAGAATGGGTATTGTGTAAGCAGTCATGAAAACATCATTAATCTCGTACATCTCCATCAGATCTCTTGGATTACCAGGTGCATTTTCAATAAGCATAATATTGCAAATAATTTTTTTAACTAAGTAGTAGGTCTTAATGGTGGTCTTAAAATATTTAGTAAACCATATTATAAGCAATGTGCTTTTATTCAGGCTTTGTTGTTCCATTTTATAGAGCACAGGAGAGTAGATTGGGAATAATTTTTAAAGGTCCTAGGATGTTGGAATGGTAAATGGACATTGGCTTTAACCGAAAGTCACCAGGTGCATTAACTCCTAACAAAAGAGTAAGCCTATTCTTGAAGCTCTGAGGCCAGGTATTGGCTTCTCCTCTGTAGCTATGAAAGTCCTAGATGGCATCTTCTTCCAATATAATGCTGTTATATCTATAATATATTGAAAATCTGTTGTCTAGTGTAGCAATCTTCATTAATAATCTTAGCTAAATCTTCTGGATACCTTACTGCAGCTTCTACATGATCACTTGTTGCTTCCCCTTGCACGGTATGATGACAACTTCTTTTCTTAAATCTCATGAAACAATCTCTGCCATAATAGCTTTAAACTTTTCTTTAGCAGTTTCTTCACCTCTCTCAGCCTTCATAAAATTGAAGATAGTTAGATCCTCAATTTAGAGTAGACTGTGGCTTAAGGAAATGTTTTGGCTGGTTTTAGCTTCTATTGTTCCACTAAATCGTTTTCCCACGTTAGCAATAAGGCTATTTTGCCTTCTTATCATTCTTGAATTTGCAGGAGTTGTACTGTTAAGGCATTTCCTTTGCTTTCACAAATTGGCTGCCTGTTTGCTACAAGGGCACTAGCTTCTGTCCTGTCTCAGTTTTCAACACTGCCTTCCTCACTATGTTTATTCATTTCCAATTTTCAATTTTAAGTGAAATACAGATGACTCTTGCTTTCACTTGAACACTTGGAGGCCATTGCAGAATTATTAATTGGCTTAACTTCAATACCACTGTGTCTCAGGGAATAGAGACTCATGGGGAGGAGTAAGCTGGGGCAATGACGAGTCAGTGGAGCAGTCGGAACACACACAACATTAACCAATTAAGTTCATCATCTTATATGGGCACAGTTCATGGCACTCCCAAAAATCACAATGATAACATCAATGAACAGGATCACAGGTAAACAAAACATACAAAATAATAATGGACAAGTTTGAAATATTGTGAGAAATGCCAAAATGTGACACAGAGATATAAAATGAGCACATGCTGTTCGAAAATTGTGCCAGTAGACTTGCTTGATGAAAACTTGCCACAAAGCTTTACTTTGTAAAAAGCACACAGGCCAGGTGCCATGGCTCACACCTATAATCACAGCACTTTGGAAGGCCGAGCTGGGTGGATCACAAGGTGAGGAGATCGAGACCATCTTTGCTAACATGGTGAAACCCCATCTCTACTAAAAATACAAAAAATTAGCCAGGCATGGTGGCACATGTCTGTAGTCCCAACTACTTGGGAGCCTGAGGCAGGAGAACCACTTGAACCCAGGAGGTGGAGGTTACAGTGAGCTGAGATCGCACCACTGCACTCCAATCTGGATGCCTAGATGATAGAGAGAGACACTGTTTCAAAAAAAAAAAAAAGCACACAATATCTGTGAAGTGTGATAAAGCAAAGTGCACAAAAATGAAATATGCCTATAATACGAAAATTCTAACTGTGAAATATTGATTAAGTTGCCTACGTAAACTGTGAAACATGAGCCACAACTTCACCTATTAAGAAATACTTCAAAATCTGAAGCTTTCATAAAGAACAAGAAGGAAAAGTTATAAACACCTTAACACAACTGATGATTATTTAATTTCATCAGATGTTCTGCCCACCCCACCAGGTCATGTTGAAATACTTGTTTTTATGGGCATGACAACACTCATTTGATATTGCTTGGATTTTCTGCTTATTTGTTTTTTTACCCCATGATCAGCTGTATTTTTTTAACTCCAGCTATTTTAAAAGCAAGCAAAGCAAACAGTTGTATATTTGTATTCCACAGAAAAACTCTGATAAAAAGGACTAGGAAACACCAAGTATTTTATCTCTCTCTCTCTCTCCCCCATACACACACACACATACACATACACACACACACATCCTCTCTCGCTCTTTCTCACAAATCCTAGGGCAAAGATATAGCCATTATCAACATAAGAAAGCATACATTTTCTAAACTAGATTATTTCACAACATTTAAAACTTATAAAAATAAATAAAATTACCAAAATACATAAATTTCAAGTCAATAATTAGAATAATCAGACTTTTTAAAATGTTTGAGTTACAATGATTTTTTTTTTAAAAGTCACACTTTGTTACTTTTCTGAAGTGTAATATCATGAATAAAGAATGAAATATGAAATACTATAATGATTATATAGGGAGGAATTTTACTGACAATATAAATGTTTCTAAAACTGATTTTTGGTTAGCCTGAGAAAGAGTGACTTTATTGGCAGTAGTTGAAAAACCAATTTATTTTGGCTATTTGTTTTTTGGTTTTAATATAATTTTTATAATAATGTATCTCCAGTCTCATTATAACTATAATATAGCAATTTTATTTGGCCTCATAACAATAGTTAGATGCATTTGTGCACATGTGTGCACATGCACACACACATCCCTATACATATTTTAAATATTAATATCTATGCATTAAGATTCTCCAGAGTGACAGAGCCAACAGGAAGTGTGTGTGGGTGTGTGTGTGTATGAAAGGAAATTTATTAGGGAAAATTGGCTCACGTGATTACAAAGGAAAAGTCCTATGATAAACCAACTGCGAGTTAGATAGTTAGATAATGAGGAAAGACAGTAGTGTGACTCCCAGAGAAGTAGTGTGGCTCCCAGGGAAGCCAGCACAGATGTTCAGTACAACTCTGAACATCTCAAAACGAGAGAAGCCAAAAATGTAGTCTCCCAAGAGAGGAGGCTGCTGGTGCATGGGAGTGCATATCCCAGAGTCCAAAGACCAAGAAGCCTGGAGTTTGATGGCCCCAGGCAGGAGAACAAATAGGGGTATTGCTCTCAAAGAGTGTGTGAGAGATAAGGATCAAGGAAAAAGAAAAGCAAGCAAGTTGAAAGTTTCGCTTCTGCTTTGTCCTGCCCTGCCACAGCCCTTTGGATGGTTATCTACATTGTAAGCTGATCTTCTCCTCTCAGTCCACTGATTCACGTGGCAATCTCCTCTGGAAACACCCTCTCAAATACACCCAGAAAGTATGCTTCACCAGCCACTTAGACATCCCTCAATCCAGCCAACTTACCACTTAATATTAGCCATTATAACCTCAATGGATATGTTATCATATTTTATAGGTCAAATTGTCAATTAGGGAACCAATATATCATTGCTGTTAGGTATAGGTGGTTCTATCAACATGATTTCAGAAGTGGCTAGGGAAATGAATATGTGTTTTATCATATTTTCTTATTCAAAATATAATTAGCTATTTTAAAATTATTTACCTTAATTACTTAATCATATAAATTTTTTTGAAAATTCACCTTATTGCAATACATACCACTCCTTTGCAATTCACATTCCTCTTATTCTCCTCTGTAAGTTTTGTTAATTACACCCTAAACCTATGACTGTGTTCACAATTTTTGGACAAATCTTAAACTAAATCATATTTCTTAAATTAAACAATCTTAAATGAATGTTTAAATATGTTTTGTGGTGCTATATTGTGATTGCAGTATGCCTTATGGGATTCTGAGATGAAAAAAGGAAAATTTTAATGTAGGGGCCAAATACTATTACCAAGGAAACAGCCTCATGCTTTATACTGTTTAACAGTTAAGAACATATTTTATTGCTGATCGAGCACACCATTGTTGATAACCATGCCTGTTATATAATTCCACCATAATTAAAAAGTTTGAAACATACCTTTTGTTCAGTAATATCTAATGAACTGTATTTTGTAATGAAAAATATATAATAGGATAAAATTATGACAAGGTAGTTAATTATGCTAAATACTCTAAAAACATTCTTATACCTAACCGTTATGAATGTTACCAGATGAAAGTGCATATGAGGTATGAGTCTGTCAGGTCCTGTGATATGTGAGCAAGGTACTGTTTAAACCTTTCTGTATCTACTGGGTACAGAAACTTAGAAAGATAATGTTACTTATAAAAAAAAGAAAGATGGAGCTGGGTATCTTTTTTCTTCATGCTAAAATATTTATAAGCTCACAATACTCTACTGCTAGCGAAAAAATTAAAAGGCAAGAAAATAAATATTTTAAAATACTTTTCATAGGAATAAAATTTTAAATCCACAATAGATTCCATTTCTGTTCATAAAGTGAGCCAAAGCAAAAATGTGACTAAAATGTAAGAGAACAGTTGAAAATTATTTCTAATGTATGTATACCTGTAAGCTGAAATAATTATATATGCATATGCTTATAATTCTAAATATTGATGATGAGTTATTAAAAATTTACCATCAACTCAAATATTGAATCTCTTGAAATAAGAAAAAAAATGTTAATCAGGACTTAAAAACAAAAATTCTTGATTGACAAATATAAATCCAGGAAACCAAAATAAATGTAAAAATAAATCTATGCATAACAAAAAAATATAAAACATAGCTTAATGGTTGGTTTTAAAAATTACTCTGAAAACATGAACCTAGATTTCATCTTAACCTCTAACCCAAAATAAATAAAAATGTGAATGAAATCTTTGTTTCCCCCAAATTGTATTCCTCTTAGGATATGTTTGTGTATGGCAACTGTCAAGGAAAACAAGTATTGGAAAAGCAATTACTTTTCTCTTTGCTCCCAAAACACCATACTTTTCTGGTTCTCATCTTACAGCTGAGACCTCTGCTTGCAAAGCCACTTCACTGGTTTCTCCTTCTCCTTGGTGAGGGCTCCTTAAGTTTCAAGTTACAGAAACTTGGTTAAAATTGGCTTAAGGCGAAGAGGAAACTTACAGGACTATGCAATTGTGATCAAAACTTAACAAAATACCATTCAAATATCTCTCAAGGTTGTTCCTTACAAGACAAAAATAATGTAACATGAAATTCAAACATAAGCAAAAATAAATTGGTTAGTTAAAACCAGTGTTTTGGTAAAGTAACCTGATAAAGAGTTTAAGAATTTTAAACACTCATATTTCAATAAAGTTGAAGGAAGTTATTAAGTAATTAGTTAGGGGTTCAGATTACAATTTTGTTTTTCCAATGTTTGGACTTAGCAACCTTTCATATTCTAGAGTGTATAAAATGACTCAGCATTGTAATTGGATCATGAGGAAAATTTGTTTGGTTTTCTTTAGCATTGATCTGATGATGTCCCAATTAAAACCTTAACCAATATTTAACCTCAGTCATCTGAACAGTTAAACCCAATTTAATGGAGACATTAATTCCAATTCTGTTGGTATAATATAATTTTTGTCTCAGTGGTGAAAGCTCTTTAGTCATAGGAATTTTTTTTTACTCTGATTACAACGATTAATATGAGTTCTACTCTCAACAAATTTTAAGCTGTACAGCATGCACTGTTGACTACAGGTCCAATATTGTCCAACAGATCTCTGTCACTTAATCATCTTGCATAACTGAAACCATATGCCTGTTAAATAGTAACTCCCAATTTTCCCTTTCCCCCTCCCACTGGCAACTGCCATTCTACTCTCTGCTTATAAATATTTGACTTTTTTATATACCTCATATGAGCAGAATCATACACTATTTGCATTTCAGTGACTGACTTATTTCAATTATTTTAATGTTTATATATAATATACATATTATATATGATATTATATATGATATTGTATATATTCACATAATATTTTCTTTATTTATTTGATGAAGGACATTCATGTTGTCTCCACCTCTCTCCTATTATGAATTGTGCTGCACTGATTAAGAGAGTGCCAACATATTTTTGAGATCCTGATTTCTGTCATAATTATGGCCACCTCTGTTTTCTTTTGGCTATCATTTGCATGAAATATGTTTTTTCATCCCTTCAGTTTCTAGCTATGTGTGTCCTTAAATCTAAAGTCTCTTGTTGACAGCATATAGTTAGATCTTGTTTTCTAACTGTATTCAGATACTCTATGTCTTTCAATTGGGGGTTTAATTTACTTACATTTAAAAAAATTACTGATTGGAAAGGTCTTACTATTGCTATATGGTTCATTGCTTTCTGTCTTGTAATTCCCATGTCTCTCTTTTCCTCTCCTGAAGCCTCCTCTTGTGTTTTATTGTTTTGTTTTGTTTTTCTCTTTTTTAGAGATGGAGTTTTGCTCTGTCACCAGGTTGGAGTGCAGTGGCACAATCTCAGCTCACTGCAACCTCCACCTCCTGGGTTCAAGTGATTCTTCTGCCTCAGCCTCCTGAGAAGCTGAGACTACAGGCACAGACCACCATGCCTGGCTAATTTTTGTATTTTTAGCAGAGACGGGGTTTCACTATGTTAGCCAGGATGGTCTCAATCTCCTGACCTCGTGATGTGCCTGCCTCGGCCTCCCAAATTCTCTTGTGTTTCAGTGATGTTCTTTTTCTTTGTTTACTGAAGGGAATTGATTCCTTTTTTCATTTTTATTTTTTTGGTGCATCTTCTGCAGTTATTTTATTTTTGGTTGCCATAGGGCTGATGTACAACAATTTATAGTTGTAATGGTCTAATTTAAGCAGATAACAACTTAACAACTAATCTTATTAAAACTCTATTTTTTTACTGTTCCTCCCCACACTTTTTGTGATCAGTGTCACCATTTATACTTGTTAACATTTTGTATTAATACCTTTTACTTATTTATTTATTTATTTATTTTTATTATACTTTAAGTCCTAGGATACATGTGCACAACGTGCAGGTTTATTACATATGTATACATGCACCATGTTGGTGTGCTGCACCCATTAACTCGACATTTACATTAGGTATATCTCTTAATACTCTCCCTCCCCCCTCCCCCACCCCACAATAGGCCCTGGTGTGTGATGCTCCCCTTCCTGTGTCCAAGTGTTCTCATTGTTCAATTCCCACCTTTGAGTGAGAACATGTGGTGTTTGGTTTTCTGTTCTTGCGATAGTTTGCTGACAATGATGGTTTCCAGCTTCATCCATGTCCCTACAAAGGACATTAACTCATCCTTTTTTATGACTGCATAGTATTCCATGGTGTATATGTGCCACATTTTCTTAATCCAGTCTGTCACTGATGGACATTTGGGTTGATTCCAAGTCTTTGCTATTGTGAATAGTGCCACAATAAATGTACGTGTGCATGTCTTTATAGCAGCATGATTTATAATCCTCTGGGTATATACCCAGTAATGGGATGACTGGGTCAAATGGTATTTCTAGTTCTAGATCCTTGAGGAATCACCACACTGTCTTCCACAATGGTTGAACTAGTTTACAGTCCTACCAACAGTGTAAAAGTGTCCCTATTTCTCCACATCCTCTCCAGCACCTGTTGTTTTCTGACTTTTTAATGATTGCTATTCTAACTGGTGTGAGAAGGTATCTCATTGTGGTTTTGATTTGCATTTCTCTCATGGCTAGTGATGATGAGCATTTTTTCATGTGTCAGTTGGTTGCATAAATGTCTTCTTTTGAGAAGTGTCTGTTCATAGCCTTTACCCATTTATTGATGGGGTTGTTTTTTTCTCGTAAATTTGTTTGCATTCTTTGTAGGTTCTGGATATTAGCCCTTTGTCAGATGCGTAGATTGCAAAAATGTTCTCCCATTCTACAGGTGGTCTGTTCACTCTGATGGTAGTTTCTTTTGCTGTGCAGAAGCTCTTTAGTTTAATTAGATGCCATTTGTCAATTTTGGCTTTTGTTGCCATTGCTTTTGGTGTTGTAGACATGCCCACGCCTTGCCAATGCCTTTGTCCTGAATGGTATTGCCTATGTTTTCTTCTAGGGTTTTTATGGTTTTCAGGTCTAACATTTAAGTCTCTAATCCATCTTGAATTAATTTCTGTGTAAGGTGTAAGGAAGGGATTCAGTTTCAGCTTTCTACTTATGGCTAGCCAATTTTCCCAGCACCATTTATTAAATAGGGTATCCTTTCCCCATTTATTGGATCTGTCAGGTTTGTCAAAGATCAGATGGTTGTAGATGTAGGGTATTATTTCTGAGGGCTCTGCTCTGTTCCATTGGTCTATATCTCTGTTTTGGTACCAGTACCATGCTGTTTTGGTTACTGTAGCCTTGTAGTATAGTTTGAAGTCAGGTAGCATGATGCCTCTAGCTTTAATCTTTTGACTTAGGACTGTCTTAGCAATGCATGCTTTTTTTTGGTTGCATATGAACTTTAAAGTAGTTTTTTCCAATTCTGTGAAGAAAGTCATTGGTAGCTTAATGGGGATGGCATTGAATCTATAAATTACCTTGGGCAGTATGGCCATTTTCATGATACTGACTTTTCCTATCCATGAGCATGGAATGTTCTTCCATTTGCTTGTGTCCTCTTTTATTCCATTGAGCAGTGGTTTGTAGTTCTTCTTTAAGAGGTCCATCACATCCCTTGTAAGTTGAATTCCTAGGTATTTTATTCACTTTGAAGCCATTGTGAATGGGAATCCACTCATGATTTGACTCTCTGTTTGTCTGTTATTGGTGTATAAGAATGCTAGTGACTTTGGCACATTGATTTTATATCCTGAGAGTTTGCTGAAGTTGCTTATCAGCTTAATAAGATTTTGGGCTGAGAGGGTGGGGTTTTCTAAATATACAATCATGTCATCTGCAAACAGGGACAATTTGACTTCCTCCTTTCCTAATTGAATACCCTTTATTTCTTTCTCTTGCCTGATTGCCCTGGCCAGAACTTTCAACACTATGTTGAATAGGAGTGGTGAGAGAGGGCATCCCTGACTTGTGCCAGTTTTCAAGAGGAATGCTTCCAGTTTTTGCCCATTCAGTATGATATTGGCTATGGGTTTGTCATAAATAGCTCTTATTATTTTGAGACATGATCCATCAATACCGAATTTATTGAGAGTTTTTATCATGAAGTGCTATTGAATTTTGTCAAAGGCCTTTTCTGCATCTACTGAGATAATCTTGAGGTTTTTATCTTTGGTTCTGTTTATATGCTGGATTATGTTTATTGATTTGCATATGTTGAACCAGCCTTGCATCCCTGGGATGAAGCCCACTTGATCATGGTGGATAAGCTTTTTGATGTGCTGCTGCATTTGGTTTGCCAGTATTTTATTGAGGATTTTTGCATCGATGTTCATCAGGGATATTGGTCTAAAGTTATCTTTTCTTGTTGTGTCTCTGCCAGGCTATGGTATCAGGATGATGCTGGCCTCATAAAATGAGTTAGGGAGGATTCCCTCTTTTTCTATTGATTGAAATAGTTTCAGAAGGAATGGTACCAGCTCCTCCTTGTGCCTCTGGTAGAGTTCGGCTGTGACTCTGTCTGGTCCTGGACTTTTTTTGGTTGGTAGGCTATTAATTATTGCCTCAATTTCAGAGCCTGTTATTGGTCTATTCAGGGATTCAACTTCTTCCTGGTTTAGTCTTGGGAGAGTGTATGTGTCCAGGAATTTATCCATTTCTTTTAGGTTTTCTAGTTTATTTGTGTAGAGGTATTTATAATGTTATCTGATGGTAGTTTATATTTCTCTGGGGTCGGGGGTGATATCCATTTTATCACTTTTTATTGTGTCTATTTGATCCTTCTCTCTTTTCTTCTTTGTTAGTCTTGCTAGCCATCTATCAATTTTGTTGATCTTTTCAAAAAACCAACTCCTGGATTCATTGATTTTTTGAAGGGCTTTTTTATGTCTCTATCTCCTTCAGTTCTGCTCTGACCTTAGTTATTTCTTGACTTCTGTTAGCTTTTGAATATGTTTGCTCTTGCTTCTCTAGTTCTTTTAACGGTAATGTTAGGGTGTCAATTTTAGATCTTTCCTGCTTCTCTTGTGGACATTTTGTGCTATAAATTTCCCTCTACACGCTCTTTTAAATGTGTCCCAGAGATTCTGGTATGTTGTGTCTTTGTTTTCATTGGTTTCAAAGAACATCTTTATTTCTGCCTTCATTTCATTATGTACAGTAGTCATTCAGGAGCAGGTTGTTCAGTTTCCATGTAGTTGAGTGGTTTTGAGTTTCTTAATCCTGAGTTCTAGTTTGACTGCACTGTGGTCTGAGAGACAGTTTGTTATAATTTCTGTTCTTTTACATTTGCTGAGGCGTGTTTTACTTCCAACTATGTGATCAATTTTGGAATAAGTGTGATGTGGTGCTGAGAAGAATGTATATTGTGTTGATGTAGGGTGGAGAGCTCTGTAGATGTCTATTAGGTCCTCTTGATGCAGAGTTAAGTTCAATTCCTGGATATCCTTGTTAATTTTCTGTCTCTTTGATCTGTCTCATGTTGACAGTGGGGTGTTAAAGTCTCCCATTTTTATTGTATGGATGTCTAAGTTTCTTTGTAAGTCTCTAAGGATTTGCTTTATGGATCTAGGTGCTCCTATATTGGGTGCATATATATTTAGGATAGTTAGCTCTTCTTGTTGAATTGATCCCTTTACCATTATGTAATGACCTTCTCTTTCTCTTTTGATCTTTGTTGGTTTAAAGTCTGTTTTATCAGAGACTAGGATTGGAACCCCTGCCTTTTTTTTTTTTTTTCCATTTGCTTGGTAGATCTTCCTCTATCTCTTTATTTTGAGTCTATGTGTGTCTCTGCACATGAGATGGGTCTCCTGGATACAGCAAACTGATGGGCCTTGACTCTTTATCCAATTTGCCAGTTTGTGTCTTTAAATTGGAACATTTAGCCCATTTACGTTTAAGGTTAATATTGTTATGTGTGAATTTGATCCTGTCACTATGATGTTAGCCAGTTATTTTCCTTGTTAGTTGATGCAGTTTCTTCCTATCTTCGATGGTGTTTACATTTTGGCATGTTTTTGTAGTGGCTGGTACCAGTTGTTCCTTTCCATGTTTAGTGCTTCCTTCAGGAGCTCTTGTAAGACAGGCTGGTGGTGACAAAATCTCTCATCATTTGCTTGTCTGTTGGGTTTTATTTCTCCTTCACTTATGAAACTTAGTTTGGCTGGATATGAAATTATGGGTTGAAAATGCTTTTCTTTAAGGATGTTGAATATTGGCCCCCGACTCTCTTCTGGCTTGTAGAGTTTCTCCTGAGAGATCTGCTGTTAGTCTGATGGGCTTCCCTTTGTGTGTAACCCGACCTTTCTCTCTGGCTGCCCTTAACATGTTTTCCTTCATTTCAACTTTGGTGAATCTGACAGTTATGTGTCTTGGAGTTGCTCTTCTCGAGGAGTATCTTTGTGGTGTTCTCTGTATTTCCTGAATTTGAATGTTGACCTGCCTTGCTAGGTTGGGGACGTTCTCCTGGATAATACTCCTTCAGAGTGTTTTCCAACTAGGTTCCATTCTCCCTGTCACTTTCAGGTACACCAATCAGACATAGATTTGGTCTTTTCACATAGTCCCATATTTCTTGGAAGCTTTGTTCATTTCTTTTTACTCTTTTCTCTCTAAACTTCTCTTCTCACCTCATTTCATTCATTTGATCTTCAATCAATGATACCTTTTCTTCCAGTTGATTGAGTCAGTTACTGAAGCTTATGCATTTGTCACATAGTTCTAATGTCATGGTTTTCATCTCTGTCAGATTGTTTAAGGACTTATCTGCTTTGTTTGTTCTAGTTAGCCATTCATCAGATCTTTTTTCAACGTTTTTAGTTTCTTTGTGCTGGGTTCATAATTCCTCATTTAGCTTGGAGAAGTTTAATTGTCTGCAGTCTTCTTCTCTCAACTCATCAAAGTCCTTCTCCATCTAGCTTTGTTCCATTGCTGGCGAGGAGCTGTGTTCCTTTGGAGGAGTAGAGGCACTCTGATTTTTAGAACTTCCAGCTTTTCTGTACTGCTTTTTCCCCATCTTTGTGGTTTTGTCGTGGATGTGCTTTCTGTTTGTTATTTTTCCTTCTAATAGTCAGGACCCTCAGCTGCAGGTCTGTTGGAGTTTGCTCAAGGTCCACTCCAGACCCTGTCTGCTTGAGTATCAGCAGGCAAACTCTCATTAGCATCTATCATAAGGCAGGTCAAGGAGTGATAGAGTACTTCAGCTTTTGTTTGTCAGGAGAAGTCTTTTTCTCACCTTCATTTCTGGGGACAGTTTTGCCGGGTATGATATTCTGAATTGATAGCTTTTTTTTTTTTCCTTTCAACATTTTGAAGCTGACTTACTTCTTTCCTGCAATATTTCTGCTGAGAAATATGCTATAAATCCCATGAGAGTTCCATTATACATAACAAGTTACTTTTTGATCACTGCTTTCAAAATTCTATTTTTGTGTTTGACATTTGACAATTTGATTATAATGTATTTCTGTGTGGACATTTTTTGGGAGAAGGCTTATTTTATGAGTAGTTCCTTGGGCTTTCTGAATTGGATGTCCATTTCCTTCCCTAGATTTGGGAAGATTTCATCTATCATTTCTCTGAATAAGCTTTCTGCCCCTTTCTTTCTCTGTCTCCTTCTGTGCTACCAATTATTGATCTACTTGATATGGTCCTGTATGTTCCTTAAGCTTTCTTCAGTCTTTCTTTTTTTCTCTTTTTGATCTTATGAATGGATACATTCCAGTGACCTATCTTTGAGTCTGCTAATTCTTAATTTTGCTCAATCTGCTCTACCCTTGAAACTCTCCAATCGTTTTCTTTTTTAGTTCAGTTATTTTATTCTTTAGCTCCAAGATTGCTGTTTGATAATTTTTCAGTATTTTCTGTCTCTTTGTTGACAATCTTTTGTCCTCATTGCCTGAGTGCCTTATTATAAATTTAAAAATAAGAATACCAAACTACAAACGAATATACACATACAAATATGCATGCATGCATACATACACACACAATTAGCACAATAGCTCTCAAAGCAAATTTTCTCTGAATTTTCTAGATTTTAAATTCAGGATACTTTTTGATTCCTTTCAGTAGTAGTAGTAGTAATATTAGTAGTAATGTAGCTATTATTAAGGTTATACATTTTCTCCAAACATTTCTTACAAGATTTTTGATATTAATATTTTTATCTTTAAAAATCACATAAACTTACACTGTTTACACCCTTCAGAGATGGCAGGAGGAAATTTTATACCAATTCAATTTAAAGGACACACTTTGTACCAAAGGACTAAAATAACTTACATGGCCATAATAGATTTTTGAAAAACTGGTTTTCAAACAATCTTGAGCATCACTTACATTGCACATTATCAAGTGCAATGGTTAGTCTTTTTCTACTTTGGTTTCTTTTGGTGATGAACCAAATCATATCACCAGGCAGTAATGAAGATTGGTGAGACTTTGTGGTAAAAACCACATTCATTGCATAAAACAGACAAAATAAATTAAGTTTATGGAATTGTTAATGAAATTGAGCTATGTGTGGTTTCCGTGAAAGCAAAATATTTTAGGATCATATTTGCTCTGGTCTCATATTCTTTCAAGTGTGACCATTATATATTTGTGTATATCTTTCAATTTAAGTGATTGTTTAGAACATTATTTTACTTTGCTGTAATCATTTCCTGAAACATCTACATTCAAATTCATATTGGATTATCCAAGCCTTAATACTTACTATTAGCTCTGTTGCCTCTGAGAATAAAATGAGGTAGCAAAGAATGAAAACTAACATTTTACATATTTTAAATGTAGGAAAACCTATATAAATATATATATATATACACATTTATATTTAAATATATTTGAAATGTATGTGCACATTTCCCTTTAAGAGAGAATTTTTTAATGTTGAGAACAAAATATTTTTGCATAATTTCTACATTTTCTTCATAATAATTGTTAAACAAATTTATAATGCCCAGATTATAGATAATAATATATTGCTTCTAATGTACATACCATGTAGCAATTAATTCAGAAATTTTAAACCAAAGATGTAAAAGCTGGAGTTCTGTTTGAATTATAAGCCTTAAGAGATATATATGTGAATTATTAGACTTAAGTACTATGACCAAACAGAATGTGTGGAACTTATTTGGAACTTATATTTATTTACAAATACATCCAGTTTCAAAAAGGCATTTGTGGGGAAATCAGGGAAATTCTTCTATATACCCTATATTAGATAATATTAAAAATGAATGATTAACTTTATTGAGTATGATAATGAAATCACATTTTTAAAAATTGTTTTATTTGTCACAACCAACCCTACCTCCATTACTGGTCCTTGGCTCTCACTGCCATTTCTCTAGTTCATACGTTATGTGAATCCCTCCACTCTTCCTCAGTATGCTCAGTGGAATTGAGTTGAAACATTGAATATATACATACACACTTAGCACAATGGCTTCTAAAGCATTTTTTCTCTCAGTTTGCTAGATTTTAATCTCATAATAATCTTTAACTCTTTTTAGCAGTAACAGTAGTGATAGTAATAGTAGTAACATACTAGTAGTAATGTAGTGGTTATGAAGACTATACATTTTCTCCACCATATTCATTGCATGATTTTCTGATATTGATATTTTCCTTTTTAAAAAATCACATAATGTAGGAGAAGCAAACAAATACCTAGAGTATAAAAAATTGGGTTAAGATCAACCTGTGATAGGTGAGCTACTAGCACTCATTGGTACTTTGGGAAAAAAAATTGCCTACATCATGCATAAATCAGGCTGTAAAGGCAACATTAAAATCAATATAAGCAGCATAGAATACTTAGATATCCCATGTGTACACTGTATACCTCCCTCAGCCAGTATCTCTAAAATTTCCTTTCATTTTTAGGCTTTTTTTCTTAGGTATTTTAGTATGTTAGCTCTATTTCTCTAATTGAGGGGGCTCAGTGGAATATGCCCTAAATACTGGCATAAGTCTAAGTGCTTGTCTTTCTTCAAATAGTGATGGTTCTAAATGGGAAGTTCATTAGAAACATTCTTCTCTTCTTCATTTCTCAGGGTGATAGCTAGCAACATACCCTTCCATATGCACGAAAAAGTCTTTCAGTATATCTTGCTCTAGGGAAGCCTCTGTCTGCCAGGAGCAACTCTGCAACTGGACTCAGCAGCTGGCAAGAGGAACTCTTTGGCCACACATAGCAGCAGGCCCACTGGCTTCCTTTGTAAGTATTTTTGTGTGCATCATCAACCAAAGCATTTATGAATTGCCAATTTGCTCAGGCAGGGCAACATTGAGAGGCAGGCCAATTTGATCTTTGGCATAGCTCTGTCATCACAAACTCAATTCCATTCCTTGGCCAGACTACCTCATAATTATTTCAAAAGATATGCTTCATGTTAAAAAACCGAAAATGATATTACTTTAATGAAATACATATCTATACCACTTGAAACTAATGTTCACATTTAGGTATATGACCTAAATTTGCCATACGAAAATTTATTTCTCAATTATAAGAATCATCGTTAAGTTTATCATTTCTTTCATTTTTTTTTTTTTTTTTTGAAGTGCAGTAAAAATAAAGACAGAATTTGCAGGAAATGAAACAAAAGAGAAGAGGAGAAAGGAATTATATAGAGAAGTGGAGAAAATAGTATAAGAAAGATTGGGGGAGAGATGAGGAAAAAAGCAGGGAAAGATAAGGAGAAATGAGATAAAAATGAGACTAGAGACAGGAGAAAAAACAAAAAACAATGAATAGAGTACAGTGGTGCAGGAAAGAGAATAAAAGATGTTTTGAGGTTGAAAGTTGTTCACATTTTTGTCATTCAACTCTTCCCCAACTCCATACTTAGGTGCTCATTTTGGGATCACCTTGAATGAATCATAATTTAGGTTTGTAAAAAAATGTATGTGTTAATTCTAAAATTTTCATGATATTATTTCAAAATTTTACTTATTAAAGTATTTACTTATAATAAAAACTGAATATGCATCTCAATCATTAATTAGTTTATGTGTGATATATCAGAAATGTCTGCAAGAGAGTTAAATAACAGAGAGTTGGTTATTTAACAGACAGTCAGCTTCAAAGGTTGTTTGGGTGGTCTCCTAGCTTTAACTAAGAATGAGCTTGAGCAGACCATTTTCAAAAGTCACATTACTGTGACTTATGTATTTTCTATGAAATAGCTTCAGTCTTTCACTAACCCTACATAGATAGTCATTTTTGAGAGGAATTTATTTATTTATTTGTTATTTTACTGAAACAGGGTTTTGCTTTATCCCTCAAGCTGGAGCATGGTGGCACAATCATGGTTCACTGCAGTCTTAACCTGCAGGCTCAAACAATCCTCCAGCTTTAGTCTCTCAAGTAGTTGGAACCACAGGCATGTGCCACCACACCCACCTAATATTTTATTTTTTGTAGAGATGGGGGTCTCTCTGTGTGGCCCAGGCTGGTCTCAAATTCAAACTCAAAAACTGACTTAAGCAATCCTCCCACCTTGACCTCCCAAAGTGCTGGGATTATAGGTGTGTGCCACCATGCCCAGCTTAGATGATTTGAAAAAAGTAGTTTTGTTCATACCAAAGAACTAACTTCTTGAATTACATCTTTTTTTTTTTTTAATTCTTAAGAAAAGTAACAATTTTCTTGTATGACTTTTTGTCATTATCAGGAGATTAGTTTTGTGTCTCATGTGGGTTTACTTCAAGAATAAATATGTTATGCTGGATAATATACATGCATTAAAATAATTATGCAGATGAGGACTTTTCTTCTCAAAAATTTTCAAGTTAATATTGTGTTTCGATAGCACTGCAGTGTTATGTGTAATCAAGTATTTAGCATAGAAAAATATGGTTCTGCCCATTTAAATGTACTGCTTATATTGTATTTTTTCCTCTGTGTAAACAAGTGTTCTTGATTTAGGAGACTTCAGAAATTAAAAATATTTTCAGTAAATATTAACTTGCTTAAGTAACAGATCTCCAAATAACAATATGGGGTATCTTTAAAAAAATCATGGAAAACACTTATTATGAAGAACCTATACATGGATTTCATTTTTTTGCACCAAAATGAACTTGTACTAATTTGCTATTACACATTTATATAGGATCTAGTCTGAGGTACTAAGAAGGATAAGACATCAGTTTGCAAAGAGTCCCATCAAAGCAACATGAATTCTGCCAAAATTGAAACAAAAACAGATATCAAATTTGTGGTGAAGCTTGGGTGGAAGAATGATGACATCACTGATGCTTTACAAAATTTGAGGAGAACAGGTCCTGGGAATAAAGCAGCAGTTTACAAATGGGTCACTAATTTTAAGGAGTGAGACAATGTTGAAGATGAAATCTATCCACACCAATTTTCAAGCAAGACATTAATCTCATTAACGCCCTGAAGAGGACCAACAATTAGCAGCAGAATAATAACCAACACCATAGACATCTCGATTGGTTCAGCTTACATAATTCAGACTGAAAAATTAGTGATGAACGAATAACGCACTCAGTGGGTGCCAAAACCATTGTGTCCGGAGGAGCTGCAGATAAGAGCAGAGCTTTCAATGGAAATTTTAAACAAGAGGAATCAAGATCCTGAAGCATTTCTTTGAAGAATTATAACAGGAGATGAAACACGGCATTATCAGTATGATTATAAAGACCAAGCACAATCAAACAATGGCTACCAAGAGGTGGAAGTGGTCCAGTTAAAGCAAAAGTGGACCAGTCAAGAGCAAAGGTTATAGCAACAGGTTTTTTGGTGTACTCAAGGGATTTTGCTTGTTGACTTTCTGGAGAGCCAAAGAACAATAACATCTGCTTAACATAAGAGTGTTTTGAGAAACTTAGCTAAAGCGATAGTGGAAAAATGGCCAGCAAAGCTTCACAAGAGAGTCATTTTCTACCATTCCTCTCATCAAACAAGGGCAATTTTGCAACAATTTTGATGGGAAATTATTAGGCATCACCTTTGGTCCTTATTTGGCTCCTTCTGACTTCTTTTTGCTTCCTGATCTTAAAAAAATATTTAAAGGGCACTCATTACTCTTCAGTCAATAATGTAAAAAATACTGCATTAACATGGTAAAATTCCCAGGACCTGTAGTTATCCAGGAATGGACTAAATGACTGGTATCTTCACTTGCTTACAAAAGCGTCTTGGACTTGATGACATTTATGATGAGAAATAACATTTTTTAAATCTTTCAATTTCATTTTTTCATGAGCTTTCTGAAATATTCTCATATATTGTGTAGTGTTGCCCAAACTTATTTGAACATGTTAGCATTGTTCAAGTAAGTTGAATAGGATAGCTTTTAATATGAAATCCAATCTTTACTATGTGATTAGACCAGTAGATAAATAGAAATCAAAAGTCATGAAAAGATATTAGAAATAAGGGGTTAACTCATATGTATGGTTTTACACATGAGAATTTCAACAGAAAGTTGATGAATTACCGGTATGTGTCTAATATATGGCACATTTCATTGATCTTAGTTCCTAGCAACAGTGCTTTGTTTTTGTTTTTAATGTCATTCCTCCTACTGACTGATAACTTTATCATACAATCTCATGTGTATAATTCCATATATGAATATCCAAAATCAACTAATCAGACTACATCCAGGCCTAATCCATGAAGTAAGTCCATGCTGGTCATTTAATTTAATGAATGTGGCTCTCTGAACACATCTCGCAAGATAAACTGATGCAAAATGTAAAGTGAAAATGAAAGAGAATAATGACAAAAGAAGAGAGAATGGCCAGGTACAGTGGCTCACGCCTGTAATCCCAACCAGCACTTTGGAAGGCTGAGGCAGGCGGATTGCCTGAGGTCAGGAGTTTGAGACCAGTCTGGCCAACATGGTGAAAACTCCCCCCATCTCTACTAAAAATACAAAAAAAATTAGCTGGGTGTGGTGGCAAGTGCCTGTAATCCTAGCTACTCGCTACTCAGGAGACTGAGGCAGGAGAATTGCTTGAACCAGGGAGGTGGAGGTTACAGTGAGCCGAGATCACACCACTGCACTCCAGCCTGAGCGACAGAACAAGACTCCATCTCAAAAAAAAAAAAAAAAAAAAAAAAAAAAAAAAAAAAAAAAAAAAGAGAGAAACAGAAGAAAGGAAAGGAAAGTCTACAGAAAAAGAAATGAACATCAATAACTTGTGTTATGGTATAGATTTAGGGCACAGTTTACCAATATAAAGAACAAGAGAAGTTAATGGAAAGAATGAGGAATAATGTCAACCATTTCAGGATATGGACATGAATTATTGGACATAGATGGCTAAAATATGCCAGAGTGAGTTTCCTAGTTTCAAAAGATAGTCTCTTTTGGCCCATTTTATAGCAGCCACCCAAACTCAATTTCCTTTCAATAACTAAAATCATTCAATTTTTGAAATCAACAACTTCCTTCTCTGTTTACAGCGTAGTGACATATGAAGCCCAAAATGACCAAAGATAGTCTTTGCCTCCAATTTACTGGAACGATGGATATACTTCTTGGTGGAAGCATTCTTTCTTAAGACCTTCAAGCCTGGCATGTGTATGATCATAGAGAGAAAACATGCAAACCATTTAAGTGTCCTCAATATATAGAGAAGTATTCACCTTCATCCCTTGCTTCCCAGACCTCTGATCTCTGGCTATGAAAAATACAGCTCTACATGTTGGTTTTAATTTAAAGGTTATTCTGAATCTTGTAGGAGAGCATCTGTACTTTACAAGGTGTTTTCCCCTCCCTAACAACATGACCAGGCACTTAGCAGCCATTGCACCATTATTATATCAAGCCAGACACTTTTATATGATAGAGTATATCCCAAGACCAGTGATTTTTGTGAATATGACCAATTGCTGTACTTTTTCCTCTATAAAATACGATTTTCAGTCAGATTCAAAGTGACATTTTACCTGGCTTTTGAAGGTCCCCCCAAACTTTATTATGAGGTAAGGTAATAAAAGTGTACTTTTCTTAGAAAGTGAAGGTGAACTGCTTTCAACTGTCTTTATTGATTGCAATTAAGAAAATCCTTTGCCGTGTAAGAGGCAGTGATCTGTATTATTTGCCACTAAACAAATTGTTTTAAAGAAAGTCCTCTCAAAGCAGACCCTGAGTTAGGGGTTCAAGAACGTGTAATTAATTAAGCCAGTGCTCTTTGGAGAAAAGAAGTAAGGCAAACAAGGTAAAGTGGGGAAGTGAATCATGCAGGGATTTATCTCAGCTTGAGTTCTTCAGATTAATCCCTCTGGGAGCTCTGGATCATGATTTATAATACAGAATTGCTTCCATTGTTGAAGAAAGGGGCAAAACTTTTGTAACCTCATGATATGGTACCCTTAGGATAAAAAGGTAGGCATCTACTTATGGGATTAAAAAGCGGCATATATGTTCAGCAGAGGACAGTTCTCTGGAGGAGCAGTTGTGAACTTTTAGAATCTAACCCTTACAGAAACTTTGATGCACAGGCCAGGTAAAGAGATTGTGTGTAGGGCACCAGTAGTACGCATTATCAACTTCCCTCCTGAAAACAGCAGCTGGGATTGTCATCATAGTTTGATCATGTTTATGATAATTCACAGGTATTTTCTAAGATCCATTTCATTTTTTCATCAATCAAAAAGTAAATTAAATAAGAATTACCAACGGTACATGTTTCAAGTCTATGATGATGGCACTAATATCTGCCATTCTTCCAATTATATGTTTTCTTTCAATATGCCATTTTGGTGGTGATTTGGAATGAGTCCAGGAGTCCTTAGGTTTCACAATGAAATAAATATATGACAAGGGCCCATTTATCACACGATCACCACAGCTTTCTTTCTGACTAGTCAATCACTGTAGTGTGTTTTTTGTTTGTTTCTCAGGGATTAGTGTCTACTAGAGTTTTTGTTGTTGTTGTTGTTCTCCAAAGATTAGTAACTACGCAGTATCTGATACTCTTACAAAATCTAGGAATTTCCTTTTGCTTAGTGTACAGTCATCTTAGAAAAAGTACCACAAGTTCTTCTGGGATTATTTGTGAAACAATTACGATGTATATTGGTTGCTGCAATTGAAGGGCCTTCCTAAACAGAATTTAGCCTCCTCCTTAATCAAGGGAATTTGGGTCTGTGAAGTAGCTACATTTTAAAAATTCGGTAGTAGTCTTTGAATGCCAATTATTGCAGCTCTACTCTGCAGGTCTACAGACTAAGATTATTTTCATATCATACCTTAGTATGTTGACAGATATTTCACTCCTAAGAGTGTTGCTATCAAGTAACCACCACCAAAGATCCCTGGATATCAAAACACTCTGATTGCCACTTGATCCATACAACTTACTGTTGCAATTGTTCCTACCTTGTCTCTATTGATTAAGTGCAGCTACCTAAGATCTCTCTCTCTCTCTCTCTCTCTCTGAGTTAATTACTGAAATCAAGAAACACATTACTATGGCAACATATCCAACCATCATCTCCAACTTACAAAGTGGATCCAAGGTAGAATTATTAAAAAGATGTTGGTGCTTCTTTCAACAATACACTTCTTAGCGACGCGGTGAAAAGAAAAGTCCTAGTCTTTATCAGTAGGTATGCATAGGCAATGGCTGAGAGTATTGTTCTAAATAAAATCACAATGGCATGCCCAGCATGCCTTCCCTGCTCCAGTGTGCACTTAATCTTTCATAGCCTTCCAAGGATATACCCGAGTCTCAATCTTATTAACTATAGGATGCTTTAGAGTATAGGCTTCAATGGACCAAAAACTCATGTTATTAGAGCCATTCTATGACTGTCAATCTAACACCATACAAGTCTATTCCCCTGTGAATATAATCATATAGAAATCATTTACCTAATGAACGTCATATGTAATCCTCTTCCATAGGGTTCATTACTGCATATGATCTCTTGACTACTGCCATTCACATTGGCAAAATCTTGCTAGTTCTTTGCTTTATAAGTGATCTCTTCTCAAAAAGACTTTGCAGTTCTCTTAAGAAATGCTGACCTTTACCTGTCATTATGGGCTTATAAGTAATTAGGTATGGTGGTTGTGGGACTTGTGAAGATTACCGTCATTGAAATAATTTTTTTTCAAAGGAAGGTTACTTATCTCAAATAGTAGGAATGGTGGAGACAACGTCCTCCACCAGCAAGGAAATTTTTGGAATATGATGAGGTTTAGACTTTCCATGTATCTGCCTGAAGTCCCCAGTTCATGGTTTAGGATTTCTTGTATTCCCAGACAGTGCCTTCACATTGGCACAAAAGACTTAGTGAGTTGTGCATTTGATTGGAGTTGCAACTCTACAAACCATAAAACTGGGACTTAGTCCTAATCTTTACCTCTATCTGCCTTATGGCTACATGAACATTATATGTAACTTAACTACAGCAGGTGCTATCAGGGCACTGCCCCAGTTGCTCTCAGCACATCCCAGAGATTATCTCTGACTCCAGTGGAAATTCTTTTGCTTGCCAATGCTTCTTAACGCAATCATTGATTGCTCTCTGCCCTACAGTAGACTTCCAGAAGAGGCAAGCTGAAAGTGACAGAAACTTAAAAGCCCCTAAGTGTTAAACCAATATATGACAGGCATTTGTAAGTCAAATGTTTCATGTTTCTCTTCCCTCTGGTAAACAATTCTATGTAGATTAATGGTTAATATTCTGTAAAGTTTCCCACAGAATCCTGAATAGATTGAGCCTCAGTTGTCCACAGAGTAATCTGCTCATTAACATATGTTTTATATGCTTTATTTTATTATTTGTTTTACTTCTTCACTCTCTTACTGCACTTTCTGGGATTATATACAAAACAAGAAATCTACCTCTGACAAAAGAGTAAACTACAAATGAATTTACTTAAACCCACATTCTTGTCTGAGTGTTCTTTTGGAGAAACCCAAAATGAAAACCAAACTAAATAACAAAGGAATTTTATGCTTCTTAACTCATACAATGAATTGAAATTTCAAGGCACTGACCTTATCTTTTCCTTGTTGTGATTTTACCACAGTCAAAATGTGTTTTCCCATGCCACAATCATTGTACTCATCATCTTCATAATAGGAAACATAACCACAGTCTAGCTCCCCACTGGTACATATTTCATTTCATAACTTTTGTATAACAGTTGGGTAATGCACTGTCACTGTTTACCAGGATCTTCAGCATTTACTTGCTATGGTTTGGGTATGGTTTGGTTGGACTTGTTTGGTCCCACCAAATTTCATGCAGTAATTTGATCCTAGTGTTGGAGATGGGGCCTGGTGGGAGGTGTTTTGGTCATGGGGATGGTTCCCTCATGAGTGCCTTGATGCCATCATTATGGAAATCAGTGAGCTCTTCCACTGTTCATTCTTGCAATAGTTCCCTCAGGACAAAGTTGTTCAAAGGAGCCTGACACCCCCTCCTCTCTGTCTTCATCTCATCTTGCAATCTCTGCACACATCAGCTCCCTTCACTTTCTATCACAAGTAGAAGCTTCCTGGGACCCTCATCCAAAGCAGACATTGGCACGGTGTTCCTTTTATATCCTGAATGACTGTGAGCCAAATAAATCTCTTTTCTTTATACATTACCTGGTCTCACACATTCCTTTATAGTAACACATACAAAACACTCCTACGCACCCATCAGCAAGGAGGTCACTTGTGTTCATTAGATATATGAGGAACCCATTCCCAGAAATCCATCTTGATAGTTCGTTTCTGGGAACCATTCCTGGTGTCATTTACAGTAATAAATAATAGTCCCAATAAGAAAGATAATTGTACTCAAAAGATTTAACTGAAAAAATAAAATGTAGCAATGGGACCATCAACAGGTATGTGTCCCAATGTAAAGGAAACAACAACACATGATGAGAAGTTCAGGCACCAGCAATAGCAGGAAGCCATGTCCACCTACAATCCTGATATTTTTTACACAGGCACTTTAACCAACTAAGCACAAAGCTTCACACAGGCCTGATATTTTCTCACAGCCTGAGAGCTGAAGTTGTTGACACCATAGTTGTGGGAGAATGCAGGCACTGCCAGACTGCTGAGCTAAAGCAAATGAGAAGAGAAAGAAATGGCTGACTATCTTCCATTCCCTCTAACTTCATGCATATGCCTCCTGTGGGCAGCAATCAATTGGATACGAAAGGCCAATGAAGTCAAAGTGATAAAGCTCTTATTCCTTTACCAAGCAGGACACAGAGCAAAGCAGCGAAGGGGCAGAATGGATCTGATTGGGCAGCTGGACAATAAATGGCATAGGTGTGTCAGCTATTTTTGTTGTTTTTATTATTAATCTATCTTCAGTCTGTTTTCACATGCTCCTGGACCACTGGTGAATGTAGGCATGGTCAACCTTTCCAACAAAAATAAAGGTAATTCTGTGACACAGGTTATAACAGTTTTTTTTTTTTTTTCTAAAACCGGAAATTTGTATTTAATTTATTTGAATTGTTTAAGGAATTGGGTTTCAAGTCTTTATTGCTATATAAAAGTGTTGTATTTTTGAAACATTAATAATAAGTCTTAAATAAATGTGGTTATCAGTTGATACTTTAAAGGGAATTATTCCTTATTCAGCAGAGGATGAAAGCAGATGGAAAAAAAAAAAAAAAAAAAAAAACTCCATATATCTATCTGGAAAAGTAAGGGAAAGGAAAAAAAAAAAAAAAAGAAGAGAAAGAAATATACATTAGTGGAAAAGAGCAATGCAATGTAATGAAAAACTTTGAAAAAGTCCATCCTGGTTTAGAGAAGAAGCAAGGGTTAAAACACTGCAAATTTTTTTTTAATTATCTAACATTCACTGGACATTAAGTCTTAGAGTTATCTGATACATTGGATTTTCTAATTGTTCAATAATTTTGGTTAGTTACATAACGCGTAATGGGGCGGGCTGTGGCTTTTCTTTAAGCAAGCACATTTAACAATCAGTACAATAGGCAAGACCATTTGTACAGTCCAACATTTAGTTTCTTTTACAGTGAAGAAAGAGATTCAAATGGTCATCGATGGATAATTAAGACTTTAAAATGAATATATTTTTTATTCAAAGTTACCCCTTTTAATGTGGCCTGCAAATGTGTCTGAATTTCTCTTTTCCAGTTAGAACTGAATTTAGGAAACTACTTCACTTTTGTAATCCTGAATTCTCAGTAATAAATCACATGCCCAGATACATTGTTTAGAAGAAATGACAAAGTGCTTTCCGGCAGCTTTCATTAGTGGTCAGCAATGATTCTCATATGATTCAGTTGGGAAGTTACACTGAAGCATGTACCAATGAACCCCTCTTGTCTTTGATACAGACAGCTGCTTTTTGAAGTAAATTGTCTTACATTGTGGGACGATGACAATTGTTACATATTCTTACTTAAAACCTGAACCTTACAATATCATGATGCACACTAATCACTGTATCACTGTGAGATTTATTAAAAATGAATGAAAATCAAATGACTAGCTTTTCATCATAATATTCATAAGAATATCTCCCCTCCACAGAGTGGAGAAGTGCTCTGCAGGCTCGGTTCAGTGCGTTAAAGGCTCCCTCAGTATGCATTGACACAGTGGACCATAGCAGCTCTGAAAGAGCCATTATAGTCTATCATGTCAATGGTCTGTGCATGAGGACTCCCTTAGTATGCACTGACACAATACACCATGATGGTTTCAGAACGTACGAGTATGATTTCAATGGAAGAACCATAATGGTTGCATTAAGATTTCAGTAAAATTTCAATGGAAGCATCTCATATACCTCTCATGAGATCATAATGACTCGGATGGGTTTGTTATAATCTTAGTAGAAGTTTAAAAAAGTGAGAGAGAGTCAGTAGGATCAAGCCCTTTCAAAGTCATATTTTTATTTCTCTGTTTAAGCATTTTCTCATTTCCCACAAGCAATAAATAATCAGGGATGAATTTACTGACAGGCTTACAAAAGGAATGAAAATGATAATGATAGCAACAATAACAATAGGCTTTTATTGAGCACGTAAGCTTGCCTGCTGTGCCAGGCACTGTGCTATATGCTTCACAAGTTCATTTCATTTCATACTTGAAACCATCCCTGAAGCTAATAGTATGATCATTTTTTCATGAGCAATGGGGGCTTAGAAAAGGCAAAAAACTTGCTGAAGGACCTACATGGTCAAATGCTCCAAGAAAATGAAAATAACAACTTGATTAATCTTACTTTTCAATTATACATATTTGAATTTCTCCATTAAGAATTTTTACAAATGATTGCCATACAATCTGAGTTTATTAGTAAGCCATCCACTATACAAAACAAATACTTAAGGAATAGTGAATAACCTTTTCCCAAAGACTTTCAGTGTTTTCTCATTTACTTTTCCTAACAATGTTCAGAGCAAAAGGTTAATCATACCTCATTGTCTCATAGTACCAATACAGAGATCTCTCATGTGGACCCAGTTTATTCAAACTGTTTTAATGAAAGTAAGCAGCCCAGGCCAGCGATAAATGGAGATGAATTTACAAATTTTGTTCCCTATATTCACAAATCTTAAAGAACAAGTAAGAGCTGAGCCTCTCCTCCTAAGAGGTGGGAGAAGTGAAGCTCAACCTGTTTGCCCCCACATTCAATCTACATGTATGATTCTAAGGTAACCCTTCAGAGTCAAATTATAAACACAATGCCTTGAATAATTTTAATGTTTAACAATCTGTGTTCTCGTTTAAGGTATGAGCTTTTAAATCCCACATAGATGTTGAGTTTGTTACAGTGATAAATAGAAACAAGCTTGTACAGTCACATACATTCTCATTAACATATTAGAGCTCTGGAAAATATACAAACCCTTTAAATTGATCTTGAAAAGAAACTCTGGATGAGTGTTTGCTCTAGAAACCAGGTTTTTATAAAGGTCCAAAAAGCTGTATTCTTTCTAATGTAGTCTAATGTAGGAGGGGTCATTTACAATACGCTTTTTTTTTTTCCACTTTTATTTTAAATTCTAGTCTACTACCAATAGGCACCTAGGTTGGTTCTGTCTCTTTGCCGTTGCAAATAGTGCTGCAATGAACATGCAGGTTCATGAGTCTTTTTGGTAAAAACAATTTGTTTTCTTTCGATATATACCCAGTGAAGTGGTAGTTCTAAGTTCTTTGAAAAATCTCCAAACTGCTTTCTACAGTGGCTGAACTAGTGTGTATTCCCACCAACAACATATAAGCATTTCCTTTCCTCTGTAGCCTCACCAGCATCTGTTGTTTTTTGACTTTTCAATGATAGTCCTTCTGACTGGTATGACATGGTATCTCATTGTGGTTTTGATTTGTATTTCTCTGATTAGTGTTGTGGAGCACTTGTTCATGTTTTGGGGCCACTTGCATGTCTTCTATTGAGAAGTGAACGTTTGTGACTTCTACACATTTTTATTTATTTATTTTTATTATACTTTAGGTTCTGGAGTACATGTGATGAATGTGCAGGTTTGTTACATAGGTACATGTGTGCCATGGTGGTTTGCTGCACTCATCAAACCATCTTCTACATTAGATATTTCTCCTAGTGCTATCCCTTCCCCAGCTCCACCACCCCCCAACAGACCTCGGTGTGTGATGTTCTCCTCCCTGTGTCCATGTGTTCTCATTTTTCAACTCCCACTTATGAGTGAGAACATGTGCTGTTTGGTTTTCTGTTCTTGTGTTGGTTTGCTGAGAACGATAGTTTCCAACTTCATCCGTGTTTCTGCAAAGGACATGAGCTCATCCCTTTTTATGACTGTATAGTATTCCACGGTGTGTATGTGCCACATATTCTTTATCCAGTCTATCATTGATGGACATCTGGGTTGGTTCCATGTCTTTGCTATTGTGAAAAGGACTTCTGCACATTTTCAATGGGGTTATTTGTTTATTGTTTGTTCAATTGCTTGAGTTCCTTTGGATATTAGACCTTCGTCAGATGCATAATTTGGGAATATTTTTTTCCATTCTATGGGTCATCTGTTTACTCTTTAGTTTAATAGATCCCACTGGTCAATTTTTGCTTCTGTCACAATTGCTTTTGAGGATTTAGTCATAAATTATTTCCCAAGGCTGAGGTCCAGAATGCTGTTTCATAGGTTTTCTCGTAGGATGCTTATGGTTTGAGGTCTTACATTTAAATCTTTAATCCATATTGAGTTAATTTTTGTAAACTGTGAAAGGTCAGGGTCTGGTCTCTTTCTTATGCATATGTCTAGCCAGCTATCCATTCATTGATTAGGGAATCCTTTCCCTGTTGCTTTCTTTTTGTCAACTTTGTCAAAGATCAGATGGCTCTATGCGTGCAGCTTTATTTCTGGGTTCTGTATTCTGTTCCATTGGCCTATGTGCCTGGTTTTGTACCAGTGCCATGCTGCTTGGATTACTGTAGCTTTATCATAGAGTTTGAAGTCAGGTAAAGTGATGCCTCTGGCTTTGTTCTCTTTGCTTATGATTGCTATGGGCTCTTTTTTTTTTTTTTTTTGTTCCATATGAGTTTTAGAATAGTTGTTCTGTGAAGAATGATGTTGGTATTTTGATAGAAATATCAGTGAATTTGTAGATTGCTTTGGACAGGATATCCATAGTAATAATAGTGATTCTTTAAATTCATGAGCATGGAAAGTTTTTCCATTTGTTTGTGTAATATATTATTTCTTTTAGCAGTGTTCTGCAGTTCTCCTTGTAGAGAGCTTTCATCTACTTGGTTAGATGTATTCCTAGGTATTTTATTTTTGTGTATGGCTATTATAAATGGGATTGTGTTTTGGATTTGGCTTTCAGCTTGAATGTTACTGGTGTATAAAAATGCTACTATTTTTTCTATCCTAATTACTGAAGTCATTTAACAGTTCCAGTAGTCTTCTGATAGACTCTTTAGGGTTTTCTAGCTATAGAATCATGTTCTCAATGAAGAGAGATAGTTTGAGTTCTTCTTTTCCTATTTAGGTGCATTTTAGTTCTTTCTCTTAGCTGATTGCTTTGGCTACCAGTTCCAATACTATGTTGAATAGGAGTGGTGAAAGTGGGCATCTTTGTCTTCTTCCAATTCTCAAGGAAAGTGCTACTAGTTTTTGCCTATTCAGTATAATGTTGGCTGTGGGTTTGTCATAGACTGCTCTTACTATTTTAAGGTATGTTCCTTCAATATCTAGTTTCTTGAAGGCCTTATTGTGAAGGTATATTGGATTTTATCAAAAACCTTTTCTGTGTCTATTGAGATGATCACATGGTTTTTGTTTTTAATTCAGGTGAAGCACATTAATTGATTTGTGTATGTTGAAATAAGCTTGTATCCCAGGGATGAAGCCCACTTGATCATAGTGAATTAACTTTTTGATGTGCTATTGGATTCAGTTTGCTAGTATTTTGTTGAGGATTTTAATGTCTATGCTAATCAGGGATATTGGCCTGTAATTTTCTTTTTTTATTGTGTCATTTCCAGGTTTTGGTATCAGCGTGATGCTGGCTTCATAGGATGAGTTAGGACTGAATCCTGTACCTCAATTTTTTTGAAATACTTTCAGTAGAATTGGTACCAGTTCTTTTTGTACATCTGGTAGAATTTGGCTGTGAATCTATTTGGTCCAGTGATTTTTATCATATTTTCTGGTTAGTAGGTTATGATGATGATTATTATTATTGATTCGATTTCAGAACTTGAAATTTATCTGTTCATGGCTTCAATTTCTTCCTGATTCAATCTTGGGAGGTTGTGGGTTTCCATATAATTCTGTGGTTTTGAGACATCTTGGTATTGATTTACATTCTTATTCCACTGTATTTCAAGAGTATGATTGGTATTATTTCAATTTTTTAATGTATTGAGACTTGCTTTATGGCCAAGCATGCATTCAATAAAACAGTATCATCTTTCATGTGCAGGTGAGAAGACTGTATATTCTGTAGTTGATGGGCAGAGTATTGTATAGCTGTCTGTTAAGTCCAATTGGTCAAGTGTTGAGTTTAAGTTCAGAATTTTTGTGTTAGTCTTCTGCCTCAGTGATCAATCCAATGCTGACAGTGGAGTGTTGAAATCCCTTGCTATTATTGTGTTGTTGTCTATGATTTTTGTAGTTCTAGAAGTACTTGTTTTATGAATCTGGGTGTTCCAGTATTCGGAGCATATATATTTGAAATAGTTAAGTCTTTTTGCTGAATTGAACCCTTTATCATCATGTAATTCCCTTCTTTGTCCTCTTTTACTGTTAGTTTAAAGTCTGTTTTATCTGACATAAAAGTAGTGACCTCTGCTCTTCTTTGTTCTCCATTTGCATGATGAATCTTTCTCCAACCCATTAGTTTAAGCCTATGAGTGCTGTTGTGTGTGAGAGTGATCTTTTGAAGACAGTGGATAGAAGGGTCTTGCTTATTTATGTAACTATTCACTCTATATCTTTTAAGTGGGACATTTAGGTTACTGATATTCATGATTAATATTGATATGTGAGATTTTGATCCCATTTTGAAGTTATTAGCTGGATTATTTGTAGTTTCTATTATGTGGTTGCTTTGTAGCAGAGGTCCCCAACCCCCAGGCCATGGACGAATACTGGTCCCTGGCCTGTTAGGAACTGAGCCGCACAACAGTAGATGAGCAGCAGGTGAGCTTCATCTGTATTTACAGCCACTCTCCATTGCTTGCATTACTGCCTGAGCTCCAACTCCTGTGAGATCAGCAGTGGCATTAGATTCTCATTGGCGCGCAAACCCTATTGTGAACTTCACATGTGAGGGATCTAGGTTATGTGCTCCTAATGAAAATCTAATGCCTGATGATCTGTCACTGTCTCCCATTGTCCCCAGATGGGACCATCTACTTGCAGGAAAACATGCTCAGGGCTCCCACTGATTGTGCATTATAATGAATTCTATAATTATTTCCTTATATATTATACTGTAATAATAGAAGTAAAGTGCACAATAAATATAACATACTTGAATCATCCCCAAAGCATCCACCCACCTCAGTCCATGAAAAAACTGTCTTCCATGAAACCAGTCCCTGGTGCCAAAAGGTTGGGGACCACTGCTTTATAGGATTTGTGAACTATGTATTTAAGTGTGTTTTGCGGTAGCTGGTGTTGGTCTTTCATTTACACATTTAGAACATCCTTAAGTGTCTCTTACAATACAGGTCTAGGGGTAACAAATTCTGTTAGCACTTTCTTCTCTGGAAAATATTTTATTTCTCATTTGCTTATGAAGCTCAGTTGGTGGGACATGAAATTCTTGTATAGAATTTCTTCTTTTTTTAAATTAAGAATCCTTAAAATAGTACCCCAATCTCTCCTGGCTTGCAAGATTTCTGCTAGAAGTTCACTGTTAGAATGATTGAGATCCCTTTGACCATGATCTGACTTTTTTCTCTCTAGCTGCCTTTAAGATTTTTTGTTAAGCATTGACCCTAGATAGTTGGATGACTATACGCCTTGGTGATGTTCATTTTGAATAGTATTTCACAGATGTTCTCTGGATTTCTTGTGTCTGGATGTCTATCTCTTTAGCAAGATCAGGCAAATTTTATTCATTATTCCCTCAAATATGTTTTCCAAATTATTTACATTTTCTCCTTTTCTAACAGGAATGCCAACAATTTCTAGGTTTGGTCACTTTACATAATGCCATATATCTTGAAGATTTATTCATTTTTTAAAATTCTTTTTTCTTTATTTTTGTCTGAGTTAGTTCAAGAGACTGGTCTTCAAGCTCTGAATTTTTTTTCTTCTGCTTGGTCAGGTATATTGATAAGGCTTTCAATTGTATTTTGAAATTCTTAGGCTGGGCACAGTGGTTAACATCTGTAATCCTAGCACTTTGGGAGGCCAAGGCAGGCAGACAGCTTGGGCTCACAAGTTGGAGACCAACCTGGGAAACATGGCAAAATCCCATCTCCACAAAAAATACAAAAATAATTAGCTGGGCATGGTGGCACACACCTGTAGTCCCAGCTACTTGGGGGCCGAGGTGGAAGGTTGGCTTGAACGCAGAAGGCAAAGGTTACAGTGAGTCAAATCACACCACAAAATTCCAGCCTGAGTGACAGAGCCAGACCCTGTCTCAAAAAGAGAAAGAATTTCCTTAAGTGAGCTTTCAAAATCCAGAAGCTCCAATTATTATTATTTTTTTTTTTTTGAGGTAAGATATTTATGTCTTCCTTTATTTCCTGGATTGCTTTGGAAGTTTCTTTGCACTGATATTCAACCTCGTCTTGAATCTTGTGCTTCCCTGCAATCCATGCTTTGAATTCTTTATCTGTAATTTCTGAGTTTCCATTTTGTTTAAAGACCATTGCTGGAGAACTAGTGAAATTTTGTGGTGTCACTACATTCAGATTTTTCATGGTGCCAGAATTCTTATGATGGTTCTTTCTTTTCTTGAGATACTTGCACTTCTAATTTTTATAACTATTTTTATGCAGTTAGGAGTTTTTAATTTTCTTTCATTTTCTATATTATTATTTTTTCTTTTCCTTGCTCTTCCTCTGAGCCCCTAGAGGTTGTGACTGTAGAGAATGCTGGGTAGGGTACTTCGGTTTTGGATTTTGCCTCTATTGAAGCAGGAAATATAAAAAGAAAAACAAGTAAAGGGAAAACAAGTACTTCCTTGACCAGGCTGACTCACTCCAAAGTCCTGCTGCAGCTATGATAACATTATCTGCAAGGCCAGGCAGGGGACCTGAAGGAATAGACTCCAGGTACAAGGATGAGAAAAACAAGTTATCCTTATCAGTTTCCCCCTTTGGAATTCTCTCCCCATGCTATCATTCTTTGTTCTGCTCTCATAACTACTTTTGTAACTGTTTCTTCAAGTTTGTAAAAGTTTTTATAAGTTCCTGTTTTTCTTTCTGTAGCATGGCAAAGTCCCAAGACACGTTTAAGTGAGATAGGCTCATGTTGCAAAGCCTGTTGCAAAACCTGTCACAAGTGTGATTAACTGCTTTTGTTCTGCTTCTGCAAGCTCACTTACCTGCCCTGCGTGTTTCAAGCCACTAGATGGCCAACCCTCTTTAGCTGTATGTATAAAAGTCAAGCCCTGTCTTTGTTCAATGTTCAGCCTTTGAATATTAATCTGCTGACCCAGTGGCCACCTAAATAAAATCCTCCTGTTCCCCCACACTTGTCTCTCCAGTCTCCTGATTCCCGCAACACTATAGCCTTATGTACATCTTTTGGCAGGTTTATATTGGGCTGAGCAATTAGACTTATAAGCCAGTAGCTAGAGCTTATGGATAAGAGCCAGCTGCACTACATTGGTATATTCTAGATCCTTGTTTACTAGGAGAAGCTTTTCATTGCTGTAGACAAGAGGCTGATCTGTGGAGTGCACAGATCTGAGCTCCTTGCTCAGCCCTGAGTGAGGGAGTGGGGGCAAGGCTATAATGAGTAGGGCCAGACTGGGCAGATCCTCTCCACCTAGAGGTCACCTGATGGCAAACACACACCAGCACTAAGGGAGAATCCAATGCATGGCCACCAGGTGCCCAAAGGTGTGCCTAGGCATGGAGCTTGAAAACCCCATTGGCCCCAAATTATGGGAATTTGGGGATGGCCTAAACTCCTATTTCAGTAGTTGCTCAAGAGACTTGGAGATCTACCTAGGGATCAGAGAGGGCCCCCTGCCCCAAGATCTCTGCCCAGGAGGGTAAGGTGACTCGGGCTGCTGAACCCAGCAAGCAGTTTCTCTGAATGCCTGGAGATCTGCCTGGGTGTGTAGCAGAGAGCCTCACCACCATCCGTCCCACATCAGAATCTCTACATAGGAAGGGTGGAGTGACTCAAGCGTCTGTTCCAGGTAAGCTGGTGATCCAAATGCCTGGGGATCTGCCTGGGTGCAAAGCAGAGAGGACCTCCCTGTACCAGGATATCTGCACAGAAAGCTGGTGGAGCAGGTCAGGCTGCTGATCCAGTTGAGTAGGTGCTCTGAATGCATGGATATATGCCTGAGTACACAGCAGAGAGAACCCCCCCATTGTACCACGATCTACGCTCAGGAAGGTTAGAGCAGCTCTGGATGGTGATCTAGGCAAGCAAGCGCTCCAAATGTCTGGATTTCTGCCTGGTGATAAAGCAGAAAGGGCTCTGCTGCACCACAATCTCAGAGGAGCAGACTGCGGCACCCAACAATGGCACACACCAACTGGTTCTGGGTCAGCAAGCTGGACCCTGGCTCCTAGACTTGGCACCCAGGGGAAACTGTAGCTGTAGCAGCTCTCCTCCCTCCCCACCTACTGCTGAGGCACTTTCCATAGTTCTGGCTGTAGAGGCCCCTACCCCACTCCAGAGCAGGTGGTCCAATCTCTGACTGGCGACTAAAATGCCTGAGTAGCCACATTGTTGGATCACCAAAGAACGACTGACATTGCATGCGCTCAAATTTAACAGGATGTCCCGCTCAGGGACAGGTCAGGGAAAAAGTCTGCAGCTTTTCTCCTTGTTTTTCCCTCGCAGTATCTCCAAGCCTCTCTTCATGGTTAGCTCCAGGGCTTGGAAGAAACAAAGTGCTCTCCCCTGAGTTGCTTGGGTCCCCTGTGAAAAGGCGAGTCACAGAGGGAGGCTCCCTGCCTCTCTCATGTACTGGGCCTCCACTCACTTTTATTAGCCAGACATTGTCATGGGGGCTGCGTGCTACTGCACTACTCTCTGGAGTCTGGGGTGTCCTTCACAATCTGGTGGCTTCCCATTTTCCTTCTTGAATGAAAACTCAAAGTTCATCTTTACGCACTATTTAGCAATTTCCAAGTAGATGAGGCACTCTAAAAGCCTCTAATCCGCCATCCTGTAAAAAAAAAAAAAAAAAAAAAAACTGTTTTTACAAAAAGCTTTAACAAGTGTCAAATATCATGATAATATGTAGGTAAGTGGGATTTCAGTCAATACTTTATTTATTTGGATACTCACAAGGTTTAGGAACATCTTGGAATGGGAAGAATTATTTTTATTTATCTTATATTGTTTTAGTAAGACCTTAAACAAGCAAATGATCCATGTCATTTTACTGAATATGTCACATTATAACAGCAGATTATTCACAACTGACAATAAACACCCAGGGCAGCTGTAAGAAGCCTTCACTACAGTGTCCAAACAACCATATATGGCACTATGCATTAATACTGCAAAGCCTGGAAGTAATACTTTCCATAATAAAATAGTCCTTTTACCCAGAAAACAAACCACATGAAAATGTCATAATGTTCCAGGAAAAAACTCTGTACCTGATTATGGGTATATATTGAGGGTGACCAAACAAAAGAAAAATAATTTGTCATCTTTGTTGCTGACAGTTGACTCAGGTAGAAAGAGAGCTTTTGAAAAATAAAATTAGAACAGAAATATGGTGAATGTTTTGAATTTGTTTAGGCTATGAGTGGCTTCAGTCTAACTGGGAGATTCAAGCATGCACATGAAATTCGCATTTACCTGCAACGGTATCACTAGAAGGAATATGTACCTATTTTATCATAAATGTTCCTTCTCCCATGCACCCTTAGAAGAGGAAAAGGACATTCAATTTCACTGAGAAAACAGCTGCAACCACAGTAGTGAGAGTGCTGTGCCCTTGGTTATAATTTTTGCTCTAAGTTCACTGTGTGATTTGAGCCAGGCATTGCCATGTTTCAGGAATTCAACCAAAGACCTCAGATTCTGATCAGTGAGAAGAATGCAATTTGCTCCTTTTTACCCTTACAGGAATATTGTGATGTTTTGAGATATGATATCTGTTAAGTGCTTGCTTAGAAAGCAAGTGATTTATAAACATTGATCTTACAGAAGAAAACATAGGTTCTTGACAGTCATAAGAAAATGCAATGACAGACCTTGCTCTTTTCAAAATGCAACCCAATATATTTACTTTTAATCAGAAAATAAAAAGTTTATTTTTCTTGAGGGCATATTTAAAGAAGAAAAAGAGTTAAGAATAAAACTCTGAAAAATTTTTAAAAGGCACCCTGTCACCATCTGTAGCTATGTTAAAGAATTTATTTGAGAAGTCTATATTATTATACTATGGTGCAATTATTACTTAATTTTTATGCATCCATAATTACATGTACATATATTCACATACAGACATACATAGAATATCTATCTATCTATCTATCTATCTATCTATCTATCTATCTATCTAACTATATACACACACATACAGGTTGGCATCCCTAATCCGAAAATCCTGTATAGGAAATGGTCCAAAATCTAAAACGTTTTGGGTGCTAACATGTTGCCACAAGTGAAAAATTACATACATAAGTATTTAAAACAAATTTTGCTACATGCACAAAATTATGAAAAATGCTGTATACAATTATATTCAGATTATATGTATAAGGTTCATATGAAACATAAATGAATTTTGTGCTTAGATTTGTGTCTCATCCCCAGCATATCCTCATTATGGATATGCAAATACCCTGAAATTTGAAAATAATCCAAAGTCCAAAACACTTGTCATCCTAAGCATTTGGATAAGGGATACTCAACCTGTATATAATAGATAGATAAATGATAGATAGATAGTAGACACACACACATATGTGTGTGTGTGTATTAAATATAACCCTGAATATGTTTAGATGTACAGCTTCCTTCTGTCATGAAGTAAGAGATGGGGGATTCTTTGCCAGCAGCTGGAAAGGCAGATTCTCCAAATGTTGAGAGAAGTAGGGGAAGAGTTTTAGCTCTTCTATCCCTGGAGGGGTAGGATGTTCCCAAGGGTAAAGGGGCAAGTGAAGCTGAGAAACTCTACTATTTGCATAGAAGTTCTAAGAAGTTCAGAACACTTGATACATCATCAAATTAATGCTGGAAGGCAAACTGAATTGTCCACATTCCTGCTTTCAGTTAGGTCATAGGAGGAAGTGAGGTACCTTACAATCTGCAATTGACTTCCTCAGAACACTGGGGTATCATTGAGCTTATTCCAGCAGCAATTTGCTAAATGGTACTCCAGTGATCAGAAAGAGTGAGTGCAGTACCCCGTGTGCTAACTTATTCCCAGGAAGTCATTAGCACACTGGAAGAATCCAGCTGATTAGAGCCCATTTATCCCTCAATGTACTAGACATGGCAGAGCACATACAGTCGATTTTATGGCTTCAAAATCCAAGTTAGACAAAACAGCAGAGACATAGAAGTTGGAAACCAGATGCCAGAGACAGTAAGGAAACTATGGTTTACAGATTTTTGTGATAAGTCATGTTTTTCCAGAGTATTAGGCATTAGATTGCTGTAATGTGGAGTTATATATCTAAAGTTTCCTGATGCTTGAGAAATTTAACTAGAAGTCTAACTAATGCACATAATTCAATGCCAAAAAAAGCAAGCTTTATAACATTAATCCTCCTCCTCGCTCCTGATAATTGTAGTCCAATAGAACTTTCAAAATTCTGAAATAATCCCATATAATGCATTTGTCGAACATTTCAGAGGGATTAATGACAGCACCAATGTTCAAAAGCCAGAGAAGTAGTATTTATAAATTTACTTCCCTGTTCTATTTGCTTGGCTTTATATTTAAGTTAATATTGTACTATTCTATGTATTGCTTTTTTTATGGCAAACACATTATGTAAAACTATGTTTGAAAAGTCTTTTTTAAAAAACCTAATATAAGGAAAAAGGATATGAGATAGCCAGTCCTACGCCATGTGTGGCTCTATAAAGAGTCCTTGAAGAATATGTAGTGTAAATTTTATTCCATTTATCAAGTTATACACAGTGCTCATAAAAACTGGAAAATATTTATTTTCAGGGGAACATTATTTTAAACTTTTATGCTTGCTGCTTCCAAATTAGCCATAAACTTGAAAAAAATGTCATTTATTTAAAATGGGCAACATGTTATGGCAAAGGAAATGCTACTGAGTGTGCAGTTGTGATAGGAGGGTAATTTAATATAACTACCCACAAATTTTTTTCTGAAAAGCTGAAAAACCACTCACATGGTCCAAATAAAAAAGTTCCTCTTCTGGACAGTAGAAAACATTTATTCTAGAAAAGCATTTTTGTCTGAACTACTCTAGAGAATGACGTCAACACCAAAATGAGATCTAGAGTCATGCTTCATTTTTCTTTGTTACATTCAGTAAAAGAAAATGAAGAATTTCAATATCAAGCAGGAAGTTAGTGATACCACTATCAGTCAATAGGGAAGCCTTCCTTTTATCTGTCAGTTTGTAATACAACATCACTGTTACTACAGTTGAATGTTCAAATGAGCTGTAAAACTTATTTACTTGAAGACAATACTTTCTATACTGTAGTCAAAGTGAGGGAAGTATGAAAATAGAGAAGTAAAGGAAATGGGAGACAAATGAGTTAAATACTGGCTACATCTCGTGAAATAGCCCTAAGAAAATAGTTAACATACCTAATTATGTTAGCACAGTTTTCGTCTCATGATTTGATTGTCAAGACCAGTCTTCAGGAGGTGGGTGGGCATATTCTGTGTTCTGAGATTTGCCAACAGATGAACTAGCCTTGCAGTGGTGTTGACACAGGGGCAGAAGTTGGGATCTCAGACTGGATAATGATAAGCCTTCTTGGGGGCATATAAGACTAAAATACATTCCAGATAGCATCCGTAGAATAATTTTACATAACATTCCCCCAAAACCTTATCATATCAAAACTGTGTTTAGGGCTGCCACAGTCATAAGGCAAAAGAATAATATATATATAGCTATCTCATTTTTACTAAATATAGAGAGCCTTCTATGTTTGAGGTATTTTCCGATTTATAGTGTACCAAACTCAAAATTAGTAAGACACACACTTTAAGGAATTCACAGTGTTGCAGACTAAAAATCCAACTACATAGCTAACGAATCACAATACAAGGCAGAAGTAGCAGCAAAATCTAAAGTTAGAAAATGTTCTGTACATGGCTTAAAGGGATTAAGATAAAAACATGGTAACCACACCCGACTTAGTGGGAAGGGCATACATGGAGTTTGAAGTAAGAAGGAGCTAAGCTAAATCATGTTCTTTCTAGTGATAATGATTAGTGATTGAGGAAGATGATGATGATACTGACAATGATGAAATAAACCTATTAGGATCAATTACTATCATGTTGGAATAAAAACAAAAGCAGAAGAACCTTATAAATTAACTACCCAATTGCATGGGTTATCCAGTTGTACACTTGTCAGGGAAAAATCCCAACTTTACAGAGAATGACAAGGAGTAAACCTGCCACAACTTTCTAGGTAACAAAGTAGACAATGAGATAAGGAGAGTTTATTACTTGCAGTTAAGTAAACAGTACAAGTATTAACATGGCAATGCGGCTCCTTCTTGCCCTGCAGTCCTACAGGGTGACATCATGAGCCCAGATGGAGGTTATGCATCTGCTACACACGGTCAAGGAATCTAGGGCCCCAGGTCTGACACCTTTTATGGCAACCAGCATACAAGCCAGTCTCTCCCCTGGAAGCAAGCCTTTGCCATGTTGACATGCTCTGATCAATTTTACCTAAGCAGTTACTTACATAACTAGCTACTGAAGCTGCCTGGCGTCTGGAGATGATAGCCCTTGTCATCTGGCACACTGAACAAGGAAGCCTATGGATGCCCAGGTCCATGTTGGACTGCCTCTCTCAACACTTGTGTTAAACAGGTGTGGGCCATTTTTTATAAAAATATTCTGAAGACAGAAAAAGTAAAATAAAATTCAAGATCTGATGTTTACTTAAACATGACTGTGAGTGGAGAGAGACAAAAAATATTATAAATAAGAAGAAAAAGCAGGTGGCAGTAGAGGAGTAAGAATGGGATGAAAGTAGGTAAATGGTTAAAAAAAGAAAACTAAAAGGAGAGATTCTTGCAGAGTTTCTCAACCTTGGCACACTGACATTTTGAATGTAAACACAGTGACATTTTGGTCAGGGTAATTCTTACTTTAGAGGGCTTTCCAGTGCATTTTAAGATGTTTAACACTCACTACATACTTGTAGCTCCCCTCTCCCAGTTATGACAACTAGAAGTGTGCCCAGACATTGTCAAATGTTCCCTGGAGGGAAAAGCTGTCCCTCGTTGAGCACCATTGGATTATACACAAAAAACAAAGCAAAACCAAACGACAAAATAGAAAACCAGAATGAAAACAAAACAAAACAAAGTAAATAAAAACAGATTTTAAAACAAAATTGTCAATCCCTTTCTTTATGCCAGGCACTGGGCTCAACCCATTAAATACATTATTTTGTTTAATATAGGACTACTGTGATAGATGTGCTGTTATTATTATTGCTGTTTTAACTCTGAGAAAATAGAAACTCTTACAGTTTAAGTAATTTGCACAAGACGACATGTCTAACTGAGGTAGTTTCCTAACACTTTGCAAATCTGACTAGGAGATAAGACAGTTCACTAACTGCTAGTTGCAGAATTGGGACAGCAAAGCTATCTGATGCCAAAGTATCTGTCCCTCACTAACCTATGTGAAAGAAATAAAATCGCCATATGTGAGACAGGAATCTTTCTCTCTCACCATCAGAAAAGACTCATTTTAAAAAGGGGGTTTTCTGAGAAACATGCCAAAGCAATTACCTCCTTAGTTTTTCTAAAGTGCTTATCGTTATGAAAAAATAAAATTCTGTGAACTAAAACAAAAGCTAGAGATACATTTCCTTCTTTCTGTATTATTTTGAAGCCCAATAGGGAAATGATAACATAGTTAAGACAAATCAAAAAAACACTACACAGAATTGTTTTTGCAACATATTTCTTTTGAAAGTGTAGATTTTCCCAAACATACCCACACTTCAGAAAAAATGGAAAAAAAAAAAAGAATTACTAAAGTTAATATTGACACATTTGCTAAAAATGGCATGCAAATAAATAACTGGGCTCCTAACCATTGTGGTAAAGCTGGATTTACCTTTTAGTTGATAGTATATTCCTTTGCAGAAATCATTGTGTGGTACATTCTGAAGGAAACGAATGACTTGCAGAAACTTATAGAGTTGAACTTTGTTGTTTAGTGATAAAACAAGTCCAAATTTATTTTTTAGCCCCTCTGATCAATGTCAGGCTTATCCACAACATACAAGCACGGCTGATCCAAGTATCTGTTCATTACATTGCCAGACTCTGAGATCTGAGTAGAATGATCTGAGAGAAGGTGATACTCTTGGTAGTTTTCTGGAATGCTACAGACATATAAATATATCCTTAACCCAAAAGTGTCATCAGGAAATTTTAAAGACAGAGGACATATCAGGAATTGTGCTAGTTAGGAGTTTACACTCACACATTGTGGTAGACTGTGTATGTTTAAATAATTTATTTTGTAACAATCTCATAGGAAAAATACAAAATTATATGGAGTTATATTTTTAAATGCTATTTTGTGTCCACAATGGATGGAAAAATGGCCCAACCTTTATTTATGAGTCAGAATACAATTATCACAATATTTAACACATATTTGTCTAAATGTTCAAATATTAATGGAGCATTTTGCCTCGTACCAAGTGGAAAATATATTGTCTCCATCATCAAAAACTTTATAAATAGCAGGAGGGGACAAGAGAGATGCAAGCAATTGTAATACGGTGTTTAAGAAAATGAGCATTATCAGGGAAATACAGATACATATTATGGGACCATGAGGGAAAAAATTAAGTGTTCTCTTAGAGAACAACAGGGAGATTCATGGAGTATGAACAAGAAGGGACTTGGAGTGACTGTCAGGGGATGAAGTCAGGCAGATAGCAAGATCAGATTGTCTAACTTTGTAGACTCATGTGAAGACTCGGATTTTACTATCAGTGAAAATGATATCCTTTGGAAGGTTTGAGAGAAACAGTGAAATCAACTGATTTAATTTTTATCATAATCAATGGCAGCAATATTAAGAACAAACTAAATGAAGAGAAAAAGCTCTAAGCAGGGAATTCTGTTAGAAGGCTAGTGTGTTAACACAGGAGGGAGGTAAAAGTGTCTTGAACCACAATGCAAGAGATCATAGAAAGAAGGAAAATTCAAGTGTTAAAAGAAACCCAATACTGCTATTAAATCTGGAAAATAGATTGTAGTCAGGCTGAAAACTCAAATGTCGTCTAAGATGTTTGCATTTTATTCTGTAATCAGCTGAGAATCTCTGAGTGTCATTTGAATTTAAAAGACTTAATGACAAATTTCAAAAACACATTTATATAACATATATCAATAGAACAATGTAATAATAAATAGCATAAAATAAAGAAACAATTAAAAGCTAATTCAGGCAGAAATACACAGAAACACACAAAATGTATTTCAAAAATATATTTATAAAAAGTATACATTGATACAACCAAACAATATGGTAATAAATAGCGTAATGAATCAATTGAAAACTAATTCAGGTGGAAATACACAGAAGCTCTTAAATCAAATTAAAATGCTTCTGCACAGAAGGGAAACAACAAAGCAAAGAGACAACCTATAAAATGATAAAAAATATTTACAAGCCATACATCTCACCTAGGGTCAATATCCAAAGTATATAAGAATCAACAACTCAAAGTCAAGTAAACTATAAACTCAATAAAAAATGGGCAAGAGCTTGAACAGACATTTATCAAAAATAAGATAAAAATGGGCAATAAATATATGAAAAAATGCTCAACATCACTACTCATTAGAGAAATGCAATGCAAATTACAACCACAATGAGATAGCACCTCACACTTCCCAGAATGACTATTATCAAACACACAAACAGCCATAAGTGTTGACAAGAATGCAGAGAAAAGGGAGCACTTACAAATTATTGGTAGGAATGTAAGTTATTCTGTGTAATGTAATATGAATGCATGTATATACCATATAAGGAAAAGGTGGTATATATACATAGTGGAATACTATTCAGCCTTTAAAAAGAAGGAATTTTTTTCATTTGTGAAAACATGGATGGAATTGGAGAACATTGTGCTAAGTGAGATAAAACAGACACAGAAAGACAAATAACACATGTTTTCACTTATATGTGGAATCTAAGACAATGAAACTCATACAAGCAGAGAGTAGAATTGTCATTAAAAGAAGTTAGGGGCTGAAGGGGATGGAGAGTTACTGGTCAAAGAGCAAAAAGTTATAATTAAATGGGAGGAAATAATGCTAACTATTTACAGTGATGCATATGTTAATTAGCTTGATTTAATTATTCCACACTGTACACCTCTATCATTATATCTCTTCATACCCTATAAATAATACAATTGTAATCTGTTAATAAATAATTTTCAAAAACCAAATATGTTAAAAACCTGAAATGAATCCTTGGCAAATACTAGCAAAACATGTATTTTTCTAGAACATTAAATCAAGACAACAAGAAAATGACACAACTAACTAGAAATGGCAAAGTGACACATAAGAAATAAGTAACAATATAAAAGACAATAGTTACTAAGGATCATTATGACAATTTTATGTTAATAAATATGAACCACTTAATGGCATGTGTAGATCAATAAAGGATTTCTAGAAAAATGAGCTGTAATCAGAGCTGTGCTTCTTGTTTTGAATAAGCAAGTTATTGGGGTAGGATGGCTAAATTGATGGGTACTTGAAGAAACTACCAAAAGATATGAGGACTTGAAAATGGTTGCTGCCAGGGAGACCAATAAATAATAATAATAAAATATGATGCAAGGAGGCCAAACAAGGTTTGGCAACTGCTCATTCTGAGGATGTAGAAAAGCAGACTCCTAATTTGTAACTCTGGTGAATGCCATTAACAGAAGTAGATAAGTCAAAAAGAATAATGTGAATGGAAAATACAGTAAGTTTAGTTTTAGATACATTGAATAAGGCATGACAGCAAAATGAAATGGGGTAAAAAAAGGAGAAGATGGATTTAGATGAACTATTCGTCCCAGATATATATATATATATGTGTGTGTGTGTGTGTGTGTACATATATATACATACATATATATATATATAAATGAAATCTTGCTCTGTCACCCAGACTGGAGTGCCGTGGTGCAATCTCGGCTTACTGTAACCTCTGCTTCCCAGGTTCAAGCAATTATCCTATCTCAGCCTCCCCAGTAGCTGGGACTACAGGCACACACTACCAAGCCTGGCTAATTTTTGTATTTTTACTAGAGACAGGGTTTCACCATATTGGTCAGGTTGGTCTCAAACTCTTGATCTCAGGTGATCCACCCACCTCAGCCTCCAAAAGTGCTGGGATTAGGGGCATGAGCCACCACGCCCAGCCATCCTGGATATATTTTAGGTTGAGAACCAGGTTGATCATTGGTCACAGAAGTAAATTAAAGGAGACACCAGAGAGTATGACTGGGCTATCTCAGCCCAGCTGAATATTGGTTGTTTCAAATTTCAAAGCTGTTCCCTTTGCAAGCGTATGTGTTTATTAGGAAGGAAAAGGTATATTATTTCATGAACTAACCTGAGACCCCATGGCTTTTCTACTCTAGGTTTGCAAGAGATAGCCTGACATAAAATGTAGGGCTGATGTCAAAGTCAGAGTGTTCCTTCACTACTGCATTTACTTAGTCATGAAATTCTAAGTCTTCTGGAATATAGGGCATCACTTAACATTTTATGGGGTTCTTGTTAAAATATTGCCCTTAGAAAATGCAATTAGAAAAACAAAACATAACAATGCAGACCATCATAAATATAAATACTGATTTTGTCATTATAATATATAGCTTTGCTTTCTGCTGGTATGTATTTTAAATATGTTAATATATTACTGTCACCATTAACAATTTTCAGGTTAGCAACTAATATAGTACACGTAATATTTGAGTGATCATTCCAAGCCACCTGGCAATGTAGTGATTTCAGGATCTTCCTATAACTCTTTTTTACCTTTTAGTTTGCAGTATTATTTTTAAAAACTCCTCTAATAAAGATGTTCATGTCTTTCCTAAAATTAGAAGAATAAACGGGAATATGTAAAGATAAAAAAGTTATCATGGAGATAGAAGAGTAACCTTTACTCCTGGTTTAATTTTGATTGATTTTTCTCTTTGATTATTTTCCATCTAAAATAAAAAAAAAAAATGTTGTTCTTAAGAAATTGAAAGTACTCTTATTAAGATGTCATGTGCTCAGACCACACTAGGTCTATAAAAATATATAGGATAATTTTCTTGAATTTATAGTAATGCTATTTTTAGTAATGATTAAATTAACATTTGCATTTCATGGTATAAAAATTGCTTTTGTTCTTTGTACAGTACTCAGAGTGTCGTTCTCTTTTTGTCAAAAAGTAAATTAAATAGCTCTGAGAGGCTTTGTGCAGAAGTGTTTGCTCCTTTATTATGTTCTAGAGGGTTGGGAATATAGATATCACCTTTCTTTGCAGAAGGCAGTATAATAACTCTGGCGAGAATATAAGCAGAGCTGTTAGCAAAGGCTAACTGCAAATAGTATGGCTAAAATCCTGGCTGGGGAATAACTATCACAAGTGTGATCCACTATGACCATGAGTTTAAGGTTTTATATGTATTACTTCTAATCAAAGAAGGGTATTGATAAAGTTTTAAATTTTAAATAAACTATCTTGCATTTGTCTTCTTCACTATTTAGAACTGAACAAGCAAACCAGCTTTCTTTCACTTCTTAAACCCTGCTTAATGATTTGTCAATGGTTTAACAAAGAGAAGCTTTATTTTAATTCAGTAAGACTCTAACATCTCTTACCATTACAACTAAAAATACCTATAACAAATTAACTGAAACAAATCCACTTTGGTGGCTTTATTTTCTTTATAGTTACAGGGTATTACATGTAATATAAGGCAAAGTTTTGGAAGGTCTGACATGAGGTTTTCAGTATATGACTTTTTCCCCAATTATTTCACCTACTTAATCTTTTCTTCACTTTTATTTGCAGATATAGGACTAATCTACTAGACTGGCATGTAATATTATTGATTATTGAACCTAGGACTTTTATAGAAAGTGATTTACTGTTTGCTCTTAATAATAACAAATGGTCATATCTTTATAATATTTAGCCTAGAATTTATTCATCCATTATAAAAATAAAGTTTTTCTCATATTATCTTCAAGACCTATTTGATCTTATCCTTAAATAATAACTCTTGAAAGTTTATTTAGGTACTATTGATACCAAATATCATTTTGGGAAATAACCCATGGGAACATTTCATGATCTAATTTTTCATGTCACAAACATTCATACTTTATATTTTGTCAAAGACAAGCCAGTGGAAGGGAGAAAATAGATGATGAATAATGCAACAAATCAATTATTAATTAAGACCTGGTTCCCCAATTTGATTGTGAGATGTTCAAATCACTTGAAGAAATCTTGAGTTTAATTCTCATAATACACAGAGTCAATTAAATCCCCAAGGCAACTAAAAGTTGTCCAACATATAAAAACAGTTATAAAAAGTTTTAAATAGAAAACAAACAAATTAATGAATCTCCTAAGTAAGTTAAATTTCATGCCCTTTACTTAGTTTTTTGTTTGTAAACATTTTTGAAAAAAATGTAGAATTTTAGGAGTCTCTTCAAAGCAGCACGTTTTCCCAGGGACTTCCACCTCCCTCCAATACTTACAGAAAATATCTGTAGTACAATAGTTCAGTTGAGAACTCTTCTTTGGTGCAAGAGTTTGATATTTCGAGTGTAAGAACTGCCTCAATTAGTATTAATTGAATGAGTGTGTATGTGTGTATGCATGTGTGTCTGTGTATAAGTAAAGGGGATCGGAAAAAGAAAGGATAATTGAAGGAACAATTAACTAGGCACCTATTATGTGCTAAGAATTCACAACATTCTAGGAAAAAACAGTTATTGCCATTTTAACTTTTTTTTTTTTTTTTGAGACGGAGTTTCTCTCTTGTTGCCCAAGCTGGAGTGCAGTGGCTCGATCTCCAGCTCACCGCAACCTCCGCCTTCTGGGTTCAAGCAATTCTCCTGCCTCAGCCTCCCGAGCAGCTGGGATTACAGGCATGTGCCACCACACCCAGCTAATTTTTATTTTTAGTAGAGACGGGGTTTCTCGTTTCTCCATGTTGGTCAGGCTGGTCTTGAACTCCCAACCTCAGGTGATCTGCCCGCCTCGGCCTTCCAAAGTGCTGGGATTACAGGCGTGAGCCACCACGCTCGGTTGCCATTTTAACTTTTAAAACATATTTGTCTTCTTTAAAATATTAAACATGCTATGCTCAAGACCCTCATGTCTGGTGCTTCAAGTGGCACAGGCAACGTGTAGGAAACCCATCTATCCTTCACTCCCTCCAGAGATCTAAATATAGGGGTGCCATATTGGTTTTCTTCAATGATTATCTGTAAGTAAAACAAGCAAAAATAGATTCTAATCTTCCCGACACTATAACTCTGAGAATTTTTAAAAATCAATTTATGTTAACTTTATTACTTTTGAATATAAGCTTACTGAAATATTACCTCTTTTTATACTCAGTAAAATAGTGCTAACTTTGAAACAGTGTCACTTACTGCCTTATTATATCAAGAAGGTCAAGAGAAATGATAGTATTCTGTGAGAGAAATATATGTGATTTTTCTTATTCAGTGTAAAAATATAGCTTTAAGCAAACTTTTAACTAAGAACAAATTCATAGAAACTATACCACCAGGAATAGCAGATAAACCTTTATAAGGGCCAAAATGACATGTACCCAGGAGAAAAGCACATTGGTCATAAGCATATGGAAGCAAAAATTGTGGGACAATTTTAATTCCACTTTTAATTGGAGGTAATAGTGATTCTCTCTGATTGCCTTTTCATTCTAGAGCTTTTGTTTGTTCAGTTTTAAAGATTTAGATGTTCATTCTTATTTTGTATCCCAGTGGTATTATAGTTTAAAATCTGTGCTTAAGTTTTACTTTTCTTGTTTTGATACATCCACCCAGCTGAGCTATGGTACTGGTTCATTGTAAATCACAGTAGGAGGAATAAAATTGAAAGATTCTGAATAAATGAAGTTCATATTTCTTCTCTGTACACTTGGACAAAAAGGAATCTGAAGCTGTAAAGGAAATTGTATGTCATTTACAAACTTCCTATGAGGCACACTCAACTTATTGGGTAAATGATATCTCTAAAAAGATATTGAGTAAGTATTCTTTGTTTTTATTCCAACATTTATGATCCACTATATTATTGGATTCAGAAAGTATCAGCCCACAAATTACTTACTCTTCCATGTTAATCAGGAAAGAGTTGCATTTTAGACATCCTTAAGGGAAAAGTAGATAATAGCCCAGGAACTCAGTAATAAAAATTGCCCAGTGTTCAAAACAATTATTCAAAGAAACCAGTTTGAGGCACCCAGTATTGGGTTACCAGCTCTTATCTTGTGAACAAATCCACTGTCTATTGTTTCCTTTCTTAGCTTTTTCTTTATATTGAAGACTTATGCCCTCTCTTCTTTGCTGCTGCATACATACAACTTTCCCTTCACGCATTCATGGCTGTTTTTATTCTATAGGTATGAATTTGTTTCACCAATGTTGATGCCAATTGTGGATAATTTCCCTAGGAAATAAAAATAATATTTTTTATTTATTTAATTTTTTAATATTTAATATTTTAATAATTTAATATTATGTGACAAGTGAAGAAACTGAGGCAAGATAAGAGTATTAGAAAAATGCCTATCACACATTTTATTTATTTATTTATTGAGATGGAGTTTGCTCTTGCTGCCCCGGCTGAAGTGCAATGGCACGATCTCAGCTCCCTGAAACCTCTGCCTCCCGGGTTCAAGCACTTCTCCTGCCTCAGCCTCCAGAGTAGCTGGCATTACAGTTGCCCACCACCATGCCTGGCAAAATTTTGTATTTTTTTGGTAGACATGGGGTTTCACCATGTTGGTCGGGCTGGTCTCGAACTTCTGACCTTAGGTGATCCACCCACCTCGGCCTCCCAAAGTGCTGGGATTACAGGCGGGAGCCACTGTGCCCAACTCACACATTTTATTTATAATTAAAGTTTGCCCTAGGTTTCATTTCTGTTAAGTCCCACTCAAATTTTGCTATCTTTTTCTACACTAGTACTTAAAGTTACTAATAAAAGTGATCATCATCAGAGTAAGTCCTCTTTCTAGGGTGGGTTGTGGGAATAGACAGAGAGTACTATCCAAATTCCTGGAAAGGTAGATTAAAATAACCTTTTAGATGTTTTTTAGGTGTGCCCCCTTGATGAGTATTGCTCTTATCCTCATTGTCAAGATCTTAGATAAAACAGCCACCATCTATTTCCCATATTATTTTTAAATCTTCTTAACTTTTACTCCTGCCTTTAATCTTTTTCTAATTTGACCCATGCTCTGCTCAATAGCATAAATTGCTTTAATAATGACTCAATCACTTACTGAGATTTAATTGTATTCCACAACCATCAATGGCATTCTCGATTTTCACTATAATTACTTTATTTTGATTGAACTTTGCCCTCTATTACTCATAGATATCCTACTCATAAGCACCTGTTCAAAAGCATTTTCTTACTTCATCATGTAACAGATAGCTTCATCGGTGCTATAGTAACACAGTAGGTCATGCATTTGTTTTTCAGAAAACTGTGACGTTATAATTACCTGTTTATTCCAAAGTCAAAAATAGACCCTGCCTCTTGTTCATATGTGAATTACCTATACTTATTACTAGAACTAAGGAAGTATAAGATGTGAAGAAAAGTTTAGTTTCTCAGTAGTTATTTGGTGCTTGAATTCCCTAGAAGTGGAAGATGAATGTTGTTGCAAAGAAGCTTTGAGAAGTCCTCTGACAATAGAAGGTGGTCCAAGGTTGGATTTGCATTATATTTTATACAGAAGTAACTTTGCATAAAAAAGAAGCTGACCACTCGGAATAAGAGCCAAAGGATGGTGTCTGTAGAGACTTTAGACAAAATAGAAATATCTATTGAGGATTAATTAAATAATTATCTTTGTAGTAAGCAATATTTTGCTTCTGAGATATTTTTAGTAAGTTCTACTCGCTTACCTACTGGAGTCGATATTTTATGGTGAATATGAAGAAGCACTGTTTTTTCTAAGTGAAGTCAAAGTGAGACTCTGAACTTGTTTCAACTTTTTCTATCTCTATGAGTGTAAAAAGAAGAATGAAACTGAGCAAAAATTCTTGAATATATATATTGCAGGAGTTTAAAGGCACACTTCCTTTTATGGTACATCCCTTTATTCCACTTAAAAGATATTGAATTTTTTATGAATTGAAGATTTGTGGCAACTCTGTGTAGATCAAGTCTGTCCGTACCATTTTTCCAACAGCATATGCTCACTTTGTAGTCTCTGTGCCCCATTTTGGCAATTCTCATAATACTCTAAACTTTTTCATTAATATAGTATTTATTATGGTAACCTATGATTGGTGAGCTTGGATGTTGCTATTGTAATTGCTTGGGTGCTCCATGAATCTCACCCATGTAAGACAGCAAAATTAATCAATAAATGTTACGTTTGTTCCGACTGTTCCACCGACTGGCTGTTTCCTATCTCTCTCTCTCTTTTTGGGCCTCCCTATTCCTGAGTCACAGGAATATTAAAATAAGGCTGACTAATAACCCTATGATGGCCTCTAAGTGGTCAAGTGAAAGGAAGAATTGCACATCTCTCATTTTAAATCAAAAACTGGAAATGACGAAGCTTACTGAGGAAGTCATGACTCAAGCTGAGATAGGCTGAAAGCTAGGACACTTGCACCAATCAATTAGCCAAGTTGTGAATGAAAAGTTCTTAAAGGAAATTAAAAGTACTAGTCCAGTGAATATAAGAATGATGAGAAAATGAAACAGCCTTATTGCTGATATAGAAAGCTTTAATGGTCTGGATAGAACAAACTGGACACAATATTTCCTTAAATCAAAGCCTAATCTGAAGTGAGGCCCTAACTCTTTAATTTTATGAAGAATGAGAGAGTTGTGGAAGCTGCAAGAGAAAAATTTGAAGCCAGCAGAGTTTGGTCCATAAAGTTTAGGGAAAGGAACTGTACCATAGCATTAAAGTGCAAGGTGAAGCAGCTAGTGCTAATAGAGAAGTTGCAGAATATTATCCAGAAGATCTGGTTACGATAATTAATGAAGGTGGCTATAATAAACAAGAGATTTTTCAATGTAGATAAAACAACGTTCTATTGGAAGAAGATGCCATCTAGGACCTTGATAGCTAGAGATAATTTTTCAAAGCTTCAAGGGACAGGTTGACTCTCTTGTTGTCACTAATGCACCTGGTGACTTTCAATTAAAGCTAATGCTGACTTACCATTCCAAAAATTCTAAGACCCTTAAGAATCATGCTAAATTGACTCTTCCTGTACTCTATAAATGCAACAACAAAACCAGGATGACAGCTATATGTTTATAGCATGGTTTACTGAATGTTTTAAGCCTGCTGTTGGGACCTACTTCTCAGAAAAAAAAAATTGAGAATACCAATGTTTACCAAAAATTCACCATATCACCAAAGACCTCTGATGGAGTTGTACAAAGATACATCCTGCTAACATAACATCCATTTTGCAGCCCATGGATCAAGGAGTAATTTCAATTCTTGTTATTGAAGAACTATGTTTTTTTTGTAAGGTTATAGCTGACATGGATAGTGATTCCTCTGATAAATCTGGACAAGGTAAGTTGAAAACCTTCTCAAAAGGATTCACTATTTTTGGTGCCATTAAGAATATCTATGATTCATGAGAAGAGGTCAAAATATCCATACGAACAGAGATTTGGAAGAAGTTTACTTGAGCTCTTGTGGATGACTTTGAGAGGTTCAAGATTTTATTGGAGTAAGTAACCATAGATATGGTAGAAATAGCAAGAGATCTATTAATAGAGCTAGAAGTGGACGGAGCTTGAAGTTGAGACTGAATTACTGCAATCTCATGATACAAATTTAATGGAGGAGAACTTACTTCTTATGGATGGGCAAAGACCATGTTTTTTTGAAATATATGTAGTCTACTCTTGGTGAAGATGCTGAGAACATTGTTGAAATGGAAACAAAGAATGGAGAATATTATATAAATTTAGTTGATAAAGCGGTAGCAGGATTTGAAAGAATTGAGTCTGAATTTGAAAGAAGCTCTACTATGGGTGAAATGTTACCAAACAGCATTGCATCCTACAGAGTATCTTTTGTGAAAGGAAGAGTCAATTGATGCAGCAAACTTCACTGTTGTGTTAGTTTATGAAATGGCCACAGACACCCCAATATACACCACTCACCACTCTGATCAGTCAGCAGCCTCAATTTAAAGGCAAGACCCTCCACCAGCAAACAGACTAGGACTGAGTGAAGGTTCAGAAGATCACTAGCATATTTTAGCAATAAGTATTTTAATTAAGGTATGTACATTGTTTTTAGATAATGCTATTGCACACTTAATAGACAATAGTAGAGTGTAAACTTCACTTTTATATGTATGGGGAAACAAAAAATTTGTGTGAATTATTTTATTGTGTTGGTCTAGAAATGAAGCCACACCATCTTTGAGGTATGCAGGTAGTACTTTTAATTTTCTAGGACATACAACTAAAGGAAATATCATTTTATGGATTTTTGGCTAGATTTGGGACAGACTTCCTCATCCTGGGTAAAATTTCTGTAGCACAGTCGCAATAATTTGAGTGTGTCAGAAGTACTAGTAGCCTAAATGCTCAAAACTTTGCCAAAAAGGAGAATAATTAATAAATTGAAAAAGTAACAGCCTAAGCAAGCCCAGAGTTCTCCAGTTTGATACATACATATACCCCCCAAAATTACAGCTTTAAGTATTATTACCTTTTATTTGGCACTTACCCTGTTACATCCGTGACACTAAACATTGCACATATGTTCCGTAATCCTTATAAAAATCACACAGTTATTTTTCCTACTTTACACATAAGATAACAACATGAAAGAAACCAAATATTATACAAGACCATATAATAAGTGGCAATGTAGGAATTCTAATAAAAATTCCTTCTAACAGGTTTATTGGATTTTGGTAGTTACGTTTGTAATCACCACAAGTTAACTATCAATTGATAGTGATTGGGTAAGCTCCCCGAGGGTTCTTTCAGAAATGGCATAGAGTAGAGCACAATTTTATGGATAAATATAACAAATTCAGGAAGACGGCCTCTTCAATAAAGAAAAAATACACATTAAATACACATTTATTTTTTGAAAAAAATTAGCAAATGTAATAACTTTTCTTCTTTCAATTACCTAAAATATGTTTGCATATATTTTGACATGTCTCAAAACATTGTATTACAGTAATCGTGTGTGTTTTCTTTGTGACTTTTTATTCCTCATTTCCCTTCCCTTAGTCCCTCAGGTAAGCCAAGGCTGTTGAAAGGCTGGAAGAATAAATTTGACGGCCGTGGTTTCCTAGTATTCTCCATTTTTTAAATTACAAAATATAAACTTCTGTGAAACCAAGGGAAACACTTCATTTGAATTCCTCAGTAATTGTTTTAACTGAAAATTTTATCACAATAGCTTTACTAGATTTAACACAAATGTATGTGTGATTTACTTTGTACAATCTGGAAAATACTGGCCACTATGCTTAAAATGGTTTTTTTTAAATGTAGGTAAGATTGATTGAGGGCGTATAACTGATTATTGACAAAAAGAGTTAATGAAGGAAGGATTATCAGAAAAAGTCTAGAACATAAGCTGCACAAGAATATGTTCTTATTACAGCAGATACCACCAGTATGCAAAGCATTTCACACATAAAAACTAGTTCAGTCAAGCTCAGTCATCACCACTGCCTCAGAAGGGAAAGGATACCTTTTTTGATATTGATTCAATTGTGCTCACTTACTGCAATCAATGGTTAGTGAAATTCCAAATACTCAAATCTAGTCCTTTAGAACCAGTGCTATTAAGTCATAATCTAAATTATAACTGCTGTGGTGATTGCTTCACACTTTGATTACAGGTTGCACTATGAGAAGACAGTGATACAGGTGTTAAATGATTATTCTAACGGACACTCCATGAAGTGTTTGGCATAATGGGGCAGATGTGGTCCAGAATATCTTAGAATTTCCTCTGTATTTTCAAATAATGCCAGGAAATGCATTTTTAACGTTTTCTTAATTCCTTTGTGGGATAAATAATCTCTTCAGTTAGGCATTTTTATTACTGTAGATTTCAGGGTAATTTTATCAAAGTGTAGCATCCATCTTCATAATTAAAATTACTAAAAAAAATTGTATCTAGAAAGCATCACACCTTAGAAACAAGGTGAAACAGTCAAAACCATATTCACTGCCCACGGCAATTATTTTTTCCAAATGTAATTCACCATTTAAGTCCCCCAAATAATTTTAATATGCAAAATTATTTCAAAATCATAAGAGGGAAATGCAAGAGATTTACAAATGTCAGACTTTCATTTTTTTAAATTATATATCTTGATATGGTTTGGCTGTGTCCCCTTTTAAATCTCAACTTGAATTGTATCTCCCAGAATCCTCACCTATGGTGGGAGGGACCCAGGGGGAATTCATTGAGTCATGGGGGTTTGGTCCTTCCTGTGCTTTTCTCGTGATACGAATAAGTCTCATGAGATCTGATGGGTTTATCAGGAGTCCCCGCTTTTGCTTCTTCCTCATTTTTGCTTACTGTCATTATGTAAGAAGTACCTTTCATCTCCCACCATGATTCTGAGGCCTCCCCAGCCATGTGGAACTGCAAGTCCAATTAAACCTCTTTTTCTTCCCAGTCTCAGGTATGTCTTTATCGGCAGCATGAGAAAGGACTAATACAGTAAATTGGTACCAGGAGTGGAGTGTTGTTGAAAAGCTACTCAAAAAAGTGGAACCAATTTTGGAACTAGGTAACAGGCAGAGGTTGGAACAGTTTGGAGGGCTAAGAAGAAGCAGCAGAAGAAGGAAAAATGTTGGAAGGCTTGGTACTTCCTAGAGACTTGTTGAATGGCTTTGACAAAAATGCTGATAGTGGTATGAACAATAAAATCCAGGCTGAGGTGGTCTCAGATGGAGATGAGGAACTTGTTAGGAACTAAAGCAAAGATGACTTTTGTTATGTTTTAGCAAAGAGACTAGTGGCATTTTGCCCCTACCATAGAGATTTGTGGAACTTTGAACTTGAGAGAGATGATTTAGGGCATCTGGCATAAGAAATTACTAAGCAGCAAAGCATTCAAAAGGTGATTTGGGTGCTATTAAAAGCATTCCGTTTTAAAAGGAAAACAGAGCATAAAAGTTCAGAACATTTGCAGTCTGATGATGCAGTAGAAAAGAAAAATTCATTTTTAGAGGAGAAATTCAAGACGGTGGCAGAAATTTGCATAAGTAGAAAGGAGCTTAATGTTAATCCCCAGCCATGAGTGAAATGTCTCAGGGCATTTCAGAGATCTTCTCAATAGCCCCTCCCATCACAGACCTGGAGGCCCAGAAGGTAAAAGTACTTTCATGGGCTAAGCCCAGGGTCCCAGTGCTGTGTGCAGCCTATGGACTTGGTGCCCTATGTCCTGGTTGCTCCAACTGTGTCTGAAACGGGCCAATGTAGAGCTCGGTTTGTGGCTTCAGAGGTGGCTTGAGAAGCTGCCCAAGTCTTGGCAGCTTCCATGTGGTGTTGAGCCTGTGGGTGCACAGAAATCAAGAAATGGGGTGTGGGAACCTCCACCTAGATTTCAGAATATGTATGGAAATGCCCGGATGCTCAGGCAAAAGTGTGCTGCAGGAGCACAGCCCTCATGGAGAACCTCTGCTAAGGCAGTGCAGAAGGGAAATGTGGGGTCAGAGCACCCACACAGAGTCCCTACTGGGGCACTGCCTAGCAGATCTGTGAGAAGAGGGCCATAGTCCTCCAAACCCTTGAATGGTAGATCCACTGACAGCTTGCACCATGTACTTGGAAAAGTTGCAAACACTCAATGCCAGCCTGTGAAAGCAGCCTGTAGGGAGGCTGTACCCTGCAAAGCCATGGGGCGGAGCTGCCTGGGACCATGGGAACCCACCTCTTGCATCAGCGTGACGTGGATGTGAGACCGGGAGTCAAAGCAGATCATTTTGGAACTTTAAAATTTGACTGCCTGCTGGATTTTGGACTTGCATAAGCCCTGTAACCCCTTTGTTTTGGCCAATTACTCCTATTTGAAATGGCTGTATTTACCCAATGCCTGTACCCCCATTGTATCTAGGAAGTAACTAGCTTACTTTTGATTTTACAGGCTCATAGGCAAAAGGGACTTGCCTTGTCTCAGATGAGACTTTGGATTGTGGACTTTTGGGTTAATGTTGAAATGAGTTAAGACTTTGCGGGACTGTTGGGAAGGCACGATTGGCTTTGAAATGTGAAAACATGAGATTTGAAGGGGGTAGGGGTGGAATAATATGGTTTGGCTGTGTCCGCATTGGAATCTCAACTTGAATTGTGTCTCCCAGAATTCCCACATGTTGTAGGAGGGACCAAGGGGGAAGTAATTGAATCATGGGAGCAGGTCTTTCCCATGCTATTCTTGTGATAGTGAAAAAGTCTCACGAGATCTGATGGGCTTATCAGGGGTTTCCGCTTTTGCTTCTTCCTCATTTTCTCTTTCTGCGGGGATGCAATAAGTCCTTTTTGCCTCCCACTATGATTCTGAGTCCTCTCCAAGCACGTGGAACTGTGAATCCAATTAATCTTTTTTCTTCCCAGTCTCTGGCATGTCTTTACATCTATGGATTGGGCAAAGGACAGATTTCTGTCTCACCAATGGAATCTATCACTTTGTGCAAGAAAAAACAAAAGCAAACAAACAAATAAACAGGCCAGGCATGGTGGCTCACATCTGTAATCCCAGCACTTTGGGAGGTCGAGGCAGGTGGATCACCAGAGGTCAGGAGTTATAGGCCAACCTGACCAATATGGTGAAACCCCATCTCTACTAAAAATACAAAAATTAGCCAAGCATGGTGGCACACACCTGTAATCCCAGCTACTTGGGAGGCTGAGGCAGGAGAATCACTTGAACCCAAGAGGTGAAGGTTGCAATGAGCGGAGATCAAGCCACTGCACTCCAACCTGGGTGACAGAGTGAGACTCAGTCTCTAAAACAAAACACAACAAAACAAAAAACAATGTTTCTTTCTTTGTGTGTCTGTGTGCCTACTTTTATTAGAAATGATGATTCTGTAAATACAGATAATTGCAGAGTTCAGTGAGACAGTGGACATCATTTTATCAGGCTGAACTACTCCAAGGCACAGTCTGTATCTTGTTCATCATCATATAATGATCAATGCCTACTCAGTGCCTGAATCTCAGATACTCCAAAATTGCAATTTTATTGAATTTCTGAATGAGCAAATTGAAACCCAAAGAAAGAAGCTATTTACCCAAGATCTTGTAACCAGTAAAGAACAGAGTCAGAAGCAAGTCCTAGATTTTAGAATATTAATTCATTATGATGTTCTACTACAATTATTAATGGACTCAGATACATCTTAATAAGTCAACACAACTTTTTAAATTCTTATTTCAAAGAGATGACTGACTACCTAAAAAATGTAAATGAATACCAAATAGAAACTTTCTTTAGATGGATTCTGAAATTTCCAGTGGTGAGACCAAAAGTGTTTACAAGTTCCCCAGATTACCGTATAAAGTGTAATTTAGTGTTGCAGGCAAGTTTGATTTAAAAGATAAGCCAGCCTTCTCTAGTTCATTTCGTGCTTGCTAAATTAAACATAGCAGAAGTACAGAGCTAACTGGCCATTGGAATTTTCTAGAATTGTCTGGTTGATAACCAGAGGAAACTGAATTATTTCTTTGTAGAATGCTAACTAATTTAATAGAAACTTGAATTAAAAGGACATCAAAAGGCATCTTTCCTCTTAGTAGAGAGCACCTGCAACCTGTGAAAGCAATTCGTTTGGATTGCTACATTTTCAATGCTACACAAGAAATTGACTGCACACACATGGCCATTAAAGATATTTCCTGATAAAGAAATACATAAGAATTGAAAAACGATTCCTTCTTAAAAATGATTACAAATGACTCACTTCTTGGAAAAGAATATTGTTTGTGATATCAAATATAGCAGTAAAACATTGCTAAGCATCCTCCCTGAGATCTGCCAAGATTGGACACAATAATTGGAAACACAAGTTTAATATTTTGTTTTTATCTTTAAGATACTTAGTAAGAGATCATTTTGAGAAAATTACCTCAATGACACATGTTGATTCTATTTTATCTTGAAATGAATACCATAAATTTTACTCTTCAATTGCTAAAAGTATGTGAATATTTTTCAATATGCCAATTTATTACAGTCATCCTGATACACCTGCCAAAATAAAATACAATGTGCATATTTTTAGCCTATTGTAAATAAAACTTCTGGAATTTTTTCAGACATCTAGTACTAAATCTATCCACTGACATATAAATATAGCTACTAGAAACAAATTAATATTTATTTAGCTATAACAAGGATGGTGCATATTTACAATGTTCTCACATTATCAAGAAAGGGGAAACATACTTAGATTAACAAAATAGATGAGGAATTCCCATGTTAGTTATAAGGGAAATGCTTTATTCATTTAGGTTAGTAAAATTATATTTAGCTCCCCATTTCCTTAAGATTTTAATTTAAGCTGTTAAAAATTAAAAGGAAAATGGAAGTTATTTTTAAAAAGAATTGGGAACATATTCTCATTATTTCTTCAGTCATAAATTAGCAACATGATGCAATATGAAAAAAGCAAGTCTCAAATATAATCTACATTCTTTTATATAACTTTTGTAAGTCATCTGATGAGCCCCCCACAGTAATTTTAATTGCTATAATACCAAGGGACACACAGAAAAGAAGGGTAGGATGACAGAAAAGCAAGCTTTTACTCCTTAATTCATTAAGGAGTAAATGAATTATTTTATGCTTTACCACAATCCTTGGAAACACTCTGGGACTTTGTTTTACAAATTATTTCCTCCCTCTACTGTTTTTTGTTTTGTTTGCTTGCTTGTGTCAATGCAAAGAGTTGCACTCTGTAAAACATTTGGAGAGATTTATTCTGAGTCAAATATGAGTGACTAATGGCCCATGATACAGCCCAGGGGATACTGAGAACATGTGCCTAAGATGATAGGGCTACAGTTTGGTTTTATACATTTTAGGGATACACAGACATCAATCAATACATGAAAGACATGCATTGGTTCAATCTGGAAAAGCAGGGCAACTCAAAAGAGGGGACTTCTGGGTCATAGGTAGATTCAAAGATTTGGTGTACATTTATTTGTTTTTCCATTTTGCACACTCTTTCAATTTCCTGGTTTCTCTATGTGGTCAATTATTCAAGCAATCCCTTCATTAATAAGCAAGAGACCTTCTCTTAAATCTGATATACTTCTGAACAAAATTTCTAGCTTTCATAACTACAATTTTTTACAAGGAAATTCTACACTTGCTGCTTGTAAGTCTTTATCTTATTACTCATTCATTTATTAACACACAGTTATATTTGTTTCCCCATGACAAAGAATCATGTCATTCATTCTTTCTTCTTAAAGGTAGTCAACAAATCCAATCACATTTAAAGACCTCATCCTATTCATTTACTCCTTAATTAATTCATTACTTCATTGAGTATTTATCCATCTGATATATATTTTGAGCTCCTATAGGTGCATGCACTGTGCTAAAATATATATCACAATTTAATCTATGAAATCAACAATTTATTTCTAATATGAAAATTATTTTCACATCTCTAAAAAGGAATATACAATCCTCTCTCATGTCTTTTTGATTTCTGTTTTAATTTTAACATTTTAATATTCTTTCTACATTTAATGAAAAAAGAAAGTCAAATTTTCATTTTATTCTGGGCTCTATAACTATAGCCTTGGCAATTATGGGTAATTAACTATGAGATATCACCTCATACCTGTTAGGAAGGCTATTATCAAAAGGACAAAAAATAACAAATGTTAGCCAGGGTGTGGAGCATAGGGAGCCCTAGTACACTGCTGATGGGAATTTAGATTGGTGTAGTCACTGTGGAAAGCCGTATGGAGGTTGGTAAATAAATTGAAAATAATCTGGGCATATACACCAAGGAGATGAAATCCTCGTCTCACGAAGACATCAGTGCTCCTATGTTTGTTGCAGTATTATTTATAATAGCCAAGATATGGAAACAAGCTAAGTGTCCGAAAATGGACAAATGGATAAAGAAAATGTGTTGTATTGTGTGTGTATATAAAGGAATATTATTCAGTCTTAAAAAGGATATTCTGCCAGTTGCTACAATGTAGATGGACCTGGAGAACATTACACTAAGTTAAATAAGTCAGATACAGAAAGAAAAATATTAGATGATCTCGCTGATATGTGAAATCTAATTTTTTTAAAAAAGATACAGACATAGGGAATAAAACAGTAGTTACTAGGGCCATGGAGAGGAAGAAATTGGAGAGGTGTATGTAGATTAAAGGACACAGAGTAGAAGACATGTAGGATGAACAAATATTGAGATCCAATGTACAATGTGAGAACTATAGGTAATACAATTGTATTGCATTAGGAATTTTTGTTAAATTAATAGATTTTAGCAGTTTTGTCACAAAAAAGTGACTATGTGAGATAATGGATAAATTAATTTCCTTCACTATAGTAATATTTTACTATCTATATGTATCCCATAACGTTGTCATAAACCTCAAATACATACAATAAAATATATTTTTTAAAACAATGGGTATACGGCATGGCCTCTTTTCCAGATCATAACTATAGCACATAGCTTTGTGCAAGCTACTTCTGAAATTTAGGATATTGTCTTTAATGCATGAAGTAGGATAATAATAATAACAATATACATACATACTGACTGTTTCCTGTGAACTTCAGATTTTGCCTTCTTAACCACTGCAGTGTTTTTCCTGAGTACCATTCTTCTCTGGCAATAAAATGAGATATACAAAAAATTACAACTAGCTAAGTTTCAGGCATATTTGATGCAATCAATACAATCTTATTTCTTCTTCCTCTGAATATACTATCAAAACATAACTATATAGATAGTGGGGTCAGATACCTGAGTTTCAAATTATTAGCCAAGTGATTGTGGGCAAGTTACTAGAATTTTTTTTTTTTTTTTTTTGCATTGTATCTACCTCTAAAATGGGAACAATAAAAGTATCTAGTCCATTGGTTTGTTGTTAGGGTCCAATGGTTAATGCATATAAAAAGGTTAGAGGAGCATCTAGCACACTATTAACACTCAGTAATTTTTATCTATCTTTATCATTGTCATCATTATCATCATCATCATCATCATCATCATCATCATCATCATCAAAGTGTCTTCATAACTTGTTTCTAAACCGTCAGCTTCACCGGACTAAATGGGAGGAAATAAGTGGGAAGTACTTTTTATTTTAAGCATATAAGAGTACTTGAGCTATGTTATTAGGCTTAGACAATTGTGATGACAGTATTGTGGTTTGGTGAAAAGGACGTGGTGGACTTTAGAGTCAAAAATGTTGTATTATTTAATAGCTTTGTACAAATTGCTTTATCTCTTTAATCCTCAGATTTCTCACTTACAAAAGAAAAAGAATAAAATCACTGACTGTCTCATTGAGTTTTATTACATGAGAACATGTGCAAAGAATCTCATACATTACTTTGTCACATAATAAATCCTTAATAAATATTAATTCCTCATCCTGCCTATTTCAAGTTAGACTACATTTACTAAATGAATTTTAAATTCAGAAATACACATTGAATAAACACTAATTATATGTTCTACTTTTTTTAAAGATAATCCTTTGTCTCTAAATCTTCATAGAGATCAGACTATACATACATAAATGCACATAAGAAATTAGCTCAACCTCTCATTTATTCTCTAGCAAAGGGCAAACTCCAATTATGAGACATGACCTGTCTAGTAAGCAGAGTACTGAGTTAGGAGTTAGGAGCCATTGCCTATGTACCCTGCCTAGCTTCTGGGTTTTGAGGTGTTTGTTAGGGAATTCACTTGTCTTCTTTTTGCTTCAGTCCCTCCAACTGTGAAGGAAGTCTCAGACTTCCCAATAGGAAAATTTATAAAATTAAGGAAGAACCACAGTTGAGACACATGTCTTCTCCCTGCTAAGCTTAAATTCTCTTCCTAAGACACTGTGTCTGGAGTACTAGTTGTGTATCTAAAGTTGGCATCATGCCAAGGTCACACAGCCAGAATTAGGACTTTAAGAAGAATTGGAGCTATTTTGCTGACCCAAATATTGCCACATTATATATTGTGCAAATGCCTTGCCTCCTTTTCCACATGTCCCACCCACAGCCTGACAGAGATCTAATGATTTTTCAAGGACGAGTTAAAATGTCAACTCTTCTTTGAAGACCTTGCCAAAACCCTTTGACTCTGCTCCCTAGACCGAATCTTTCTATCTTTTATACTTCCACATCACTTAATACAAGTGATTAGGATAATGTGGGATAGTTATCACGTTTTATCATAGTACGGCTGCTTAGATGTCTGTTTCTGATCCTAGACTGGAAGTTTTGTGATTAAGAAAACGCTTTTGTGTTTGTTTGTCTTTTTGTTCAAAGTAGTGCCTCACACACAGCCTGGAATACAGTTAAGTATTCTATAAATTTTATTTCAATTAAATGAAGATTTTGCTAACTTCTTGGCATATCCTCTACGTTACTTTACCTCATTGAATTAAATGCTGTTATTAAATTATTATGCCAAGTTACTATTTTGCTATTTGATGATAATTTGTGGTTTCAGGCAGTATTAGATAGTAAACTGAAGATCATGAAACCATTGAGATAAAAAGAAATGATCTTTTAAATTAATAATATCTGAGAAGTTATTTATCCATTTTGAGCAGATTATGTGAGTATTCACTCACAGATATACACACAGTAAACACACATGCCTATAAACATGTGTCAATTTAGTATATAATAAAAGATGGCAGTTTCAAATAAAATTTCCCTTATGGCTTACATTTGATATACATAATAGTAAACAGCTTCTACTTTGGTTAAAAATAACTGGGTCATTATGAATGTGAAGAATGTCAATCTTTCAAATGATGTTATAGTGTAAAGTTGGCATTTCACATATGTTTGCCCTGGAAATAAGTTAGTAGCCTGGGCACTTAACAACTGTTTGGACTAACGGTTCTCAATGCATGTATTTAAGTTGTATCTACGTTAAACTAAAATATCTTGCTTAAATCAGTAAACTGTAATCTTTCTTTCTCCAAAATATTGTGCTAAAGATTTTGCTCTACTCATTTCTGAATAACAGGAAACCAATCTTAAGACTGAAGATTTTGTAACATTAATTGGAAGGAATAGATACATTCTAAAAAAAAAAAAAAAATTCAACTGTTTAATGATCTTGGCTGTGTTGCTCTCCAATTAGTGCTGGGTCACCAATTAATTCTTTTCCAGGTGCCCAGGATTCCTGGATACCAGCACTGGGCTGAGATCTCTTTCACCTAGTGCTCCAACTAGACTAATGACTTTGACCTTGGCCAGACCTGGACAGCAGTTTTCTCAATTTAAAGAAAAAGTACCCTTTCCACTTTATTTAAAGAATGGGGCAAATTATAGTAAACCAAAACAGAACTTCATGGTCATGCATTTTTATTTGTGTTCCAACAAAATTCACTTGGGACACAGGCCTCCTACAGCTATCATGCTTGTATTTTCTTCCACCCGTATGCTTTACCACCATCCTTGGAAACATTCTGGGACTTTGTTTTACAAATTATTTCCTTCCTCTACTGTTTTTTGTTGTTTTGTTTGCTTGCTTGTGTCAATGCAAAGAGTTGCACTCTGTAAAACATTTGGAGAGATTTATTCTGAGTCAAATATGAATGACTAATGGCCCATGATACAGCCCAGGGGATACTGAGAACATGTGCCTAAGATGATAGGGCTACAGTTTGGTTTTATACATTTTAGGGATACACAGACA